>NC_056691.1:28971136-29274166 GCF_018350215.1 Panthera leo
ATCTTTCACGTTCTAATTCCAATTCCAATTCTACTTCTAATTCCAATTAGCCACTTACTTTTAAAAATTAGATGTGGGGGTGCCTGGGTGGCTTATGTGGTTAAGCGCCTGACTCTTGGTTTTGGCTCAGGTCATGATAGTGCGGTTCGTGGGTTTGAGCCCCGCATTGGGCTCCGTGCTGTTAGTGCAGGGCCTGCTTGGGATTCTCTGTCTCACTCTCTCTCTCTGCCCCTCCCCTACTAACTCACTCTCTCTCTCTCTCAAAATAAATAAACTTTAAAAATAAAATAAAATTAGATATCAATACACACACATAAAGCAAACCAGTGCACCATACAGAATGAACATACCTCTATTATTTGATAAATTCCTTTATTTCTGCCTCTTCATGTTCATGCCTTTTGATGCTGTAGGAAATCTTATACGGGGAGATTGCATGGAGCTTAGTAATTGGCCAAGATAATTAGCTTTTCACGAGGCTGCTCCTGAAGGAAGTGTGGTTTGTTTTGGAAAGTCTAAAATGTTTCAGATTTACAATCCTTTCTTTTAAAGCAGAGATATGGGTTTTCTTTATGCAAAAATCACATCAGATGTGGCCATTATTCCTAAGGTCAAGAACAACAGTATGTGTATATATATATATATATTTTTTTTTTTTTTCTTTTCTTTTCTTTTTTTCTGTACCTCCCTGAAATAAGTTTTCATGCCCTCTGGTAGAATTAAGCAGTTTCCTTAGAAGCTAATGCAAGAAAAAAAAGAAAAGAAAATTAATAGAAATGGTGTATTGCTGTTACCGAAGTCTGTTACTATACATTGTTTCAGAAGAACCTCTTAGGGCACAAATACAGCAAATTTCATGGAAGCAACAAAGTGCATTTTTGGTTTGGGAGGTCTTTCTTTTCATCCTCTTGCTACTAAGGTTATGAAGTTCATTTGGATGGCCCTGAGCCCTCTGGCTCCAGGGGACCTGGATTTTATCATTGTGAATATTTATTGAGAGACATTCTGTTGGACCCACAAAGAGACTTTTGTTGTGATTGTGGAAGAGCCCCGTCTGTTTGATAGTGGCCACCGACCAGCAACCTTCACCATAGGAGAGGATGCCTCTCCCAGTTAGGATCATGTTTTGGCTAGCAGGTTTAAGCTTCTTTGTGAAAGTCCCCTTAAAAGTTAACATCATTTCCTCCCTACAAGGAATCTGTTTCAGCAAGTATACCAGAATAGTTTTTGAGACTCAAACATCTTCTTTCCTGCTAACTAAACTGAGAATCTAATTCAGCTATTAAAACAGACCGTTTGCCCTTTTACCTATGCAGCATATTGTACCAATTTTATCTGGGTCTCCGAAGGCCCCACACCTACCCCCAGAGCTTCTAATCTGTGGCTCTGCTGCAAACTGATCCCTGGGCACATCTGTTAGGCACGTGAGCCATTCTGATCGGGACAAGGTTCTTCAGATTAGACCAGTTAGTGTTCAGGAGCCAGCATCCTGTGTGTCATAGTGCTTTTGCATTGTTCTTTTGCTTTGATTAATTTAACATTATCTATTGAGCACCTCCCATACCAGGCTTTATATAAAGGCTGGACACTAGGGGACGGGAAGGAATAGATTCCATGCCCAGCCCGCAGGGATCTCCTAATCCACTGCTGAAGATACACGTGAAACAGATCATTGTGACTCCTGGGAGTGCTCCTGGGAGTTTCAGACTCCTCGGTATACAGGGAAAGGCCCCCCATGTCCTAGCCTCAAGCCTGGAGGCAAGGAAGTACCTCTGAAGGTTTAAAGTAGGAGAGTGCCATCAGCAGGTTTGAAAGATACTGGGGCGGGGGGCGGGGGGGGGGGGGGTTGCTGTGGAAGATAGATGTGGGTGGGAGGGACTGGAAGTCCACCAATGAGAAACCAAGACAGCTGTTCACCCAGCAAGATCTAGAGCTGGAACCCGGCAGGGGTTGTGGCAGGAGGGTTTGAGAATAATGAGCAGATCTGAGGGATATTCCAGAGGGGCCACAGGTAAGACTTGGTTGGTTGTTTTTGGAAGTTATAGGGAGGAGTCCAGCACGACCTGACCTACCTTTCTTGGCCACTCAGTTATTCTCTGAGGTAGCGCTGGAAACATAGCTCAGAGAGGGGAGATTTGTCTCAGGAACCAGTATGGGGCAGAGGGAGTGAAAGGGAGAGGATTTGAAGGTGGAGGGAGGAAGGTGAGGAGCTGTGTTTCACACATCTTCAACGTGAGATTTCTGTTTAAATGCTAATGTTTTATGAGACCAAGGGAAGAAAAAGCTGAAAGGGCTTAGAAGGAAATCCAAACGGATCCTAGGTGCCACCCAGCCCTGATACAAGAGCACCCTGCCCACCTGATACTGCAGCCGTATCAACAGTGGGTCTCATCAATTATTATGTCTGTGTGTGCATGTTCCTATGTTTGGTTTAATTCACTACCCTTCCTCCCCCACAGAGCTAGGGAGTACTTGCTTATAAATGTGACTTCAGCAATCTTCATTATCTACCCGAGCACAAATGACTCCTTTTGATCAAGAAACAAGTAACCATGTGCACGGTTCTGAGATGCACACTATTTGTATCTACTGTAGAGAGAAAACTTAAAGACAAATTATCGGGGTACCTGGGTGGTTCCATTGGTTGGGCATCCAACTCTTGACTTCAGCTCAGGTCATGATCCCAGGTTTGCGGAACTGAGCCCTGCATTGGGCTCTGTGCGGACAATGTGGAGCCTTCTTGGGATTCTCTCTCTCTGCCCCTCTGCCCTGCTCACGCTCCCTGTCTCTCTAAAATAAAAAAAATTTAAAAACCAGAACATAAATTACTAAAATTTGAAAATCCATGCAGAATGTCAGTCATGTGCCAAACAAGGGCATTTCCATTTTAGACCAGAGCACTGAGGGTCCCGGTGCTTGAGTGCATCTCGTACCTGCACTTCCAAAGTCCGTCCCATATGCAGTTTAGTTCACGTGAAAGTTGCAAGGGGCTTTAGAAAGTTGCGCAAGTTGTGCTTTCCTTTAGAGATATGGAGAGTGTGTGATCTTTGGAACCTCAAGAGGCTGCAGGTGGGAGCCAGAGTGATAAAGACATCTCTTCTGGTCAGCAACAAGCTGAGAGGCACAAGTGGCAGAAACAGCTGATGGTCAGCCCACCCAGCCTCGTCACTCCACCCTCAGATATCAACTGAACAAGCAATACCACAAGCGCAATACCATTTTCACACAAGCCTGGGTCTATTTCTATGCATGTTAACCTCACAGAGAGAAGAGCCATTGCCTTTAAACTTTCTCAGCTTTAAACACAGCTTTTTTCTCTAGCCAGCATTATGCCAGGGCGTCCAGCATATTCTTTCTCCTGCCGTGTTAACTATGTGTGACCACATTTATAGCTCAGAGGGACTGGAGACAGATGCCTGAAATGCAGAGTTGCCTTACAGGATGTAGGAGTACAGAGAGGGAACTCTCCCAGCCGGAGGGTGAAACAACCTGCTGTTCCAGATATCCAGGAGGCCTGGGTAATGAGGCAGAAGTACCGCTTGCTAGTACAAATATGGGGGCATGCATCGTGGGCCTGTGTACTTTTAGCTATCTGTATAAAATCAATTTCCATAGTGATCAGACATGCAGAAGAGTAATTTCCTGTAAGTCCTGGGTCCCAGCGAAGTGGAATTGCTTCTGCTTGTTGTTGTGATGCTTTAAGCCACATGATCTCAGAGGGAAAACATTCACCACTGGCTTAGACTCTGAGCGTCTTGATTTGAAAAAGCCAACTTTTGCTTTACCATGGCTGTATATCCAAATCCAAACCTAAAAATTCACCGGCACTGTCACCCCAATAATTATGACAAAACAGCAAAAACTACATAATTGTCACTTTTTCCCTCCAAACATGCAGTCCATTTCTTCCTTGCAAATGAAGCATTATTGGGGCACCTGGCTGGCTCAGTCGGTAGATCTCTTGATCTTGGGGTTGTGAGTTCAAGCCCCATGTTGGGCAGTGAGCCTCCTTAAAAAAAAGTAGGCATTAATCACACATCCCTTATAACTTCTTTGGGAGGTAAAGCCACTTCTAGTACCTTAAAAAAATAATGGTTTTTTTAGCAGCTGCAGTTACTGCTTTTATCTTCCTCTCGTAGTTCAGCGTCCCATTCCCCACTAGCAATTCCCAAATAGGCATCAGTGCAGTTTGACATCTGCATGGCACTGGGAGTCGAGAAACCTGGGTCTTTTCTTTGGCCCAACTTTGGCCAGTCTTCTCATGCTGCAGTTTCTCCATCTGCTAGAAGCCACACACAACAATTGACACCCACTTCACAAGGATATTATGAGGAATGAAGTGATAATGGTTATAAGATGCTTTGAACCTTTCCAAAGGAAAGTGATCTGAAAACACATGTTCTTTTCATTCAAGGAAGAGTGTCTTTTGCCCCTGGATGCAGCTGAACAATGAACTCTCCTGCCCTCACACTTTTGCCCCTCCTAAGGGTCTCTCCATCTCTTCAGAACTGAAATCGAAGGGCAGACAAACAGGGCGACTACAGCAGGGGCCAGGCCACCTTCAGCAGGAGAGACATGAGCAAGAAGGCAGGAGTGTTTGGAGCAAGCACAGGCCCTTCTTTTCCACAGATTTGCCTGCACCAAAAGTCACGACCAGCATATCACGATGCCTAGGTTCAGCATAGAAAGAAAAGCGGGGGCTTTGTAGCCAGGCAGCATAGACTTGGATCCCAGCTCTTCAAGTACCCTCTGTGTGGCCTTGGATAAATCCCTTAACTTCTTGGAATTTGTATTTGCTCATCTCTGAGATGGGGATAATAGTATTGGTCTTGCACAAATGTTGTAAAGTGTAAATGAGATTTTCGCTACAGTGCCTGGTACATAGTAGGTGTTCAATAAATAGTAGCTGCTGCTTTTATGCCTTTACTTGATAGTGGACAGAGTTCTTATTTGCTTTGTTTTTGGTGCCATGGTATAGTAGTACCTGTGTGTGCAAATACTAAATATGGCAAAGCAAAATTTGCCTTAATACTTTCCAATGGAATAACCCACACAGTTGGCCTGGTCTGTTGTTCAGGTTGTAGACCGTAGCACAAATTGTTCACCAGCATGTATATTCATTCCATGGGGAATCATCCTGCAGAGAGTGATGGGGCCCAGTGTCTGCACATGGTCTCTCACTCATCCAGTGCCACCCTCCACATCCATCCCCAGCACACCACGTCTGTCTAATCCTCTTCACATAGCCTCTCATGTGAACACATTCACGGCCTCCACTTCGGTCTCCCTGCCTCCAGCCTCTTTTCCCTCAGGTGCTCTTCCTTGACTCCATTTTGTTTGTGCCATTCTGCAGCCATATTCAGTGTCTCTTTGATGAAGCCCAGGCCCAGGGACAGGGTTTCAGCGTTCTCACATGTTACCCCTTTTCTTCCCTCACCTCATTCTGTGTGCCAGCCCAGGTGACCATGGCTTTGCGCTTTCCTGCTTCAGCTCCCTCTACCTGCATGCACTTTCCTTCTCTTTTACTGGTCCTGCTCCATCACTGGGCATAGCACAGCCTTCCTCCATGACGTGGTCCAAGCTTTGCTTCCTTTAAGAAGACTCCTGGCATGCCTGAGTGGTACAGTCAGTTAAATCAAACTCTTGATTTCGTCATGATCTCACGGTTTATGGGATCGAGCCCTGTGTAGGGCTCTGCACTGACAACACAGAGCCTGCTTGGGACTCTCTCTTTCCCTCTCTCTCTGCCAGCAGCCTGCTTGCATGAGCATACTCTGTCTCTCAATATAAATAAATAAGCTTCAAAAAAAAGGCTCCCCTAACACACCTCCCACTGTCCTTCTAGCTGCCGCACTTGATGCAGCCGGTGCCCCTTCCACACATAGTCCCACCTCTCCGCGCAGGCCCTGGCAGCACGGTGACTATGTCTGTTGTGTGTCCCTACCGGACAGGCCCCAGGGTTTCCGATCTGAGCCTTCCCCAGAACCCTGTGCCCTATAGATCTATGCAGGGAACGAACGCCCGCAGGCAGGAGGCACTGCCTGTTCTTCAGTTTTCTCTGGTGAAGACTGGGCCTTGCTCAGTAGCATTCCAGGACTCAACTCCTCAGCCCCTCCCCATGCCACCCCTAACAACGTGTTTTTAAGCTAAAATTCCCTGAAGGAAATTTATGTCTGTGCTCTTACTCCTCCACGGGGAGGCACAACAGCTGTTCGCCATCTTTTGTAAAATCACTCAAAAATGGCCATGAAGTCACTCCCAGACTTCTCTTCTTCAGGACATTTAATCCCAGTTCCCTTGACCTCCCTTGCGGATCCAATGCATTCGGCCCTTTGATCCTCACTGCCACTCTTGTCTAAATCCTTTCTAAATTCCCTGTCTTCCTCTCAAGTTGTGCAAGGTTTAAGAATGCCTGTTTTTCTAGAATGCCACAGCACAACAGAGCTCAGGTCAGAGTGAGCCTCTTGCTTTGGCTTTCCTGAGTTCGCTGGAAGGATGGCGACAGGAGCTTTTGGCCCCAGGGCTCCAGACCCAGGAAAGGAAGCAGATGAATGGGCGGCTTAGGAGAAGCTTCAGCAAAGCTTCTGGGAAGGAAGGACAGGAAGAAAGCAGGCATGCCTCTCAATCAGGACAGACAACTTAGAGCACCAGCAGATTCCCCCCCCACAGCTGTTGAGGCCCCAGGGCAGGAACCCAGCACCACCAAATGACCCGCCCTCCTGAGTGCCAGACAAGGTGGGGATGGTCTGCATTTGTTCCAAACGAGCAGGCCGTGCATGGAGCACCTTGTCTTCCGTGGAAATTATACAGTCTCTGCCTTTGCAGCCCCTCACATTTCCTTAGAAAATAAGACCACTTTGAGTTTCCTCAGATACTTCTCCAAGAGGCCCCTTCAGCCCTGCCTACTCTCCCTAGCAGATCAATCAGGCCTGTTACAGGGCATTTCCAGCACTGCTCCGTGCCACCAACCAAGCTCAAAAAGGAACAGTGACCTGGATTTAAGGTGTTCTGGGAGCCACCTCCTCTCTTCCAGTCATCCACCCACCCCTGCGCCACGTGCTGCACACACACACACAGGCACATGAGTGCACACGTGCATGCACACACGTCTCTACACTCTCATGGTCATGAGGGGGAGCTTGGCCACTCACACCTGGATTGATGCTGCTAACTGGCCACAAAGAGGTGGGGCAAGGCTCGGGGACAGTGGCACCCGGTGGTACCTGCACACGAGGCACATCCAATAATTCCACTGAGTCTGGGAACCTGGATGAGCCCAGGGTGAGCAGCCTTGGGAGGTCGTCACTCTCCCCTTCTCCACCGCTGGCCTCTCCCCTTCCCCTGCTGTTCATCTCACAGATGGACATCACCTTGAAAATGAATCCAAACCGCTTTGTCTGTGTAGTCCCTCTTGCCCCCTGTTTTGTTTGGAAATACCAACAGCTGAGCCCTTTGGCAACCTTGGCTTTTGCTCTGGCCCCGGGAAGACCAAGGCACCCAGCGACTTGCTTCTCACTGGGGAAGAAAAAAGAAGTGAAAATATCAGCCCAGCCCCCTCTTCCCCACCCCCACCCACTTTTCCCTCCTCCCCTTCCCACCACTTCCCAGCCTGGGAGGTGAAAGGAGCTCTGGCCTTCAGTACCTTCACAATGCAGACAGCACTGTATCTTTCCACAGCTTCTCTGTAACCCCTAAAGGGAGGGAGGAAAGGGATATTCTATATATATACAGTTTTTTAACGTTTTGGAGCCTAACACCTTGGGAATCTCTTACTGGGAAAGGTAATTTTTAAATTAAAAGGGAATATTTTTTATTGAGTCCACTGTGAAATGTGTTTTCACTCATTCCAATAAAAAATACCAGTGGGAATCGTCTTACACCAGGAACTGGTCTCCGTTCTGGATTTAGAGAAGTGAGTAAAACAGACATTAGACCCTGATCTCAGAGAGCTTCAACCCAGCGAGGGGACAGGTAAAGGGCAAGTGGTTAAATAAATGACAGTTACAAACTGATGAATGCTGTGGTGCAGGGGACAGGGAGCACAGTGGGTGTCACACACAGCCTGGGAGAGGGCTTGGGAAAGGCCTCTGCGAGCAGAGATACGGGGCATGAGTGGGAGTTATCTAGAAGTGAGCTGGGGTTGCTTTAAACATCATTAGCCCAGGAAGACAGGAAGACACAACCTAAGGTCTCTTGACCCTAAATATACTGGATATTTCACAAATTTAAGAAGTATTCAAATCAGCAGGACCTGAAACCAAAAGAATTTCAGCTGGGGCGCCTGGGTAGGGCTCAGTCGGTTGAGCGTCTGATTTCGGCTCAGGTCATGATCTCACAGTCCATGAGTTCAAGCCCCACGTCGGGCTCTGTGCTGACAGCTTGGAGCCTGGAGCCTGTTTCAGATTCTGTGTATCCCTCTCTCTCTGCTCCTCCCTTGCCCATTCTCTTTCTCTCTCCATCTCTGAAAAATGAATAAATGTAAAAAAAAAAAAGAATTTCAGCAGACTTTGGGTCAGACTTAACAAGCAACTGTAATGTTTCAAATAAAGCAGAATGTGGGCCTGCTTAAAACAGAGGCATGGAAACTGTGTGCACTCTTGCAGCCAAGCCCGTCTGTGCTCTGACAGTGAATTGCACCATTTATGCCTGTCACAGCCCCTCGTCACGATAAAGTTCAAATGTCACTTTGGTGTACTAAGTGCTACAGCATTCGGATTTCACTGTGCCGCCAGCTCTGGGGGAAGCAGTCACGCCTGATGTGTCCTGTGGACATGCCCTATCGTCCGTGAATCGGTACTCCCAACCAAACAGTTCCTGCCAAGGCATTGAGAGCACCTACGATGGTGTGCCTCTGATGTTTAGATTTCATGGTGCACCTTCCTATTGACCGAAGCTGTCCTGAGTGTGGCTGGGTCCCCCCCTGTACTTTAACCTGGGACAGAGTTGCTTTCTCCAGAGAGCAGCTACCTCTCTGGAAGACGGATGCTGTGAGGTACCATAGAAACGTGCTATGTAATAAGTGCTCTGTACCTTTTTAATCCTTTCCTTTTCATTTTATTTTTAAAGGCTTGAGTTGTCTGTGGAGAACATCTTCCGAGACTGGCTTGAGAGTTCTGGAATACCCCAGGTGCGCCCAACATTGCTGCTCAGGAGAGTCTGTGGAGGATAGTAAAGCTTGCTGCTTGGTGTATTGCTTAGGACAGTGATTTACTTATGTGTGTAAATATAAAATTAATCATCTGGCTGAGTTGGAGTATCCCTGAGTCGGGAAAATGACAGTCTCCCACCCTTGTCAGCCTGCCATCATGACGTGTGTCTCTGGCCTCTGCCTCAAGTGGTGCTGTAGGAGGGCGCCTGGTTGACCTTGAGCGGTGTGTTAAATGAGATCTTGCAAAGTGTGGTGTATGTTTTGGGTGCTGTCACCAGGCAGCACTTCGAGGCTACCAGTGGATTGAGCAGGTGGCCTCCAGCTCTGCTCTTTGGACACAGCCGGATGAATGAGTGAGCCGGCTCGCCTGCAGCTCTCCTCTGACCTGTTGTGCCCTCATTCCCCATCATTTCCCCGGTGCAGCTAGCCCCTCAGCTTCCTCCTCTGGCTCTGCATCCCTGCCTCAAGCTGGTCCTATCTGCATGTGCTATTTAGATTCATCTCTCTGTCTTAGGGACCAGGACCTGCCCCTCCTGAAGGTTCTGCTGTCTCCTCCTCTTTCGGCCCATGGGCACCTCTGTGGGAGAGACGTTCCCACCCAGCCCCAGCTCCACAGGAACTACCTGGCTTGAGGCCTCCTCTCTCTCCACTCTTCCCAGGTCCTGTGCTTCCTGGAGCCTGAAGGGCAGCCCCCGAGTGCTGACCCTCACTAGAGCATGGGCCCTGGGAAGTCGAGGGAGGCATCCTGCGTGGGGCTGGTTAAAGGACTCTGCAGGCCTGGAGCTTCCCAATCTGGGCTGGTCCCCCGAGCAGCTGCAGACCCATCACAGTGGGCCCTAGTGTCTGGGGGTGGACCCCCATGGCTGTGAGAAACTCTGCCCTGGGTCCAGGCAAGCAGCCCCCTTAGCTTGCTCGTTTCTAGTTTCATGGCTGGTTATATGAGCTTCCCCTTGGGAGTGTCTGAATGTCAATGAATGTCTGTGAACCATGAAATTAAGGAACAGGAGGGGCTGCTCTCCATTACCTTTTCATCCTCTCTTTGCATCTTTGTCCTTTCTGTCCCACGGGGGGGATGTCGGCCACCAGCCACCATGAACTCATTCCTAAAAAGGACGCATTGCCTTCTGTTCGGGGATGCGTGGCACCTGTTAAAAGTTATTTGTTTGGCCCAGTCCTTGGGAGCAGAAAATAAAATCCTGAGGTCTAAAAAGCAACACAAAACAGGGGTGGATAAGGCAATACCTTGTCCTGGGAGCCAGTGCTCTCACCTCCTAGGTATTGTAATGAGGTTCTGTGACTTCCACGGTGGTGGAAGTCATTTGCCGAAGTCATTGCCAGTCCATTTGCCGACTAGAAAAATCTCAAAAACAAAGTTAAGGATTGTCTGATCCCAACTAGCCAAGCGCTGCCTTCTTGTTTTAGATGGGGGCAGAGGGCATTCGCCAAAGCTGCATGCCTTGTGCTCCGAGGCCAGGCGGTTGCAAGGCGCCCAGACATTCTTTCCGCGGCCTGGCAGCTGGGAAGAGTGGGGAGCTCAGAGAGCAGAATCCTGAAATTTCCTGGCTCCGAACAACAAGGCCGCTGTATTCAGCAGTTAGCCCTCAGGGAAGAGGAAAGAAAGAGTCCTTAATCGGGTGCCCAGAAGCAGGCGCACCCTGCTTGGGTTGTAACACTGGGACTGACCCTCTTGGTCCCAGGAGGTTCCCTGATTTCCCCTGAAGAGAAGGAGGCTGTGCCACCAGCAGGAGGCTTTTGCTTTTCATTAAAAGTGGGAGGGGTGCGGCGAAAGGGAGATTTGCCTCTAAGCGGTACATTTTTTCCAAGGTCTAGTTGCGTTTGTGACAGCTTATAGTGTAGACAAGAATTTCTGCTATAAACTGACGAAACCTGCTGTCAAAACACAGCCAGGTGCAATGAGGCCAACCCAGCTATAAATTGTCTTTAAGACCCAACTGGTATTTCCTTGGGCGCTTAACTGTTCAGTAAAAACAACAGCATCAGACAGAAAATACCCTGATTTAGTGCATATCTTTCCATTGGTGAATGATCAGACGACATCGTTTCATCTCTGTACCCATTCTCTGCCATTATGTATATGGTTGATGCTGATTTACTTGCTCACAGCCCTTTTTGTGCTCCTTGAGAGTTCCTTCTCCCTTCCACCGCAGTGAAAGGTTCTGCAAAGGCCCGGGACCCTCTGGTTGCAGGAGCCTGGCAGTGAATGGGACACCTTGTTCTTTGTCCTCATCATTATAATATAAAGTTACTAGTGTGCTTGGCCTGGATTGACAACCAGGGCACTGAAATCGCTTCGATGCTCTTTGTTCTCGTTAAAAATTTCTGTCCACCAGCAATTGAAGTCATTCATGACAAAAGAGTCACGTTCTCCTGGTAAAGTTTTCATTCCACAGGTTACAGAGGCTTTTTGTCTCCTCTCAGGAAGGCTTGCCTTGTGGTTGGCCTCGATTTTCCTTTTTGGCCACACTGAATGGAAATCATTAAAAAAAATGTGGAAATCACTTCAGCAGCAATAAAAGTAAGCATGAGCCCCAAAGAAGTAAAAGAAATTGGATCCAAACCTCTTTAAAGAACACCCAACCCTGTAACCTTTGGCTTTGCAAACAGATTTAAAATTGATTGTACCATTGGTATTATAGGTTATTTCCTTTTATGACTTTTTTCTAATTATAGAAGTATTACATATTTATTTTAGAATATAAAAAAATTGTAATAAGAAAATTAAAATGGCCCAGAGATAATTTTTTGGGATAAATCCCTTCAGTCATTTTTTTTTGATGTATGAATACATAGTTTGACCTTTGTCTACCTTTTTATTGTTGTTTTTGTTTTGTTTTGTTTCTGAGAGAGAGAGAGAGTGCATGCGTGAGCAGGAGAGCAGGGCAGAGAGGGAGAGAGAATCTTAAGCAGGCTCCACACTCGGTGTGGAGTCCAACATGGGTCTCAATCCCATGACCCCAGGATCACAACCTGAGCCCAAATCAAGAGTTGGATGCTCAACCAACTGAGCCACCCAGGTACCCTGTCTCCCTTTTTAAAACTCAAAATAAGATGTTCTCTGTAGCAAGTTCAAGCAGTAGCAAAATATAAAGAGCAAAAGCCCTTGCCCCCTCAGTCTTACTCCCCAGAGCACATCCACGCTTGCTAACCACTTAGTATGAGTCCTTCCACACATTTTATGTGATATACAGAATGTAGGTGCATATCTTAAAAAAAAAAATGTTTATCTATTTATTTTGAGAGAGAGAGAAAGAGAGAGAGAAAGAGCGAGGGAGGGCAGAGAAAAAGGGAGAGAAAGAATCCCAAGTAGGTTCTGTGCTGTCAGTGCAGGACTCTATCTAACAAATCACAAGATCATGACCTGAGCCAAAATCAAGAGTTGGAGGCTTAAGCAACTGACCCACCCAGGCATCCTTTTTTAATGTGCATACCTTTTTTAAATAAAATTGGAATCTTTTTATTCAAACTGAAAGTTCTCATTTAAAAGTATATCTTAAGCAGTTTTCCATATCCTTTGATATAATTTAAGAGCCATAATTTTTAACAGCGGCATAACTTTCTCTTTTTTTTAATTTTTTAAGTTTTGAGAGAGAAAAAGAGTGTGAGCGGGGGAGGGGCAGAGAAGGAGACACAGAATCTGAAGCAGGCTCTAAGCTTTGAGCTGTCAGCACAGAGCATGACGCAGGGCTCGAACCCACGGTCTGTGAGATCATGACGTGAGCTGAAGTCAGAGGCTTAACCGACTGAGCCACCCAGGCGCCCCTGCAGCTGCATGGCTTTCTAACAAATGGTACTGTAATTTAATTTACTCAGATTCCCTCCTCGCCCCCACTGTTGGAATAGTATACATTATTTCTTAGAAAGTCACCCATTCTGCTAATTTGGCCATTCTATAAATAGATTTTGATTTCTTTTCATGTCTGCCCAAAGGTCTCCTCCCGCCCCCTACCAGCCCATATGTACACATATTCCAATCTCCTTTTAAAACATTTATATGCAGATACATTAGAAATAACTTTTCCCATCCAGTCTTTCATCTCTACTTCCTTATTTTAGCTGCTACAGAATTCTCTGACTCCTCTTTTTCTTTGAATTCCTGGCCACATTGCAAAGTCCTGGTATCCTTATGTACATATTTATTAAATTTTGAATTTTCTTTCCTTTCCTAGCACCTCCCCCATTGTTTCATTGTATTTTGCTTGGACTGGTTCAGTAACTAATTGGTTTTTGTTTTTTTTTTTTAATTTTTTTTGTTTAACGTTTATTTATTTTTGAGACAGAGAGAGACAGAGTATGAACGGGGGAAGGGCAGAGAGAGAGGGACACAGAATCGGAAGCAGGCTCCAGGCTCTGAGCCATCAGCCCAGAGCCCGACGCGGGGCTTGAACTCACAGACCACGAGATGGTGACCTGAGCTGAAGTCGGACGCTTAACCGACCGAGCCACCCAGGCGCCCCTCTAATTGGTTTTTTAGCCACCAAACCGTCCCCCATCTATTGCTGCATCAATACCAAGTGAATCTTTCCAAAAGACTCATCCTCACCAGGAACTTTTTTCCCCACTGACAGTGGATTGAGAACAAACTCTTTGGTCTGCTATTTGAGGCTATCAGCAGAACTGCCCCAGGCTGTCTTTTTAAACTTTAATTTCTACCCTCCTAGGCGTATGTCCAACCATAATTTCCAATCTCTACATGATCGTTTCTTTGCCCCCAGCCTTCCTTTGTGCATGCCTTTTTCTCTCCCTGTAATGCCTTCCTTTCTGTGTCCTTAGCAAGTGTGGTAGCCTGCCTTACATTGTTGCTGTTTGCGTTGTGCCTCATCCACAGGCTGCCCAACCCCCCCGCCCCCACCAGAGGCAACAAGGGCTGTGTCTGACTCATCCTTGCCTTACCTGCTGTGATGCACATAGTAGGTGCTCAGGGTCTATGGCAATATGGCAGCTGCTAGCTACATGCAGTTATTAGTGCTTGAAAAATATTTAGTGTACCTGAAGAGCTGAATTTTTAATTGAATCTAAATCTAAAGTTAAAAGAATAATTCAGTTTTTGTTTGGAACAACTTTGGGTATGTGAATGAATCTACTTTTTTTTTTTTAATGTTTATTTTTGAGAGAGAGAGACAGTGTATAAGCTGGGAAGGGGCAGAGAGAGAGGGAGACAGAATCTGAAGCAGGCTCCAGGCTTTGAGCTATCAGCACAGAGCCTGACGTGGGGCTCAAACTCATGAACCGTGAGATCATGACCTGAGCCGAGGTCGGACACTTAACTGACTGAGCCACCCCAGCGCCCTAATGAATCTACTTTTTAAACTAAATTTTATGAAATCTAAATACAGTTCAAGCATTTCTGGTTAAAATTTAGCACTTGAGGTGGACTGTGAAAACTCATCAGATTTAGATTTAATATAAAAAAATGAAGGGTAAATATCTCTTTAATGTTTTTTAAAATATTGTTTACATGTCAAAATGATACTATTTTGGCTACATCATAACCCAATGCATATATACCCAGTAAAAAATACTATTAAAATTAATTGTAGCTGTTACATGTTACTTTTTAAATTCACCAACTAGAAAATTTTAAATGACAAATGTGGCTTGCGTATATTCCTATTGAACAGTGCTGCTATAAAGCTATTAGTTGAATTAAAATCTGAGTGCACCATGCCTTAAAATCCCCCACCAAATAAATGTAAGTGAAAACATCTATATTTTTGTCAGATGTATGGATAAAGATACAGCTTGACCAACCCATACACGCCCTTCAATCTGCTCTGACGGCACAGATGATTATAATGCATGGATGGGAGCGCTTATTCACAGTGGACATCCAGAAGGGCATGAACTAATTACCAGCCTCACTTTAGCTCCTCATTTCAACTCCCAGGCAACCTGTTTTCCGAGGTACTATTAAGTAGCATACAGACGCCAGAGCGCCTCACGGCCCATCTCGGGCTCTGTCTGCTCTGGGGAAAGTGCTCAGCACATGTGACATGGCAAAATCATAGGCAGCAGTGGCACCGATGAGGATAGAGAAGATGGGGGAGAGCTGATCACATCGAGTGTCTGGGAAATAGGCGGGAAGCAGCTCAAGCTCCCAGACTTGCTCCTGCATCCCAGAAGTTACAACAGCAGGCTATTGTGTCGTCTTGGAAAACACCACTTCTTTTTAAGCACACATCTACAAGTTGCCAAAGGCCACACAAGCAAATGATAGAAAACTCAAGTCTCCTAGGGAAAGTGGGCCGGTTACAAAACAGGAAATTTGATAAGATGTGGTGCTTGTAGCACAGAGAAAGTCAGTGGTTCATTAGGCGAATAACTTGTAGGCTTGTTTTTGCACAGTTTAGGTAATAACACCAACATTATTTTTTGTTTGTTTAATTTTATTTTTTATTTTTTAAAATTTACATCCAAATTAGTTAGCATATGGTGAAACGATGATTTCAGGAGTAGATTCCTTAATACCCCTTCCCCATTTAGCCCATCCCCCCTCCTACAACCCCTCCAGTAACCCTCAGTTTGTTCTCCGTATTTAAGAGTCTCTTATTTTGTCCTCTCTGTGTTTATATTATTTTTGTTTCCCTTCCCTTACGTTCATCTGTTTTGTCTCTTAAAGTCCTCATATGAGTGAAGTCATATGATTTTTGTCTTTCTCTGACTGACTAATTTCACTTAGCATAACACCCTCCAGTTCCATCCACGTAGTTGCAAATGGCAAGATTTTATTCTTTTTGATTGCCGAGTAGTACTCCATTGTGTGTGTGTATGTATGTATATATATATATATATATATATATACATACATACACACACACCACATCTTCTTTATCCATTCATCCATCGATGGACATTTGGGCTCTTTCCATACTTAGGCTATTGTTGATAGTGCTGCTATAAACATGGGGGTGCATGTGTCCCTTCGAAACAGCACACCTGTATCCTGTGGATAAATGCCTAGTAGTGCAATTGCTGGGTCGTAGGGTAGTTCTATTTTTAGTTTTTTGAGGAACCTCCATACTGTTTTCCAGAGTGGCTGCACCAGCTTGCATTCCCACTAACAATGCAAAACAGACCCTCTTTCTCCACATCCTCACCAACATCTGTTGTTGCCTGAGTTGTTAATGTTAGCCATTCTGACAGGTGTAAGGTGGTATCTCATTGTGGTTTTGATTTGTATTTCCCTGATGATGAGTGATGTTGAGCATTTTTTCATGTGTCGGTTGGCCATCTGGATGTCTTCCTTGGAGAAACGTCTATTCATGTCTTTTGCCCATTTCTTCACTGGATTATTTGTTTTTTGGGTGTTGATTTGATAAGTTCTTTATAGATTTTGGATACTAACCCTTTATCTGATATGTCATTTGCAAATATCTTCTCCCATTCTGTCAGTTGCCTTTTAGTTTTGCTGATTGTTTCCTTTGCTGTGCAGAAAAAAGCTTTCTATTTTGATGAGGTCCCAGTAGTTCATTTTTGCTTTTGTTTCCCTTGCCTCCGGAGACGTGTTGAGTAAGAAGTTGCTGCGGGCAAGATCAAAGAGGTTTTTGCCTGCTTTCTCCTCGAGGATTTTGATGGCTTCCTGTCTTACGTTGAGGTCTTTCATCCATTTTTTTATTTTTTGTGTATGGTGTAAGAAAGTGGTCCAGGTTCACTCTTCTGCATGTCGCTGTCCAGTTTTCTCAGTACCACTTGCTGAAGAGACTGTCTTTATTCCATTGGATATTCTTTCCTGCTTTGTCAAAGATTAGTTGGCCATACGTTTGTGGGTCCATTTCTGAGTTCTCTATTCTGTTCCATTGGTCTGAGTGTCTGTTCTTGTGCCATAACACCAACATTATTTTAAGGCCCGTTGGGATACTCCATCTCAGTGGTGTCTATAAGAATTCTACATTTAAATTCTTTTAATGTTTATTTTTGAGAGAAAGAGAGAGAGAGAGAGAAACAGAGCATGAGTGGGGGAGGGGCAGAAAGAAAGGGAGACACAGAATCCGAAGCAGGCTCCAGGCTCTGAGCCATCAGCATAGAGCCTGATGCAGGGCTCGAACTCGCGAATTGCAAGATCATGACCTGAGCCGAAGTTGGACGCTTAATCAACCTAGCCACCGAGGCGCCCCAAGAATTCTACATGTAATGGTCATTCAAGAAAACCGAGACTGGTTGGTTTGTTTTTTACAAATTCCAGAGAAATTGTATTTTTCGAATTATATCTGCTATGAGAGCCTTAGTTCTTTTTTTTTTTTTTTTTTTTTTAATCAATAATAGCATTTACCATTATGAGGTGAGCTTTGGGGGCTCCTAATAATTTTGCTGTCATTTTTGTCCAGTGGTTTGACTCATGTTTTCTAAGTGAGTAGACATCTTGTAAGGGGTACTTTGAGATACATTGACTAGATTCTCTGGCCTCAGTTTGGGCAGGGCCTGTAATGTTGAGTCACCATGGTTTATCGAATAAACCCCTCAGAGTGATACACTGTTCCACAGTCACAAGAGACGGAGAGTTTTCGTTTGTAGCCTGATTTTACATGAAGGCGTCTGTGCCTTCATGCTCGTATTAGTTCAGGCTGCCACAACAAAATCCCACAGACTGGGAGGCTTAAGCAACAGACATTTATCATCTCACAGTTTGGGAGGCCGGAAGTGCAAGATCAAGGTGTGGGCAGGTTTGGTTTCTCCTCAGGCCTCTTTCCTTGCTTACATACAGCCGCCTTTTTGCTTTGTCCTCACGTGGTCTCTTCTCCTGTGTTCGTACAGATCTCTGTCCTAATCTCTTCTTATAAGGACACCAGTTGGATTATATTAGAGCCTACTAATGTGATCTCATTTTACCTTAATCACCTTTTTAAAGGCCCTATCTCCAATACAATCACATTCTGAGGTATTAAGGGTTAGGACTTCAACACGTGGATTTTGGGGAGAAAACTTCAGTACTTAGCAATGTTTATTCCCAACACTTCCCTGATTAGTTCCACATTTCTTGTGAATCCCTTCAAAATGGCCAATAAAAATCACTCAAGTCAACCTCACTATATTTTATTCCCCTAGGGATGTATATTTTGGGTGTCTATAGTTTTGGGAGGGTCCCAAATGACATTCTGTCTTGTGGAATGAGAGAGAAAGAAATATGGGAAGGAAGGGTCTGTTCTCCCAGAGAGTACTAGGCAACTGAAGGTCTGTGCTGGGCATTGCGTGTTAGTGGGGGCATCTGATCTGACACTGTCTAAATGCATAAGGCACCATGAGGAAACAGGAGACATTTCCCTTTGGTATGCCAATGAAAGCTCTGTGTCCTTCCTTCTTTTCTCTCCCTTTCAAAACCCGATTTCCAGAAAGAATTTGAATCTCATTCACAAGAGTCTAAGAGGAGACTCCAAGGGAATAATAAGGATGAAAAGTGTCTCCTCTCCCTTGAAGATTTCCTTTGTAACTGTGTTGGAGCCTAGGCTTCTACAGAGCTGTGAAGCATCCCAGGCCAGATGGATGAGATTTGTGAGAGGAATCTTCCAGGGTCTGAAATCATACCTACTCCAGTGCCTTCCCTCTCTGTCCCCTCCCTTCTTCCCACAAATAAAGCCTGTACGGCTGTCCTTTATGAGGGACTGTGGATGACTCAAAGATGAGAGAACACAGGCTTTGCCCTCAACATGCTTAATAATTCAGTAGGGAAAACAGATACACAAATAACCAACCTAAGGCAGAAAGCAGTAACTTGTGAAAAATGAACTAAAGTTTAGCATTTGGAAGAAAGAGGTCATTTCCCATGTGTGGAAGCAGGGAGGGCTGAAGTACCATTTGAAGGCAATCTTGAAGGACACGTAGGAGAGAAGGCCATTCCAGGCAGGAGGAGAGCCGTAACCAGCGTCTGGTGGTAGAAAACTGAGCATGTATGTTGGAGTCAGAGCTCTATGATGGGGAGGCGGGGCTGAGGAACCAGTTTGTCATAAGCATGATTAAGGCTCGGTGGGTAGTGCCCAGAGGAATGGAGGAATGGAGGCAGTATCCCAGAGGAATGGAGGCAGTATCCTGATGGAAGGGAGGGGGGAAAGCAGCTTCCTAGTGAGCCTCACTGTCACTCCCTGCTCCCTCCCAGCCTCTGCCACATTCTAAACAAGGTCATTCTGCCCGCAGTAATAGAAGGGTCAGTGCATTTTTTTTTTGTAGCGATAAAAAAATGTAATTGGTGAATGCATTTTTTTTCTTTTTAGAGAGAACGTGTGCAAAAGCAGGGGAGAGGAGCAGAAGGAGAGAGAATCTTAAGCAGGCTCCATGCTCAGTGTGGAGCCCGACGCAGGGCCCAATCCCATGACCCTGAGCTGAAATCAAGAGAGTCAGACACTTAACCAGCTGAGCCACCCAGGGGCTCTAGGTGAATGCATTTTGGCCACAGTTTGGAATAGTGATCTTTCCCCCTTCCATTTCCCTTGTCAGGGACAGGTTTATTGTTGCTTGCTTTTCGTGGAGAGTGGGATCTGCAAAGGGCATTGATTAGTTAGGCAGGACCCTGCCAGACTGCACAGGAACTTGGATGTGATGCTGGAGGGTTCCCACAAGATTCAAGAGCCACTGAGGGCCGCCAGAGGCTTGCAGATGTGCAAGCAGCCTGGCTAAAAGGAAGACTCCTGGATGAAAGGCCAAGCCTCACTCCTCCATTCGGGTTCTAGGGAGTTTCAGGAAGTGAGAGGAACAGTGAGGGAGTGACTTTCACTCCATAGTTTTTAACTTCGAACTCTTATGTCCAGGAGCTGTTCATTTACATGGATGCTTTTTAAAAGCATCATTCAGTATCTGGATGGCCAATGGTGTCTCCCCAGAAAGCACATGCAGTGGGCCAACAAATATCTACAGGTGCCCTCAGAGAAATAAGTAAGAAGCCATGTGAAACAGGCACAAGTTCATGTAATGCAGATAACATGCCTGAATCCTGCTAAGTGATGAGGGAAAACACTGAAGATATTGACCTAGACTGAGGCCTGCATCCTTTAGGATCTCAGATTGGACATCTATTTTTATTTTTTTTTAAGTCTATTTATTTTGAGAGAGAGAGTGCACACATCTGCATGAGCAGGGGAGGGACAGAGAAAGGGAGAGAGAGAATCCCAACCCTCCCCCACCAAACTGTGAGATCATGACCTGAGCTGAGATCAAGGGTCGGACACTTAACAGACTGAGCCACCCAGGTGCCCTGGACACCTATTTTTAAAGTGAGCTCAGGAAGGCATATGGGAATGGCTCTCTCAGGTGGGTAAAGAGCATTTAAGAACTTGTTTCTTTAAAAAGAATAAAAACTCTGGGGGCGTCTGGGTGGTTCAGTCTATTAAGCATCCAACTCTGGCTCAGGTCATGACCTCACAGTCCGATCTGTGAGTGTGAGCCCCATGTTGGGCTCTGTGCTGACAGCTCAGATCCTGGAGCCTGCTTCAGAGTCTGTGTCTCCCTCTCTCTCTGCCCCTCTCTCCCACTCATACTCTGTCTCTGTCTCTCTCTCTCTCTGAAAAATAAATGGTGAAAAACAATTAAAAAAAAAAAGAGTAAAAATTCTGAACTGGCCCAGAGGGACACTAACATGATCAGGGTGTGACACTGTGGAGAGAAAAACAATATTTGCTTCCTTTTGAACCAGAAGGAAAAGGAAGCAGGAGCCCCTAGCTTTGAAAAGTCTATTTGGCCCCATCCAGTTGATAGAGACAGTTGGTAGGGGCCTGTCTACACACATGGTTTTTAATAAAGAGATAAGTGTGGGTATTTTCTAGAACCATAGCTTTGTGGGCTTGGGTTAGAGATCCTCAAGTCCACGAAGCCCAGTCGTGCTGAGACCTGGTTATCAGAATCATCCAGGAAGCTGTTTAAAACTACGGACCCTGGGCTCAGACCCTACCTAGTGAATGATGCTCTCCATAAGTAGGGCTGGGACCAACTGACAGAACTCATAATTAGGTCATATTCTGGAATGTATTGAATCAAAAGAAGTTTTCTTATTCACTGAGTATAATCTAGGCTCTTAGGATCCTTTAGTCTTACATTCCTCCTGGGCAATCCAATTATTTGGCAGTATGGTTCGGGTTTATTTGTTCAACCATTATGCCACACATTGTGCTAGACAGTGGGCTTATGGAGCGGAAAGGACACAGCTCTGCTCATGAGCCCATGGCCCATGGGGGCATCTACAAACCAACCATTTTTTCCAGGTGTGCAAAAGGGGCCTCTGCCCTGAGTTTGAGACCTGAGAGGAATCAAAGAGGTTGACTTCTTTGCCACATTCAGCTAGGAGACTAAGTCCATTGGAAGACTGCATGCCTGGAGGCAGGAGACTCAGCTGTGCCCCACTGGGTCACAAGTCAGCCAGCTCATGTGCAAGGGAGCCAGTGTGACTGGCCTCAAGGTATAAAGTCTGGTAGTCCATGTTTGGATCTACAGGTGTTACTTGTTTTTCAGGCTCATATATACTGTGCACCCATGAGAGAGATTCACCTAAGTAAGGACATCGCAGCAATCATAGTGATACCACTTATCAGGACTTCATTGTAATGGTGCTTTATCTATTTCATAGAGAGACATCTCTGGAAAGAAGGAGCAATGTAAACTCAAAGAATTAGCACAAAGATATCAGCTTTAGGTTGTAAACCTTTATGTCAATAGAAAAGCATTTGATTCTACTTTTGAAGAACTGCCCCTATTCTCTGTTTTATTAGCCTGAAGGCATATTCTTGTAGACTCTTTAGCAAAGGCTGGTTATTCTGTATTTGCCTTGTACTCTTCCCACATCTGGGGAAAGCCCTGAGACCCAGTAGTGTGGCGACTTGTGCACTTGTTGCACACCCACACACCCACACACACACAGGGCCCCTTGGCACTTTGACATTGCACAGCATTGTTGCACATACTGATGTTCAGCTCTGCATCCCATGCCTCTGGGCAGCGGCTCTGATGGCCCTCCACAATGCTCACAGGGACTTCTGCCAGCACCTGCCGCCAGAGCACCTGCTGACAAGGAAAGCTATTAGGAACACTTGGCTGATTTTAGGCCACAGGCCTTTTTTTCCCCTTCTCTTTTGTGGAAAGACATTATGTCGTACAAAATAGGTGTATATTTACTATGCGCGTGGTATGTGCTTCTTGGGTGTGGCCTCTATTGCTTCCTGGTTAAATATTAGTCTCTTCTGGTGTTGCACAGCCTTCAGTCTGCTTTAGAATCCTAGACAGGAGCAAGTCTTGGTGAGGAGCTCATTTTTTCTCCTATGGGGGAGCTGCACCCCAGGAGTGGTGGCCTGATCTGCCCAAGCTGATAGCTCTTGTGGATGACAGTGCCACAGCTCAGCTCTAGGACCCTCAATCGTCTGTCCATCCAAGTAAGGTATTTTGTGTTTTTAGCAGTGTTACTTTTAATCCAAATCAGCTTGATCCCATCCTTGTCTTCAGTTTTACAAGACTTATGAAGAGATAACAAATGAATACAGCAGGGAGCTCTGAGCGGTGGTGATTTTTAATGTAACTAATGACTGCTCCTTTTCCTAAATCTGTTCTTTATTCTTTAGTGGGCAAAAATGTGCCTAGTGCATGCAGTAATATGAACCTCACTTTCCAGGGCTTTTTGTAAGTGTGTGCCATGGTGTATATACATCCTTCTTCCAATGGATGTTTCTAAATAGTAGCCCTGTGTATCTGACTGACTACTTTGCATGGGAAATTTATGGCTTTACGGCATTTTTTGGTGTGAAAAATAGGAGTGTGTGTAGAGATGAGTTTAGGTCTTTGCCTTTAGAAAGACATAGCTATGCCTCCCTTGAAATGGCAACTAAATTAGGTAATAAATATCAGGTCACCAAGATAACAAATGAGAAAAAGCAATTGGTCTAACAAAAATGTGTGCTTATGTACTTTCTAAAGCATTTAAGGGATGCATCCTTTATCTTCTTACTTGCATTCAAAAGCAAATTCCAACTAGAGTCCCTGGCTTTTGCCCTTATTTTGTCCCCTCCACTTCCCCAGAGCAGGAGAGCATTGGGGTGCACGGCCCGATGGTGACCCACCAGCAAGTGTATCGCAGGTCAGGATAATAGTTCGTGATTGTCAAACTTCCCAAATCCAAATATGTGTTTAAAACAGGACAGCATGTCACACACATATCTCTGTATGACAGTTGTCTGTGATTTATTGGCACTTGGCAGTGGGTGTGTTCGGCTCATTCAACAGCAGACCCTGTCCTTCCAGGTCGGCCTTCCAGCTTGGGCCTTCACAGGCTCAGTGTTTCTGCTGCTGATCCTATTTATAACTACCACCACCATATCTAAGTGGGGTCCAGACAATTTGATGCATAAAATGCAAGGCTGCATTATTTTGAGGTTAAGGAGCAGGAACAGAGGCTGGGTGGGAGAGGAGAGTCAGTTATGGTGTATCCAATTTGCTGTTTTCACAAAGCACGCTGTAGTGAATTTTTGTTCTGCAAACCTAATCCTATATTGGATGCAGGAGGCAACTGATACATTAGATGCAGCTTTGCAAGCAGTCCTGTACTGCACTAAGCTGTGTGGCCTTGGGTGAACCACTTGCCTTCTCTGAGCCCTTCCTGCTTCTTTGGGGAATGGGGGGCACTGGCTTGGGTGAAGGTCAGAGCCACTTTTTTACCGTATGCTGTGCCCAGTACCTGGCTGAGCTGTGAGCTCCAGATGAACCTGGTGGCCTCTGAGAGGAGCAAAGTTGGGATTTGCTTTTCCTCTAAGCATCTTCCTTTCTTACCTGGGAATCTGTGGAATTGCCCTTAGTTTGGAGTGGTATTGGG
Source organism: Panthera leo (assembly GCF_018350215.1). NCBI lineage: Eukaryota > Metazoa > Chordata > Mammalia > Carnivora > Felidae > Panthera > Panthera leo. The sequence goes on from NC_056691.1 coordinate 28,995,076, forward strand.
AGAGTTTTCATATGTTTCCTCCTGAGTGGTGTTTTACAAAGGTATACTCTCAAGAAATCTTGTGTGTGCATTTCTTTGCTCTTCAGTTGGCACATTGCTATTTGAAATGATTATTAGGAGAAATCATAGGTAATAATCAATCTGCAAGAGCGTTTAGGCTGGCTGATCATTGAAGAATAGGCATTTACTTCTATTGCAAATCAGTTATTCACAGACCTGTTTGGCCAGCAGGAGGTGAAAAAAATTTTTTTGCCAGGGTTGTCGATGTCTTGAAATGCCTGCAGATCAATAAAAGCTGCAGGTGAGTTTACCTTAGACAGAGGCAACTATTATTTTTAGGACACATTTTGAGCCATAAAAATAAATATTCACTTATGTCTGTTGTCCAGATGACCTTGGGGGGAAAAATGTCCAGTGAGTTCTGGGAGAGGAAGACATTGGGGCCAAATGGTCCAGAAGGAGCATCTCATTTTTTATGCTGCTTTTATATTTAAATCTGTAGATTATTTACCACTTTAAAAAATAAAACCAAGCAGAGCCAGTAATGAAATGTTTATGAGAAATTGCTACAGTGATCGCTGAGCTTGTAACAGAATGTTGCAATATTCCTTATATTGACAAAGTAGAACCTATTTGGCATTGAGGTATAACAAGAAATGATCAAACCCAGATGCTTTCCTAAAATTATATTTTCAGTGCATTTATATGTCTGTTACAAAGTGTGCTACATGCTAAAAATATTTTCCTTTGTAGGCTAAGGGAATTTCAAACCACATTGAGAGCTACATAGATCAGATGGTTTTTCTTAAAGAGCATTTAGGGCATCCTGGTTGTCATTAGTCCTGACCTTGCAATACGACATTATTTATGCCAGGAACCTTCACAATTCACTTCTTAATCTCAGCAACTTTATTGGCATGAAAATGCATGGAAGGGAGACCAGAGTCAATACATCAGACTTGGGGGCTAAGACTCCAGGGCAACAAGTGATAATAGGGTTGAACTGGAGAGAAAGGCCCTCACTCCCATGGCCTGTTTATGGGGAGAGGTTGTCTTCCCTGTTGGCAGCTCCTCTGGTCTTCATCTCCTTTGCTCTGTATTCTCTTCCTTTTTCCTCAGTTGTGTGTGCAGTCACTTTTCATATTCCTTGTGGCCAGACAAAGATACGTTCTCTGTAAGACTCTTCCTGGTTATACTTATTGGAAAGTTGGCTTCTCCAGAGTTCTTGCTGAGTTTCTCCTCCTCAGATTGTATTTCTTCATCGCTGTCGGTGATTTTGTGACTGAAAGATGTCTGCCTGAGTTTTGTATAAATGCATCTAGTGAATGAAAGTGTAAATGGGGGCGCCTGGGTGGCTCAGTTGGTTAAGTGTCTGACTCTTGATTTCAGCTCAGGTAACGATCTCACGGTTTGTGAGGTGGAGCTGTGTGTCGGGCTCTGTGCTAACAGTGCAGAGCCTGCTTGGGACTCTCCCTTCTCTCTCCACCCCTCCCCTGCTCACTTTCTCGCTCTCAAAATAAATAAGTAAATAAACATTAAAAAAAAAACCTGTAAATGGGTAAATCCAAGAACATGTAGGTTAGATAGCTCTGTGTAGAATTGTATTTATCAATTTAATCTTTCTCTCTTCTTAATTATTACATTAGCTTTAAATGCACGTAGCTACTATCAGGATTTTAGATGTTTTTGCATCTAACACCTGGTCATATTGGTACCTTCAGAGAACAATTTGGAAATATCAAATTTCATTTTACAATATTCTTAGAACAACAGTGGGCTTATTGTTTTGAGAGAGATGGGACCAGAAACAGAATGATCCCCTTTATAATAAGGCACATGAGAAAGAGAACTTGCTTCCTCATGTCCACCAGTCCTTTGGGAAGGGACAGGCACTTGTTCGTTGTAGCTCAGCCGTGCCATATCACCGTAGGCCCCATCAGTGGCATCACATCTGTGCGGTGGTCAGGTGAGGCTTTGTATCATGATGTCACATCTCATTGATTTGATACCTTTGAAAGTTTACTTAAGTTCAGAATATCAGACATACGGCCCAGGCTTTTGTTCTGGGGCTGGGGGGTGGGAGGAAGAGGAAGGGAATTAGCATCTACCGGCCCATCTTTGTGCCTCTTGCTTTATGGGCTATTTCATTTCATCCTCAGCTCTGCAAGACAGACAGCATAATCTCCTAGAGGTCATGTGACATGCCCGAGGTTACACAGCTTCTAGCTGGCAAGGATGGAGGTAGCTGAGGTCTAAATTCTGAACTGTATATTTCTTATTACACATGGCTTTGTACAAAGATTGTTAAGCCACATTCATAAGACAGCACTTAAAAGCAACAACAGCATATCTAGTGGTATATTAGCCTGGTTTCCAATGCTCTTGGACCTCAGAGAGCAAGGCAGTGAGGTAAGAAATGTTCAGATGGAAGGCAAAACTAAAGCAGACCTCAGTATTTATGGTATAAATTGAAATCCATAATTGTAAAGACAGAAATGACCAGCAGATTGTTAGGTTTAAGAGAATCTAACATACGTAATGTTAATATGAATATGAATTCCCTGGGTAGATTCTTAAATTCTGCATATTAGGTGCTTATGATGAGGCTAATAAAGCTTTAATGTTCTTTGTGGTTCTTTTTCATCTCTCCTACTACTGAGCACAAAAGCTGTGTTGTATGCAGAATGGCTGGGTTGATCCCTAGTAGAGAGAAGTTATGTTTGGTATCTAAAGAACAATGAGAGTTTGCTGCTTGGCTGATCAATGCTGGATCAAGTTCACATTCCCTGGCTCCTACTCTCCCACCTACACAGGCAGGGGGGTGGAAGTGGAGCAAAGGAGGGAGGCTGGGTCCTTTCTTCACTGAGAAAGAGATGTGAGCTTGGGCTTTCCTAATATGGACACAGCTGAGCCTGTGTAGCATTAAACATTGATTTAATCCACTGCTGGAGGAAACATCCTACAAAAAGTGAAGAGATTAGCAGCCAATTAATTCCGGCCCTTCCCGTTGTTTTCCTGGAACACCTCTTCTATGGATCTAAATGTTTGGTGAACAAACAGTCTGGAAAATAGCTTTTTCTCATGTATTATTTATATTTGGGACAGCCATCCTACCCACCCTCCCATTGTGATGGATTTTACTTTCCTTACTCTGTGTGGTGTGTGTGTGTGTGTGTGTGTGTGTGTGTGTGTGTGTGTGTGTGTTCTTACTTCTGAACAGAGGTGGGATGATTTAGGCCCATTGTGCTTGTTTGCAAATTGTGACTTCATTGGGTTCTCTTGGGAGGCCAGATGAGAGGCAAGCCAGTCTGAGTGCCAATGTTTTTAAAAATAGACATGCTGGGGCCCCAGACTCCCAATGCATAGCCTCCTTTAAAGGTACCATGAAGCACAAGGCACTCCCAGTGCAAATATTTACAGGTACCACACCCACTCCACATTAGGGAATAACCAAAGGGACCTAGGCATGAGCATTTGCTTTTCAAGCTACTGAAATACTAACATATATGTTTATGCTTTTAAAAAATAGTAACTAATATCTTCTGTAAGGCTTGTTGCCAGAGTAGTTTTCCTATAGCATCATTGTAGTGTGTTTTTCTAAATAAGGAAGCCCATCTGGTAAGAGGATGGTGTCCAACACTAAGCAGGATCAACCTGGGTTGCTTCCTGTGCAGAACAGTAGCTTTTGCACATAACGAAGGGTCTTTTCCATTGGTTCACACTGACCCTTAATCATGGCCAGAAGTCTTCCAAATGCAAGATATTTGTTTCCAGGGAATAGGTGGCAGCCATCGACATAATTAGAACATTGTCTACAGGGGATGAGTGGGGAAATAACCACCTCATATATACAGCTTTCCAGGTTCCCTGAAAGGCAAGGATCTATGCTGCTTCCACTCAGGATCCAGAATTGTATTAACTGCGAACCTGGAAAAAATTCTGAAAAGCCAAATACCCATCCATTCTTGCCTCCCTTCTGGTTAGTGTTGAGATCTTCCATTTCTTTTCAATCTTTTGTCTATGTGTGTACTTAACTAATCTTGCTGAGAAGTTCATCCCTATGTGTAAACTATAGGAAATGCTACGCTGGGTCAGGCTGACAGCATTGTGTCTGCTGACTACCCAGAGACTTATTGAAATAGAACTTAATAGATGGCTGTTCTCTGTGGCACTGACCTTGAAATTTAGATGTCTCCCAAACATCTGGAATTTCTTAATAGTAACTTGTTAGAGATAGGTCATCATTAAAATGATCTAAACCAGGGGTTCTCACCACTGGCAGTACAGTGGAATCACGGGGGAGGCATGGGGGTGGAGAAGGCTTTAAAAATGACTGATGCCAGGGTTCCACTCTCAGGATGTGAATTTAAATGGTCTGGAGTGCCACCTGGGCATTGGGATTTGTAAATCCTCCTGGTGATTCTAAGAAGCAGTCAGGGGACCCACTGATCTAAAGCCACACCTAAATAACTTTATATTTCACCTGTGAAACTCTTTAAGGTCAAAGTGTCCGTGAATGTTAAGCTTCTGTAAAGAATTGCAGTCATACAGATGCTGAAGGGGTATACAATATCTGTTTTCTGAAATGGCCATTTCAATGGATTTTTATGGTATGGGATAATATTTTATGGGCTGTGTTTTGATCTGACGTTGATCGGATCCACATAATAAGCAACTATTTTAAAGTAAGACAGTCATGCTAGATGTTCCTTAAGCTCTCATGCTAGAGTAGAAAGAGTACTACATTTACAGCCAGGAGATCTAAGGGCCACACAATATTAAGTACTAAATACAGGAAAATTTAGGGCACCTGGCTGGCTCAGTTGGTAGAGCATGTGATTCTTGATCTTGGAGTTGTAAGTTCAAGTCCCACGTTGGGTGTAGAGATTGCTTAAAAATAAAATCTTAAAAAAAAAAGATACAGGGGCACCTGGGTGGCTGAGTCAGTTAAGCGTCCAACTTGATCTCAGCTCAGGTCATGATCTCAGGGTTCATGAGATCAAGCCCCATGTTGGGCTCTGCATTGACAGCATGGAGCCTGCTTGGGATTCTCTCTCTCTCTCTCTCTCTCTCTCTCTCTCTCTGTCTCTCTCTCTCTGCCCCTCCCCTACTCTCTCTCTCTCTTACAAAATAAATAAACATGAAAAAAAATTTTTTTAAGGTCCAAAAATTCCCCAAGACTCAGTTTCTTCATCCTGAAAATGGGACTGTGTGGGAAACAAACAGAATGGCCTACATGTGGAAGCACTTTGCAAGCCTTACAAAATTGACCACCCTGGTTCTTTCTACCAGTTCTGAGGTTCCGTCATCTCTGATATACGTAGCAGTTCAGTACTTTTTGTGTCTTAAGGTCTCTTCTGTCCAGCTTCTAGCGATGTTGTAGTCTTAGTTTTAACAGTCTAGAATTTGATAAATAACAACTGCACATCACATGTGTCTCTCGATTTTCACAACTCTCTAAGAAAGGAGGCTTAGACCTCACACGATGGATATATGGCAGAGCCTGGATTCAAAGGCTGTCTGCATGCTCCTGCTACCATGCCGTGTCACTGCCTGGTCACATGTGTGTCCTGAGGTGAGGGACCGTGTCTTACTCATCTCTGTGTTCACAAGCTAGTGTTCTGTTTTGCAGTAGGCTCTCAGTACATTTGTTAAGTGACTAACCTGTCCATATGTCCAGTCTACATTCTTCTTCTGGAGGTCAGAGCTCATTTCCTCTGGTTTTGATATCAAAAAAGATAAAATACTTGGTTGGTTAACATTTTTATAGTATTTCAGTGTGATGTCTGTATAGCACTGTATTTACTTTTGTTTTATATTTTAACAGTTTTTTCCCTTGAATTTTATGACTATAATCATACGTCCTTACCTTTTGTGCTTCACTTCTAAGTGTTTTTAATGGAGAGAAATATTAGAACCATAACATTTTTTCCAGACCCCCTTCCTCTCCCAGAAAAAAAAAAAAGAAAATTAAAGAAAGAAAAAATAAACCAAGAATATTTTATTTATTCTTATTCCTCCTTGCCCAAAACAGAGTTAAGACAGCTTCCAAAGCAAAATACAGAATGATAAAAATAAATTAAAATATTAAAAATGAAGCAATGTGAAAATAATGGCAAGAAAATAAGATGGGGCCAGGAATTAAATTAGCATACAGTATGCACTCCCTGCAGTTCCTATGCTTGGTTTAGTGTAAGGTCACAGAATTTTCTAGAAGAGGGAAAAGGGATCAATTTGCAGTGTTCATGAGGTAAAACAAACCAGGTGCCTCAGTCCAGCTATTCCTGATGTTGATACCAGGGAGAAGTTTTTCCTGTGGGTCCTCTCAGAAAATTACTCTTTAATGTAATAAACAATCCTCTGAAACCATCCTTACGGTAAACATTGTGATGGATTTTATGGGGCTGTTTCTTATAATGTGCCTCAATAAAGGTTGATGGCTTCTTACCAGAACATAATGCGATAAAAGGAATTTCACAGAGCACCAGTAAGATGTAGTTCCTGCGCCAGCTGTATGGTGGTCTGCTCTAATCCAAAAGGATCTTAGAGTATCTAGGGTAAGGGTTTGGTCAATCAGAAAAATCTGTAAACCTTCTGACAATTGATGTGTGTGGAGGAAGTGGGTAGGGGACCGTGTGTGTTGTAGGGGTATTTTTTTTCCTAGGGTGCCAACAGCTGATAGCTAATGCTTCAGATTCTCAGAGGGGATCTACCAATGCAAGAACCAAGCATGTTCCCTCAGGCACGTTCCGTAAAAGTTTCTAACAGTTTGGGGTTATGATAGCTGAGAGAAAGAGGTTCTGTGAGCCCGTTCACTGCAGAACAAATGTGGGAAGGATTTCCTTTTTTGAAAACCATGCTTTATAAGGATTCCACTAAGAGGTCCATTGGGCAGGGCCAAAATCCTTGTGAGAGAGAATTAGGCATTCATTCTTACAGAGACACAAAATGGGCAATAATAGAAATTATAGCTTTTCTAAAATCAAACAAAAGATATCATAAAGGAATGCTACATTCTAAAATGGTAGAGCAAAGTTTAAAGACATAGACATATGAGAACTTTGACCCCAATCAGGATTACTTCCTTGTTGTTATTTGCAACTTAAACTAGCCTTGATTTTATTTCCAGTTTTGTGTAGATGCTTACTTTTCCATTTACCCTTGATATATGTTGGCTATAGATCCCTTCTGAAACCAGCAAAAGCTTCTGGACCTCTCTACCTTGTTTGGTATTAAAAGGTCTTTTGACTTCTTACAGTAGATAGTTTTTCCTCTGCTGTGCCCAAGGGAGTGTAATTTGCCATCTGAGGCTGTTTGGACTAATTAAAGGGCTCCCCTTGTCTGCCCTTTCGGCCTTCTAGGTGACTAAGAAAGTGTGCTGCTGCTTCTCATTCCTCCGGACTATAGCTCATCATGAAACAGAAGCACATATCCATCCTAACAACACGACATTGATATCACTATCTTATTCCAGTGAAAGGAGTCATTTCCTCTTAACAACAACAACAACAACAAAACCAAAACAAACAAAAAAAACAGAAAAAGGTTTTCTCTCCAAAAGTAGTCTCCAGCCACTAGATTAAGTAATGCTTTTATTCTAAAGCAATGGCATTTTCCTCAGCCTCTGAAATTGTCTTCAGCTATTATAAACTGCATTGACAAGAAAGTTTCTTAGAACAACTTCCTTTCAAAACTTGCATCTCTACTAGACGAAACATTTTTCAAAACATAATTCAAATAGAAAACATCTGTTTTTAAAAGATAGCTTTAAAGTGCTTTCACCACTTTCTTAAAGATAGTTATTAGACTATCCATCCCTGACTACGGAATTCCAATTTTTAAAAAGTGGTCTTCTTCCAGTTTCTCCACACCTTACCTTTGTCAGGGTCAGCCCATGAAGAAAGAGAGATTCAGGTGGGCAAAAGGAGAAATGTGTGGAAGTTATATTGAACACAAAAAAAGAATTAAAATTTTTCTAATAATATTTTCCCAATAATTTTGAAATATGTTACTGTTTTATTCCAAATTAAATTCAGCTGCTAGCACCATTTTAGAATATAATTTTTATGATTAATATTAGGGAATTAGGAATCTTTATTTCTCATTTCTATTTTTATTTTCTTTTTGCTTTTCTGTTTTTATTTTTTTTAAGTCATTTTAGAAGTACCCTAGCAATGAACTGAGGTCCATGGTCTTTCTCTTTAAAAAATGCACAATTTTGTGCTCTTTACAAAACAAGGTATTTTAGTGGAAAAACAAACAGGAGCTAATTAGAAAGATCTTCATCTTGAGACTCTTCCCCTTGAAATTTCATACGCTATTCATTCAGCCATTTGTTCCTATGTCTTCCACTCACTTACTTAACATACGTATTTCGTATCTACTATGTGCCAGCAGTGTTTTTATTGACTGGACAAAAATCAACAAGAAAAGAGACAGTATCTCTTTCTTCCTGGACTTTATTTTTTTTTCTTCCTGGACTTTAAAGCCAGTTGGGGAGATAGACATTCAACAAATTAATAAAAAATAGCTCTAATAGAATGTACAACACAGAGCAAGCCCTAATGTAAACCATGGGCTGTAGTTACTAATGATGGATCAAATATTGGTTCATGAATGGTAACATGCAGCACAGTAATGCAAGATGTTAGTAACAGAGAAAACTGTGTGTTATGTTGGCATATGAAAACTCTGCTTTCTGCATAAATTTTTCTGTTAACTGCTCTAAAAAATAAAGTCTTAATTAAAAATAAAAAAAAATTTGATAGCTCTAAAAGATAAGCAATTTAAAAGAAATAAACAGGATGCTATTAGAAGGAATAGCAGGGGTGACATAATTTGGATTGGGGAATAAAGAAAGACCTTTCTGGAGTTGTTGTTAATAAGTAGGAGCCAGCCAGGCAGAGAAGAGAAAGAAGTACATTCTTGGTGAAGCAAAGTGATATCATTTGAACTACCTTTGGAAATATTCTTCTGACTTCTCCATGGAGGATGGATCATGGGTGTGGTCATGAGGGTGCATGAGTACAAAAGAGACAAGTTAGGAGGAACTTAGAATGGACCATAGCTTTTATCTACTCAAAGTAGTAGTAGAACAGAATGACAGTAGGATTCTTTCCTTTGCTCAGCTTATGCCAGAAGCCATTAGGTTCTCCATGAGCCACAGGCTAGGAAGACAGAAGACTGTTAACAGGCAGCAAGACGGGGTTCCCAGGTCTCCATTCCTAAGATCTTTCCAGCAGCTCAGTGGGATTTTTAGAATGAGGAACAATCATGTGTGTGTGTGTGTGTGTGTGTGTGTGTGTGTGTGTGTGTATCTGAGACTACAATAAGATGAGAATTATAAGGGAAAACAAGCCTTCAAGTACTAACTATCCAGCTGTAAAAACAGATTTTCATAGAAATCTGTGTCGGATTTAATTTTCAATAGTTATCCATTCCTGCTACTGGATTGTTGGAATTTATTTTGTTTTTTGTTTCTTTTAAGGCTACGTGTCAAAAAATTTTTGATAAGTCAACAAAAAGGATACTTAAGGAAGGTCCACTTTAGGCAGGGTGCTGTTTTAATACATCAGTGTTGAACGATTTGTAGCAGAGTTCTTAGGGATAGTGAATTCCCAAGGAAAAAAATTCTAGTGAGTAAAGGGAAGTGTTTACCAGTATATAGATTTCTATTGATTCTGGAACTGTAATTAGCAGCGTGGAAGCTCAAATAGTTCAAGGTTTTGTTTCCATTTAAAATTAAGCAGCTCTGAATATACATAATCCACTTCATCATTTGTAACTTTTATCTGCCTATGTGTACTGTGCACTGGAAATTTGCAAGACATTCACTATTTTTATGCATTTCTTTTACAGTGAAAAATTGTATATGATAGTTGTACATTACATAAGGATTCACCACCACTTTGAAAAATCTTTACCAAATGAGCATGCATTTCATAGCACTTAGCTAGTAATGATACAAAATGGCTAATATGCCTATCTAACTCTATAGAGTGACTTTTTTTTTTCTTTGTATTCCTGGAAGCACAAACACTTAAGAATCCCCCATTTGAGCAGACCTGTTGTTTATTTTAGGACATATAAGTGCATCATCAATGTAATTTTAAGTAGTCCAGTTATGAATATGGGATGAAGGGATAAAATAAAGTTTTCCACTCTGATGTGTCCATTAAGAAGCTCCTCTTTGTGTAAAATACTCCGTGGCAAAGTTGCTTCTATTTAAAGTAGTGAGTTTGATCTTGGCTTTGATCTAAAGCTTTTGATCTTGAAAGAAGGATGGGGTAGCAATAAAGAGAGGGCAAGACAGATTTTCTTTAAAGAAATGCGATAAAGTTAAAGGGATGGTCAAGATCAACAAACAGAAATGCTACCCGACTCCTCTCCCCAAGCGCTCACCCCCATTCTGGTTCAGCCAACTTCTGATGCGGATGGGAAGAAAGTCTTTTGGGGGTCGGCGGAAAAACTTGGAGTATCGCAGGCTTTTACAAACTAAGGGGAAACTTTCCCCTAATAAGGAATACAGAATGTACCCTTTTAAATTCTCCCCCTGTCGCTGGCGGGGGTGGGTTGGAGGTGGGGTTCCATGGGCAGAACGCGTGCGGTGCCTACTGCGCTTAACCGGAGAGTGTAGGCTCCGTCGAAGCGCGGGCGGTGCGCAGGGCTCGCCTTTACGCGCTCCCGGTTTCTCCCTGGGGAGGTCACCTGCCACAGCCCCGGAGTCCGGAGGGGCCACTGAAAAATGTCTACTTAATGGCGTCTAATCCATTCCCGGAAAAAAAAAAGTCCACTAGGAAAGTTCCTTTCCGCTCCGCATAGACCATCTGGACACTTAGGTTTCTGACCGGAGAAGCGAGGTGGCCTGGCCGCGGGGGTGGGGGCACTTCTCAAGCTAAGCCCTTTCTCCTGCGGCCGGGCCGCGCTCCGGCACGCTCAGCGGCAGAGAAACCCTTTCGCGGGTCCCCCGGAGCCCGCGGGGGTGGGGGCTGGAAAGGTAAGGCGTGCGCGCCCGGGTCGGTCCGCGCGTGGGAGGACGCGGGAGCGCGGGCGCGGGCGGGACCCGGGGAGAGGAAGAAAGACGTTCGCAAAGAGAACAATAAAATAGGGACGCGCCGGCGGGGGCGGGGGCGGGCGCGACCTGCGGGGAGGCCGGCCCGGCCGCCTATACCTTTAAGGCAGGCCCCGCCTCCGCCCCAGCGCCCGCCCTCCGCCCGCGCCGCCGCCCCGGCCCCGCGCCGCCCGCCGCCCGCGCTGCGCCTTAGGTGTTGCGGGCCCCGCGCGCCCGCTGCTCTCGAGCGGGCTGGCCGGGCGGCGGGCGCTGGGCGCGGGCGGCGGGGCCCCGGCTCCCACCCTCACCTTCCGCGGTCGAGGTAGTGGGTCAGCGCGCCGAGTTGGTGGGGCGCGGGGGAGGGAGGCTGGGGCGGCTCCCGGGGTAAACTTGACTCTGTCCCCTTCCCCCGCAGCCGCTGCAGAGGGAACGCCAGGCCGGGGCGGAGTGCGGGCTCGCGCGGCAAGTGAGCGTCGAGGTGAGTGCGGGGGGCGCGCTCCCCGCGCTCCCGTCCCTCCTCTCCCTCCCTGGGGCGGTGGGTCCGGCGCCGCATCCCCGCCGCGGAGTCCCCGCGGCGCGACGCGCGACCGCGGTGGGTAAGATGGCCCCGTTCGGGGGGCTCCGGCGCGCACGGGCGCGGGGGCGGGCAGCCGGGCCCGTGACCGGAGGGAGCGGCCCGGGCGAAGGTCACGGCCTGGGTGCGTCGCACCCCCCGCGCGCCTCCCGGGCCCCCGGCACTGAGGCCGCCCAGCGGGCCCGGAAGGTGCCCGTGGCTTCCCCAGGTGAAGCGCAAGAAGGCTGCGTCGCGAGGCGGTCGATCGTTTCTTTCTCACGCCGAGGAAGGGCCCTCACGACCCGTCGTCCTGTTTAAAATGCTCTGTGGTTTTTGAACTTCAGGTCGAGAAATGGATTCGAATGAACCGGAGACCCCGAAAACGGAAGCGAAGGGAGACCGAACAAGTGTTTGAAAAGGTAGGGCCCCCGAGAGAGAGCACCGGGTGGAGTTCTTGAGAAAGCTCCCTGTCCGCCCCAGAGGACTTGGTCACAACAATAGAGTAGCGTTTGTTTTTTTTTTTTTTTAAGTTTTAATTAAATTTATAGTAGGCTGTAAATTAACCTGGATAGTTAACACAGAAAAATTGGTTGACAGTGCTAATGATTATGGACGTACTATGTTGTCAGGAAGAGGATGACCCCGGATGGAGCTATGTTTCATGTCCATTAAATAGAGCAATGGGACATAAGCGGGTTCCGTTATTATGTTAGACCAGTAGTAGTTATTATGGCAGTTGTTAAGGTACTTCTAGACGGGCGGGGGCGGGGGGGGGGCGTTCTGAATAAATTGCCCACAATATCGGGTTTCTCTGTTCGGTTGTGATAGACACAGCACACTCACTTAGCTTTGGGACTTTAAATTAGAGTAATCTTAAAAATGGAGGGAGACGATGGATTTCTTTTGAAACCCTAGGAGGGATTTTATTTACTGTAAAGCACATGAAAAACTTGTTTTTCTAAATTTAGAATTTCAATATGTTACTTTGCAGAAGTTTGGACTACCTATTTTCTCCTGAAATTATATTAAATTAAAACTTGATTTGTCATTGTAATAAATAGTATGAAATAAGGTAAGTATAGTCTGTTGTTTTCTGAGTGACTTTTATTGAAAGCTCTTAAAAGTGAATAGCGTTTTCACAAATGTTATAGCAGATACGATTTTTGTTGCGCCTACTTAATTACTGTACTGTTTTTTGATTCTTGATAGCACCAGGGGATTAAAATAGATGTGTGTTGTTTTTCTGCTGCTAGAATGTATGATGAATCACTCCTGGTTCTGAAGCCAAGTTCTTGCTGATAGCATTGCTGCTGACTTCTGTGATGTGTTGCCTTAGTATGGGCATTGCAGCGTCCGAGAATGTGCACAAAGCACATCATAATGAAGGTGATCCCAGAGTTCCAGAGTGCATGTAAGGATACCAAGGCCAGCTTCTAAGAGAATGGGGAAAAGAACTGGCCTAGGATCCTGGTCATTTGTAGGGAGACATTCAGTGTGTGAAAAGTGGCACCCCAGCCCTAACCTTTTTAAACAGAGTCATATCTGTCAGTTCAGTTAAACAGTAATAGAAAAAGGTGTCATTTTGAAGAGACTTGAGTTTTCTGACCATACCTCGGCATGCTGTGGAAGGTTGTGTTTGTTTAACTTTCATGCTCTAGGTGTTTTAAAAAATGTAAGGTGATGAATCTGATCATAAAATGTCCAAAGAAGGGAAAAGTTTTATGGCTTGCTTAGTATTGCAAAAAAAAAATTTCCAGCTATGATTTTTTTAAGCCAAAAATAAGATTACTCAAGTAGACCATATGCCAGGCGTGAATGAAGGGAAGCCGTTACCTTTGTGGATTACTAGGTACCATCACTCCCCAAATCTGAACTTGAAGTATTGTGACGCCTTCAGAGAATGAGAAGGGGGTGCTGAGGATTTCACCTACCAAGAAAATGGGGTTCTTTGCTGAGCCTTCTCGGCTCCGTAGAGGCTGTGTATTAGAGCTTATGGGCAAGGTGCACGTTTGACTTTTCTTAGAAAACGTGGGCAACAGTTTTAAAGAGGATACGAAAATGAAGTAGGTTGGGATCAACACACTGAACTTCATTTCAAAGAATGAAGCTGAAAGCTGAAGCTTTGAGGGAGGAGGTAGAGAGGTCAGAAGATGGGAGATTTCAGAGTTGGATCAGAGAATATTAATTATCAGCGTGTCCAGTCTTTCTTCCTGGCTCTGCGAGGCAGCCGAGCCCTTTGCCCACTGTTTTGCCTGTGTTACAGCCAGGAGAGGGTTAGGAGCTCTCTGAGGCAAAGCCTGCGATATTTTCAAGGGCAAGGTGAAATGGAGTGTGATCAGTGACCAAGGGCATCAGAGCAAGTTCTGAAAGGCACAGAGGCCACCCTGCAGCTGGAAGCCAGGGTGCCGTCCCCTGATTGCCTGAGTGTCTATTCTGAAGTACAGATCAAATTCTGTGTGGTAATGAGTATTTAAACCGAGGTCATATGTTAACCTTTTGCTACGATTTGAACCTGTTAGTAGGAATCTCAGTAGTTAACTCTCTGTTGAGTTTAGTAAGGGTTTTTAAATGTCTGCCACGCGACGAGTAGAGGCACGTTAGCCAGTTTCTCCTTTTTCCTGCATCCGCTGTCTATTTCTACAGCATTCAAGTAACACTGTGGTATTTTCAGCTTTTATTCATTTTGTATTACTGTAAAATATGAAAACGAGTGGTAGTCATTTCTGGTAGGCATAATTTTCAGTCTACCCATCGCTTTTATTTGCCTACTTTGTTTTCTTTGCCCCGTCTCTCCCCCACGCCGCCCTTCCTCCATCCCCCAAGTCTGTATTTACATCTTCCAGGCTCACGTGGGATTCAGCCCAGATCTGACTGAACTTGGTTAACTAGTCTGTGTTTTACTGTGCTAGGGTCGGAACATTTCTCCTGCAGTGTTTACTGACTTGTGGAGAGCAGAGTCTCCTGACCTGCCCGCGGAAGGAAAACCGAGCAGCAGTGCGAGGCCACAGTGTGGAAGCGGGCAGCGGGCGAGGAATTATAGGTGGCGAATGTAATCTTACAGGAGGTATTTGTCCCCCTCACCCCACCCCCCGTAAAGAAAATCACGAAGGTGCTAAGTGGTAGGCACGGCCTGATCTAGGAGTTGAGTTTTTCAGTGAACTCAGAAGGGGAAGCAAAACAAACTTACCCTGTTCTCAGCTGTGGGTTAAAATAACGAATAATGAAATAAAGTAAACTGGGTGAGTGAGAGGTTCTACCGGGAGAAGTGATTTAAAATGCTCTCCTGGCCTTTCCCGGCTGTTCTCCTTCCTGTGCGAGTCCTTGAGTCCTTCCCTCCCACCCAGCCACCGGAGGCCCAGTGCTGTCTTACGGGTTTCGCTTCTCGTCTTCCTGAAGCTCATAGTGCTGTCTTATGCGTCTTCTGTCTTCCCTGATATTTACTTTCATTTTATTTTCTCTTCATACTTTAGCCCCCTTTCCACTAGGTGCAGCTCAGATCCTTTTTACTGTTCTCAGTCTTCTTCATTTTAAATTACAAACTCACCTCTCTTTTGCTTCTGGTCCTCAGGTGTTTTCTCCTTACGTTATGATGTTCTTCCTTTTATGTTATTTCAAGTTCCTGTTATTTAGTTTCAATAATTTGTGCAGCAGAAAGGCAAGGAGAGCAGGAACAACTACACAAAGAACAATTAGGGAGAATGGCTCAGCTCTGCAAGGGGCAGTGAAACAATGGTGGTTGCAAAAGTGAATTGTATGTGTATTTTTTTTAATAATGTTAATAGATTTTTCTAAATGGCTGTTGGTTTTGGAAGAGGAACATTTTTTTCCCTGCTTTTATCTTTCACTGATTCAAAAATAAATTCAAATTATCCATCACATTCGAAGATTAAGGAAAAACATACTTTTAAAATATATGTGAAATATAAAGATTTTAAATAGTGTTGTTTTTTTTTTTAATTTTAAGGGTTAGTAATACTATACTACACAATAATAAATAGTATATTGAGGAAAAGAATGTGTGAATGACGTATGATTCCTTTAGAAGAAGAAAATTCCAATTTTCAGATTGCAGAGAAGCACCTGAAATCATGTTTTATACGTACCTGATAATGTACAGAGGATAAATTTTAAGATCCTCTTTTCTGGTCATCATCGAGTATATATGATGTCACAGGTATTCACTGGCAAACTTTCAGAACGTTGAAAATTCAGTGATACTAAGGTTGACTATTATTATTGACAAGCTATCTTTTATGTGTGTTAGTTTGTTTCCAAGCTAGTGGTCTTGGCGAGGGTGAGTGTCTGGCCTGTGTTACGATTAGTCATAAGGAACACGAGGTGCAAATGGTTTCTAACAAAAGCACCCTTTAAGGTTACCTTAATTGTTCTTTCCTGCCAGAACCCTAAAAACAATACTCCAGAGCATAAGATTGTTAAAAATGTGGTGAAATTTTCCTTGAAATATCGAGCGAGACATAAAGATCTAGAGAGATGGTTGTGAAAATGTGGATTTTATAGTATTTGGTCGCCATCTCAGAGTCTCTGAGAAGAGAAAATGCGGACAGTTTTCTTTGTGATCTGGAGCATTTTCCCTCAGTTTTACTTCATGTGTTCTTTCCTCACATTTGATTCTGAACTGCAGTGATTATCTTGGTATGAATAATAATTTACAGATTAAAAAATGTGTATAGAACCCATTTTGGCTTATGCATTTTGCCACATTTATTGCTCCTTTTAAAATTTTATATGTTCTAAGAAAATGCGTTTATTACAATTCTAATATTGAAATATTCAACACGTTAAAGGTAGGTACAAATTTTAAACTATTTAACAAAATGCTTTACTGCTGTTTGTCTTTTGTGACAAAGGTCTGTTTTATATTAAGTTTATGATTTCTGGAAAACTATTTAAGACTAATAAAAATTATCTGGCTCTTTCTTGGACCTGTAACAGCAGACGGTGACCGTGTTAGGCTTGACTCTGGAGCGATCAGGATACAAAGCTTTAGAAAATGGCACAAGACGAATTTAAAGAGTGCTGAACCAAGGGTCCCTTCACTTTACAGGAGCTACCCCACATTTAGCAAAATGGTAGGCTGCAGGCAGCCACTCTTATGCAACTGAGGCAGCATTGGTGTTGAGTGGTTTCCCAGGCATCGGTGCCCTTGCCTCTTTTTGAAAATGTTCCTGCCCTGTGAGAATTCATAACTAGTCTACATTTATATAGCTGTAATCTCTTACAATAGCTTCATTGATACTTGATCTCCATAGAAAAGCTTTATGGGTTCTAATGAGTCACTGCTCTTGAGGCACCAGCCGCCCTCCCTATCTGTGAGTGGCTTTGTGTCCTGTGTTGTACTGATTGTGCCTTTGGATGACAACTTACTTGAGTGATGGAGAGAGGCAGGGTAATTTATTAAAAGTAATTACAAAGAAACCTAACAAAAAGAGTAATTACAGTGCTGTTAATATGCAATTCGTTATTTTATTGCTGCAATATTTAGAACTGGGTCTTATTTGTGGGTCTCCCTTTTTTCCTTGTAAATCTCTGGCAAATACATAATTTATTAAATTCTCTATACCTAGGTCTCAAAGTAGATTTGGTTTTACAAAATCTTGGCTTTTTCTGCCTTTTTTTTTTTAAACTGGACCGAGGAAGAATGGCTGAGAAAATGTATTTTTGGTAGCCTCAGGAAAGGAGGCTGATCTGCATAATTTTATGCCATTAAATTTTCATCTGTTCCATAGATTTATTTTTTTTTAAGAATCTGCACCTTTAAGAAAATGTTCTAAGAATTTTGAGTGTACTGAAATTCCTTCCATTTTCAACTAGCATAACGGAGAAAATTAAAGTACAGTCATCCACTTACCTCACGCACTTATTCACGTATTTTAAAAAGAATCTGTGAATGGGACTATTAATATAATAATAGCTGACACTTGTCATGTGTCAAGCTCTATTCTAAGTGCTTTGCATGTACCCGCTCATGTAAATGTACCATTAAAGTAGTACCACCAACCAGCAGTGTGCTATGAGGATGTTGTAGACGGGGGCAAACGCTTTGTGAAAGTAGGTGAGGTATAAACAAATCAAATAATTGCTGCAGAAAAGAATGCTTTGGGCAAGATTTAAACAAATTTTTTTAGCCCAGGCTATTGATAGCCCTAGACCACGAGCATAAAGGACGCATCTCTAAATGAGGAAAATCCTAGCCAGCGAATGTTTTGAAAACACATGAAAGTGTGCAGATAATTACACTATTGTTGATTTTAGCAGATCTGATGCCAGCAGCCAGCAACTCTTCTGTGCCATGAAAGATGAAAGCCATTTTAATATAAAACATGAGTGTGGCTGGAACAGGGAGGCGGGCAGAGAACAATCTTGTGCCTTTTTAGTTACTTTTATAGGAAGCATTAGTTACATTCCTGTGATAGAATGCTTTACTTGGCCATCATTCTCATCTCAGGCGTTTTAATGATTGCTGTTTTGCGCCTAGCATCATACAGCAGTAATAAGATGCGTTATTTTAGTAGGACCTACTGATGTCAGTGTCGTTTAGGACCTGTGAATGTTTCCATTCATCTTCTATTTCAGGAGGCGGACACTACTATGTGTCTTTAGGTATAGCTGACATGTATTTCACGTACGTTTCTGGGTCTCTGAGTGCAGCAGAACTGACACTCAAGCCTTTTATTTTATCTCCAGCACTTAGGGAAGGACCTGATTACATGCAGCCTTGATTACTATTTGTTGAATGAGTTAGATGAATGATTCCCACACATGGCACTTACCTTCCTAAATCATACTTGGCGATTACATTTTTTAAAAATTGTAATGTCCCAGTTCTTGTTTAATTATTTTGATCTTTAATGACAGAGGTTTTCACGAAGGCACATTGGGGAGAGCTTTCCTGGTTGTCATGGGTCATCTTTTTCATCTCGTCTATAAAGAGAGCTCAGAGCCAGGAAGACCTGACCCTGGTCCCAACTCTGCCACCCAATCATGTGCTCCCTGAGTTTGTCACTTGACTTCTGCTTTCATCTGAAAATCCTTTCATTTAACAGGCCAGTTAGGCCAGTGTACCTTAATGATAAGATTAATGTGTGTGTTTGGCCTTGACTCTTTCTTATACTTTTATGATGTAATTTTTCTTTCGTCCATTTTTGGTATTTAGGAGGCTTATATTTTTGTTCTAGTGGTTACTTTGACATAATAATACATTTTGGTTTCTTTTCTTCACTTTATTTATTTTTTTGCTCTTGTGTATTGATTTCCTGCTGTGAGCAGTAGTGAAATTAGATGTTAACCTTTTCTTGCCCCTCCTCTTTTGATCTTCTGTCATGTGACTTGAAATACTGTTTTTTTGCTCCAGTTAAACACCTTTAACACAGCCAACAAGCTGACAGTATTTATACAGTCTTCCCATTTCCTCCTCTTTTTTTTTTTTTTGGTAGTTGTACTAGATTTACAGTGTCAGCGCATGTAGACATAGTATACCATATGCTTTAT
Source organism: Panthera leo (assembly GCF_018350215.1). Taxonomy (NCBI): domain Eukaryota; kingdom Metazoa; phylum Chordata; class Mammalia; order Carnivora; family Felidae; genus Panthera; species Panthera leo. The sequence continues at coordinate 29,014,188 of NC_056691.1, forward strand.
AAAATCACATAGTTTTAATTCTGCAAGTAAATTTATAATGCTCATCAGCTGCCCTTATATAACTGATCTTCAGCAATTGGGATTTTTTGAAGCTAGTTCCAGAGTAGATTTCTCAGGAAGAGCTTGGGGCAACTATATTTCCTGAGGTCTTGCATTTTAATAAGTTTGTGCTCTTTCCATGTGAGGGTCAGTTCAACTAGACACAAAATTTTGGATTCATGTTTTCTTTGTTTAAGTGTCTTGAGTATGTTACTCCATTGTCTTGCATGAAGTCTTCTGCTCGTCTCAATTCTTCCCCTCAGAGTGACCTGGTCTTTTCTCTTGGACATCCAGATCATTTCTTCTTTAAATTCCAAAAATGTTACTTGGGTATGTCTCATTGTGGGCTAGTTTTCACAGTTGTCCACTGGCTTTTGAGCTTTATTTGCCTCATTTGTAAAATGAGAATAATGGTAACTTTTTTTTTTTTTTTTTTTTTTTTTTTTTTTTGCTACTCAAAGTGGATTTGAAGACCACCTAAGATACTGTATATAAAGTGCTTTACATTTATTTTAGTTTCTGTGACTCTTCAAAGTCCCCTGTTGTTAGGAACTTTAAAATTTAGAGTATTTTATGGGCATTTGGACTTGAGTTGGCTTTATATTTGGGATAAATCTAAAGTGGATTCTCTGAAGTCTTTTGTCTGCATTTTAGCGATGTATAAATGCATGCCGACTCCTTGTGGTAAGCAGGCGGTCTGTGCCCATGCGTGGAGAACTTCTGGCCTAAAAACAGTGGTGCTTTTTGAAAGAATCTCACGTAGAAAACACTTCCTCCATTATATTCTACTCACACTCTTCTCACACTTAGTTTCCCACATAAAACTGGGTTTACATGACCGTGGTCTACGTGTAGAACAATACACAGGAAAAAAAAATTTTGTTTTTCAAATAATGAGGGCTGAAAACTCAAGTCAGTTCTCATCAGCCAACATGTTTTCTTGGATTTGCTGTACATAAGTCCTATGTAAGAAGCTGCTGGAAAATACCAGAGACACAGGAGATGTCATTTCTGGCCATGGGAGATAAAACACACACATATCAAAGATCATTTACAAAGCAGCATGTGATAAATAAATTCAAACCAGTGTGGCACAAACTAAGGACATGAGTATATGATGCATTTTACCTGAGGCTACCCTGGACTCGAGTTTCCACGCCTGGGCCGTGTTTTGATAAAGCAACCTTTACACATGCAGCCTGGAAGTTGCGGTGGGAAATTGGGTAACTGAATTAACTGAATCCATTTTAATGCTTTTACATGATTTGTAAGCACAGATAGGGGTTTGATTGACGTACATGTAAATAGTGTTAGTGTCTTTATTTGAAAATGTGATTCTTAAAAATAAATTCATCCATGTTTTGCAAGTAAGGCTGGAACCTATCATAGAAATTCTGCTGACACTTATGAACCAGAATCATTCAAAAACTCAAGGCTAGAAATATAATACTGCCTATAATTCCATGTTTAACACATTCCTTATTAAATTCTATTTTTATTTGAACCATTTATTTACTGACTTAACTGCATATCCACAGCACACAAAACCCCGAATAAGGACTATGCATAAATACAGAGATGAATGGAAAACAGGCCTCAACTAGTTTACAGTTAGGTGTGAAAAACTGTATAAAGTGGGAAACAGAACTGAATCAAACGTCTATGAGTGGTAACGCAGGTATGTGCACAGAGTAGTTTGGATATCTGTAAGGAAAGGGAACCCTCTCACTTTGGGCATTTTGCATTATCCGTAAGTCTGGTCCCGGATGATAGGGTATAAATATTTGTTCGAGTTTATTCAGCTTTTGTTACTTTGTAGAATTGAGGGTACCAGCATTTCGGTTCTCAAGATTCTGATGGTCTTCCCGAGAACATACTGATGCTGCAGTTAGCACTTCCCTTCAGCTTTTCAAAGTGCCACTGCCAGGTCATGCTATCTCTGGGCTTGAGGACGTCAGGTTTTCAGTCTGTTTCACTCTATTTTTGCCCTTTTATTTGCATCGTTAAGTTTTGGAGTTTTTTCCTTCCCTAAACTTTTGGTTTCAGAATCAGGGATGGTGACTGCAAGCTCTAGAGCCCGTTTCCTCTTGTGATTCTTGAACGTTGGATCGTGTTATTCACAAAGCATCGCACTTGTTTCAGCACCAGAAATATAGCATGACCTTTAAAAAAAAAAAGTATTAAGGAAATAATTCTATGCCCCTTTTACCTTTCTGATGATGAGCACAGACTCATCGAACGAGCTACAGAATGGCATTAAGTGCACATCCAAATCATCAACATTTTAAATGTCTCTCTACAAATCAAGAAAGGTTTGTTTTTCAGAGTGTTAAATTCTAAATCATAGGTATGTGAAGGTTCAGACTTCATAGACACGAAGCAGGAAAACAACCTGATTTGCAGTGGTTAATACCAAGGAAACTATGTAAAGTGGGAAAAGATGGTCTTAGAATATGTTTGTACTTCCCTGGCATTTTCGCAGAAAACAGGAACAGTAGCCCTCTTAGGCAGCTGCCTTTATAACTGAAAGACAGAAAGCTTATGCTGTTCGCTTTCTGTGGCCATTTTCATTTGATGTCCAAGGAAAGAAATTCATGGTCTCCATGAGGAGCAGGAGAAGTCAAAAAGGAACAGCACAAATCTAGAAGAGAAGCAGGTCACAGCTCTGGACTGAGTTCGTGTACAATTTGGTTTCTCACTTTTTCTCCTTAACTGTCAGCCACACAAACTCTAGTTTTCAGTGTCGAAGGTACGGTGTGAGCGTTTATTCCTGACGCTAATGGTAAAGGATGCTGAGTGCTTCCACAGACAACAGAAGATTATGGTTCTGATTCTCTCTTTTAACAGTTTCATTGAATTTAATGTCCTGTGTCTTTTATATGACATAAAATTCACCCACATACAGTTTGTTGGGTTTTAAGACACTTACACAGTTGTGCAACCATCATCACAATCTAGTTTTAGAACATTTCCATCACCAAAACGTTCCCTTGTATCCATTTGTGGTTAATCCCCATCCTGACCCCTAGCCCCAGGGAACTACCAATTTGCTTTCTGTCTTTAGTTTTGCCTCTTACACAAATTTCATATAAATGGAATCATACACACTTTAGTCTTTTGGACCTGGCTGCTTCCATTTATCATCCTGTTTTGAGTATCAGAAGTATTGCGTATATTTGTGTTTGTTCCTTTTCATTATCAAGTAGTATTCCATTGTGTGGGTGGACTGCATTTTGTTTATCTGTTTACTGCTTGATGGACATTTGGGTTTTTTGCAGTTTTGGCTTATTATGAATAGTGTTTAAGTGTCTTTATGTAGACCTACTTCTTTTGGGCATGGCTTGGCCATAGGGTAAGGGTATGTTTAACTTTTCAAGAAACTGCTAAACTGTTTTTCCAAAGTGGCTGCAGCATATTTCCACCAGTAGTGTTTAAGGTTCCCAGTTTTTTGTGTTTTTTTGTTTGTTTGTTTGTTTGTTTGTTTTTTATAGAGAGTGAGTGCAAGCTGGGGAGAGGGGCAGAGAGAGAATCTGAAGCAGGCTCCATGCTCAGCGTGGAGCCTGATGCAGGGCTCAATCCCACAACCCTGGAATCATGACCTGAGCCAATCAAGAGTTGATGCTCAACCAACTGAGCCACCCAGGCGTTCCTAAGGTTCCCAGTTTCTCTGTCTCCTCATCAGCCCTTGGAATTGTCAGACATCTTTATTTTAACCATTCTCATGGGAGTTGAACTATGCTTTCTATACTTCTTTTATTTCTTGTGAGGATCTCAAAGTATCTCTATACCCCAATATGCTTGTGTCCCGCATTTTACAGATCAGAAGGCAGTAGAGCAGTACCTGGAGAATCTAAATGTCTCACCCAAGATCCCCAAATGAATCACTGAGCTTAGAGTCCTCATGCAGCAGTTGGGGACACAGCAGCCTGTTTTCCAACTCGTGGCTCCCTGTGACTCAGGGCCTTCTTTGTCCTCATAGCTTTGTTGGGTGTGGCTTTCTTTTGATCTTTGTAGAATGATCATTCTTATCCTCTGTGGAATTTTGTCTGATGAAATCCAGTTGTTTTCTGCAGAGATGTACTAGTGTCTTGGAGAGGTGCTCCTTAGCTGCAGTACACAGGCTTTTGTGGCTCAGGCCTGGCTCCCAAGGTGGGCCCTGTGGACTGTGCCACCACGTGTCATCCTGTCAAAGGGGGTAGATGCTTGCCTCACCAGAGCCTTGTGGGAGTCAAGTGAGGTGACTTATCGAAAACAGCTGGCATGTACTAAATATTTAATACATTTTACAGCACCTCTTCAGATGACTGTGAAGGGCTGATTATCTTGTGGTGTGTGGATGGTAACACCACTCGTATGGTTTTTTTTTTGTCTGTACAGTGAGGCAGGAAAACATTCTTAAATTTATATACTAATTAAAAAAAATCAGCCATGGTTTCTTATTGTTCTTTGGTCTGCAGCAAATGTAGCAGTAGTACTTTTATAAGTTTGTATGTTTAGTCCCTGTCTTTTGGCTTCACTCAAGAAGACTAATCCTACTTCTCAGAGCTACTGGATCAATTCATGTGTGTCTCCCTTCGGTTTGTCCACTCTGGTAGAATAAGGTGTTGTTGTTCGTGTTCCAAGTTGAAGTGCTCAAAGTGTTCTTTAGGCTATAAGATCTGTGTTCTAGCAAAGTTCGGCTTTAGATCAGTCTATAATCATTTCTTACACTCAACGTGTCATTGCTTTTGTTTCTTTGGACCAAAATGTTCTGATATGAAGTTCCTTTGAAGGCTGGTGGGGTTTATACAAATACCCAGCTAATGAAAAGCACTTAAATATGGGGCACACCTCCCCACTCCATTGTCACTTTGCAGGTCATGTTGAAGAGAAGGTTCCAGTTAACCTCTGTTGCCTTTTGCTGGCCAGAGTTATAGTGTTTATTTCATGACAAAAAGTGAATTCTAGGTAGTTGTCTGTGAGATGATTATTTTCTCTGAAATGACTCTTGGTCACGTTGAGTTTCTAAGTGTTAAAAGGGAACGTGGTTTTTGGATCTGTGAAAAATTTCATCTTGGTCTCTGGCTGCCACACAGAACAGGAGCTAAAAGGTTGAGAACTTCAGAAACTAGCCTCCCCACCCCCAAGGAGCTGTCTAAAATGACTGGAGGAGCGTGTGCGGGGCTGTAATGTTATGAGAGCTACTGGAGGTCCTAAGCGCGCAGGACCATGAGGGGGGAAATGGAGGGGAATGTCCCATGGAAAGTTGAACAACTCCAGCTTCAACTTATTTGGGAGGCCATACGGGATGGAGCTGTTAGACATAGGGAAGACCTTACGGCTTCTCCAAGGCCAGCCTTTCTGCATGTGAAAACACGGGGGCCTTGAGAATATTTCGGTCCCAGGCTGGAGTGCCCGCCTGGAACCAGAGCCCACGTCTGTCCCCATTTTTGCTGTCTTCACCTGGGCACTTCCCCCAAAGCAGGGTGTGGGGGCAGAGCGGCTTTGGGCTCCAGGTGAGGAGAAGTGGGTCGCGCTGGTCTTTGTTTTGTTGTAGGGCATGGACAGCTGAGGGAGGCCTGGAAAGAAGGTCTGGGGGACTCAGAATGTCCCTACAAGGCCACTCCTTGTCACCTAGAAACACATCCGGAGTGAGGGCCCTTTCCTAGCATACAGAGGCTTGGGTAGGCACGGGCCAGGTCTGATTTTGAGGGCTCAGTCATTTCCGAACGCAGAGAAAGACTTCATGGTGAGACAGCTGGGTGTCTGCAAGGGTGGACGTGGACATTTGCTTTTCATAATAAATGAGTGAATTTTACAAGGCACAGATTATTTGAAGTTTTTGTGATGCTTATCACAGGCCAGGCAACTGCAACACGAAAATGTTGTTGGGGTAGTTTTTTTAATCAGACATAAGTGTGACCAGATTACTAGGCATTTTATTTTGGAATGTGGTAAAGGCACACCCACAAATGCCTTTTCTTCAGTCTGTGCGGATATCTTCAATGTTTATTCTAAAATGCAAGGCTGCTTTCTGTGTTTCTACATATTCCTACCTCGATGTATCGCACATTTAGAGTTATGTTTTTCTTCAGTGTCTCTGACTTGGCTTGTGGCTTACAGGCCAAATCAAACCACCTCCACCTCCGAAACAGTATTGATAAAACCAGTGCTGAACTTGGATTATGAAAGGTTTAGTTCCCAGAACTTGCTGTACTGTTGGCAGGGCAAAGTGAGTAGGAATATTATGATCTAGGGGAAAAACTTCTTGTGTTTTATCTGCAACACAGCTGGCAGATACAGAAGGATAGTGCCCCAAATGGGCAGACGAAAAGGGGGAGTGGGTACTGAGCTGCCTCAGACTTGCAGAAGGCACCCTGTCCCCTCACTCCCAGCAAAATGAAAGGGGCTGGAGAGAAGGCACGGGATGAGATTCCTGCACTGCTGATCTGGTATACTTTGAGTCTTCTTTTGAGATTAAGTCCCTGGCTTGGTCAACAGTAGCATTACCCAGTCCTAGAGCACCAGATTATCATAAGACAAATTTCGATGATGCTGAACTGTCCTTCAACAAAGGATTACTGCTGCACCCGCACGCACATATAACTTGGTTGGTATGCATGCAGACGCACACACGCATGTGCACACACATTTACCTGTTCCATCGACCTCTGGCCTCCAAGCAGGGGAGGTTAGGGCTGAGGCCTGCTATTGTGACCACTGTCTCCCATCTCAGAGGGAAGCTGCAGACTCTGTTTCCACAGCTGGCACTGTTTGAGTCTGACTCATGCTCCCTGTGCGTAATGCAAAGTCATTGTCATTGTGAGCCATCTGAGGGAGAGGTTTGGTGGAAAAAGTGACGGTGGAGCAAAGCAGGCTCCAGAACAGGGGGTGAAAGATATGTTTTTTGTTTAGTTTCGCTGAACTTGTAGTCACTTTTCTGAGAACTGCCGTCATCCTGCTAGAGTTGGAGATGCTAGAAGAGAGATCTGGCTTATTGCTGCAGGACTCCTCACTCTTGTGTTCACATTCTTAAAACAGGAGGAGGGGAGGAGAGTAAACTAAGTGATTGTTGTAGATTTTGAACATGTATCCATAATTTCTCAGTTTCCAGTTTTTTGTATCGAGCCTGTTTTGTGATCGTGTACTGTTGCAGAGAAGGGGATGTACTATAAATATGTGCAAACTTCAGTGTTCAAATTATTTGTATTCAAAAGGAACTTCCAATAATCGGGAGGGTGAGACATGTCATTTACAAGAGGGTTAAGAATAAAGAAGTTATCTCTATGCTATTTTTGATGGGACTTTTTCCTATGAAAAACAGTTACCAGCATATGTGGAAACACTTCCTCATTTTTTAAAGACCATTCATTTTAGTATCAGAAGTAGTTGAAAATCAAAATAAAGTGGTTATTTTAATAATAGCTCAGTAGAAAGAGTTCATGTGTCAAGAGCATTTACCTCCCAGTTTTCTGACTCTAGTTTTCTTAGCAAGAAAAATGTTAATCTGTTGTGGATGGACACTTTTTTTCCCCTCTTCTCAGAACATGTGTGGTTTCCATTAACTTCTTTCTCCACAGAACTTTGGAGATGGCCACCACTGATGCCTATGGGTCATCTGTGCTCCTAGAATTGAACTGAAATGGTACAGTACATTTCTCCCCCTCTATTGTCCTTCACGACATGGAATTCATAGTCAGATAGATGAATTGAAATCCCATCTTTATCCCTTACTAGCTGTTTTACCCTGGACAAACTAGCCAGTGTAAGCCTCAGTTTCCTCATCCGTAAAATAGTTACTATAAAGCATTTAGCAAAGAGCTGCCACTAGATCATTGTTCACTGATACTAGTTATTAGCATTATTGGTGATAGGCTTTTCCAATACCATCGTCAGGGGTGAAAGGCATTTATCATATGTGGTGTATTGAGAGAACAGAAGGAGCCCTGAGAAGCAATAGGATAGATCAAGAAATGTAGCCACAGAAGAATGGCCACGTTGGGAACATCAGCCTGGCATCTCTGGACCAGCTGGAGTGTCCCCAGCATTAAGACCAGGGAGGCAGCCCAGTGACTTCTCTGGCAGGTCTCAGCTACGCCTAAAGGTACACCTCTCTCCCAAGCTGACCCAGGAGTCTGCTCTGTGGGGCCACTCTGCTTTAGACAAATGCTGCTTTGGGTTCTGTTGGAAGTTTCCACTAGGCTCCTCCGAGACGGTTTTAGTTGGAAGTCCTCAGAGAGGTTTTATTGATTTGGGTTGAGGTCTTACGTAAAGTCATCTCAATCATCAAAAGGTCTGGCTATCCAGAAATACAGTGCTGGTGTCTGAGCACGGTAGAATTCCAGGAAGTTATCAAAAATAAGCGTTGAGATACCCCCGCCCCCCAGCAACCATAGAGGTCTGAGTTTACAATAACTATTATTCTTATGTAGAGCTGGCTCCAAATAGTGAGTTTCCCCAGGCGCAGACTTACTAATAGAAACCCACTTAGACACTGAAGAAATGGGCCCAGTGTTTTTCTCAACTATAAGTAATGTATTATGCATGATTTAAAAAGGCTTCTCAGAATGTCCTTGCTTATGTAAATCAAGAATCAATATTTTTTAGAAAGAAGTTTTTATAGATAAGCCATCACATTATTTGATAATCAGACATCATTTTCAAGTAGTTAAAAGGGTCATTGGACAAAACCCAGTGGACTGACTTTGCTCCCTAATTGCTAAGGATTGAAACTCCACATACCCTCTAAATTATGAACAGGCTTGAATTTTTTATGGGAAAGAAATTATTTTTTTATGTAGGATAATTTTCATGTCAACGTTATATTAGCCAGCTAGCTCTATCAGGTTATGCACGTTGCTGCTTTTACTCACCTGATCCCTACTTTTCCTCTGTGAAGTTTATTTTAAATAAGAGATTCAAGAATGAGAGAGAAAGTAGGTTTGGAACGAGGGGAATGAATCATGGGAAAACACTGCTGGTCCTTTTCATTCGTCCTTGGCATTCTTGGAATATTCTTACCTCTGTTGACAGAGAGCAGCAGTTCAGCTGCAAGGCTTGCTAGCAGTAAGGGGCATTGTGGGGCCCCCTGAGGAGGCGGTCGCTGGAACATTGTCCCCGTTTTCTCCCAAGCAGTGCCTTACCTCTCTGTGAGTGGCGAGAGCCACTGGAAGGATTTCATGGGGGGTGGGGCAGGGGGGGGGCAGCTCAGCAGAGGGCAGCACTGTGACCCCGTGTGAGTGCTGACTGCCCCAGAGATGGCATGTTCCTATACTCTGGGCCAAGTGGGGGCCCTGCCGGCCAGTGTGTCTCCGAGTACAGGCAGATTGCTGGTAGGGGGAACAGTTTTATTGGTTTTATTGCTTCTGAAAATAGAGGAAATACTCAAGAGTGGTGGGAGAGAGGAGGATAAATATAGCGTTTCCGTTTTCCTGCTCATTCTGTTCTTCACAGCATTTCATTTTTCTTAAGATGGATTTTTATCCTGCCAACTTCAACAGAAGATAATTGCCTACCATTTCTATCAGATTGGCCCTCTCATCACTCGTGTACTTACCGTTGTTTGTTTATTTTTCCTACTCAGAAACTTTTGTACAAGGTGGTCCTGAAGGTGCTTGTCCGTAGACGTGGCACAGGTATCGTGGGTTGTGGCGGGACCTCCCGTGAGTAGATGGCAGGAGCAGTCTTGGTGTCCTGGCTATGGATGGACAGAGATTCTGGATACTGACTACCTTGTTCTTGTCCTTGTTTCTTCCATGACCCATTTCCTAGAAGGCTATTCCATGTGCTTGTCACCCTGCCCCTTCCATCAGCCCACAGTGCCCAGAACCTGTTTCTTGTGCACGGGAACGGTGCCGGATGCCATCCAGCGTGTTACCTTGCTGTGAAGGCAGCTAGCACCCTGGCTGTGAGGCACTGCCCAGCTGAGCAAAGCAGTGAGTGTATTTAGGAGGTGCTTGGCAAAAGTGGACTCGGTAGGAGATGGGAGGGGAAGGCAGGCTAGGTCGTCTTAGGGCATCGTACACGGTGTGCCTGTTTACCAGACTGAAGTTTGTCGTTATGTAAAATTATTAAGTAGGTACCCATTTTAACAAATAAAACTAACTTTGAGGTTTGGGAGGTAAGTGGCTTGTGTTAGATTTTCGGCACATAAACTGAATATAAGCATTTCCCTAGTTTCTCATTTCTTAATAGTGTCCATTAGCATGCTTATCCTAGTGCCTGGCCTAGGTTTGCCCATTACAAAGGTCCTATGTTCATAGGGCAGTGGACTCTGCGTTCCCAGGCCCCAGCACAGTCCCCGCCGGCAGTGTGCAGTAATAAGTAAGCTACTCGTAGTTACCGGCTAATAGGGCCATGACCCGGTTTGAACTCCATAATGAGGAAAGAGCAGATTTATTTGCTCCCCCTGTGCGCCTCCCTCCCTGCCATGCTCCTTTATTATCTTTAAGAGGAAATTGAATAGCAAAATTCTGCATTCTCATAATGTTAATGGCCTGATGTCATCTTTTCCAGTCTGGAGTCAAAAGAGAGGGATGACCAAAACACAGATTTAACATTTCATAGCTGTCCAGAGCTTCAGCTGTAGGCTCTATGGGTATATGTGTGTATATGTTTTCAACAGCTTGTAAGGTGTAATGTAAATAGTGTGAAATTCAGTGTATAATTCATTGGTTTCTAATAATTTTGCCAAGTTGTGCGGTCATCACCAGACTCCAGTGTTAGAACATTTCCGTCGTCCTTGAAAGATCCTTGGTGCCCATTAGCAGTGGCTCCCTCCCCGTTTCCCCCCACCCCTGCTCCCCAGCCATGGGCAACCAGTCATCTATTTGCTCTTCATATAGATTGGCCTTTCTGCACATTTCCTATCAGTGGAATCAATGTGGTTTTAATACATTTGCCTTCTTTCACTTAGCATAACGTTTTTGGGGTTCACCCATATTATAGCATGTATCAGTAGTTTGTTCCTTTTTATTACTGAGTACTATTCTGTTGGATGGATATACCACATTTTGCCTGTCTCTTCACTCTTTGATGGACATTTGGGTTGTTTCTGGTTTGGGGCTATCATAGATGCTGCTGCTATAAAGACTCACAGAACTTTTTGTGTGGACGTGTGTTTTCGGTTCTTTTGGGTAGGTGCCTAGGAGTATTACAGTAAATTTATGTGTAACTTATTAAGAAACTGCCAGATTGTTTTCCAAAAAAACTATATCCTGTTACATTCCCAGAAGTGAGTGATGTATGAGGGTTCTAGTTTCTCCACACCCTAACCACAGGCTATATTTAAGGAATAACCTTAATTTTTAACTTTTATTTGATATTCTATGCATAAAAGAAAGGTAGAAACTGTTTTAGTGTTTTTGTAACTTTTCAAGCATTGTTAACACAATTTAACCGAAATTGTAGTCCTTGGTACTCTGTCTTCTCCAATCTCCGGGGTCTACCACCAGTCAGTGGTGCAATAGTTTGCAGTAGTTTTACAATGTTCCATTTAATTACGTTGTGTGTGTGTGTGTGTGTGTGTGTGTGTGTGTGTGTGTGTGGACTTGATATGAAGTATGCAGGGTATGTGTGTATGTGTGCTGTTAATTGTCTCAACATTAAATTAGTTTACTTTGAGAAGGGATTTTATTTTTTGGACTTTTCTTTTTAGTTTCTCTGTTCAGACAAAAGGTTATAAGTTTATATTTCTTTTTTTTTTTTTTAAGTTTATTTATTTTGAGAGAGAGTACACACAAGTGGGGGAGGGGCAGAGAGAGAGGGAGGGAGAGAGAATCCCAAGCAGGCTTCACGCTGTCAGCACAGAGCCCGACTCAGGGTTCGAACCCACGAACCGTGAGACCATGACCTGAGCAGAAGTCAGGAGTCAGATGCTTAACCAACTGAGCTACCTAAGCGCCCCAAGTTTATATTTCTAACTATACAGATTGTCTTAATATAGAGTAGACACATGTGTTGTAGAACCATGTTTTATGGTACTTTAAATAATCAAATGGTAAGTTTCTAGTTTATAGAATTAGGTAGCTTTTAAGCATTCTTTATTAAAAATGCAAGTAGAGGTTTTTGTATTAATCTGGACCATTTCCAGAGGCATCACAAAAGTTGTGCAGGAATAATTTATCACATAATTTGACATGGCAGGTATTTCTGTGCACTTTCAAGACCAAGTGGTAAAAGTTGCTTATTATTTTTGTGTACTCTAGGATTTGCAGGTGTGTTTTATTCTGGCAGTGAGCTTATCAAATAAGCATTTTTCTAAGCACATCCTAGTCACAGCCAAGCTTCCTGGGTGATGTCTGTGGCTGCTCCATGGGTGCCTCGGGACACCTGCAGGCCTGCTTGTCTTTTGAATTTGTGCTTGTCCAGAGTTGGCTTTAGCAGTGACTGGATAAAGATAACGGTTTTTCAGGGATGAGAGCACCTGACCTCCCAAGAAGAAAGGATGAGAGGGGTACCCAAGTGCCAAGTGACAGAAGTCCGTGGGAAGGAAACAGCAGCAGAGATGTTCTCCTATGTCCTGATGGCTGAAGAGACCACCGCAGCTGAATACAATTGGCATGAACTGTCCTAGTCTCCATATCTGTTCTGGCACTTTGACATGTGGGAGCAGTTTGGTATAAAGGAGTAGTTCTCAAGGGGCAGAATCGCCCCCATAAGGATGATGTGGTTATCGCAGCAGTTGGGGGGCACTGTGGCCATTAGTGGGCTGCGTCCAGGAACCATGTACCTACAGTTGTAGTTCTTCTCAGGGTGGCGAGGAATCAGCTGCTTTCCTCAGCGTCTAGGTGCCTGCTGGAGAGTTACACAGGTGAAAATCCTGGCTCTAATCTAACTCTTGTATACACAGTTTTAATATTTACCAATTTTCTCTAGGAATGTGACTGCCAAGTAAATCTGTGAGGATTGTATGTTGTTGAATTTTCCCCAAAGTGCTTGCCATTTCAGAAAACTTTGTCCTCAGTGGGAATGCTTTTGTGTCTGAGTAACTACACAGCATGCTTGATTCAGTTTGCATTAATAGCTGTGTGTTTATGGGGATTCTTCAGGCCTCTCATTGCTTCATTATGTCTTTTAGGGTTCATGGGTTTGTAAATACCGCAGTGCACATTACTACATTTGGACCTGCTTTCCTTTGACTTCTCCTTTATGTTACAGATGGGGCATTCTGTTAAGTTCTCCCTCCCATTATTTGTGGTATGTGTGTTAGGCTATCTAAGGATTTCTCTTTGAGTTAGTTTTAAAAGCGAGGCATTGTTTCTGATACCATGAGAGCCATTGGCTCCACGTTCCAATAGGCTTTCAGTCCATGTTACAGGTGTGTGTGGAAGGGGGTGTCCCAGCTGATGGGAGGTGCAGGGGGAGCTGAGTTTGCAGATACCTGTGGAGGGCAGGGTGCTGCATGTCACTGAGCTGTGCTCCTTTGCTGTAAATGGATTCTCCTGTGGGCTCTGTAGTACTCCCTGGGACTACTTGCTGTCTCCTCCAGTGCAGAACCCTCCCCTCGGTAGGGAAGGGGGGCGGGGGGATGGTCACGAGGCTAGTCACATATTTCTGAGAAGAGATGCAGAGTGGAGAGTGAAGAACTGAGCTGTCGGGCTTCATGATGACATTACCTAATTCCTTAGGGGCGCTGCATAGACGCACACATTAAATCATCTTACCAGTCTCAGTTTTCACAGCCTTGGCCCTTCTGTCTGTGTGTGTTCCTGACAAGGAGCTGTGCCCCCTGATACACACTGGAGCAGCCCCTTCGGGCCTGTGTTTTCTTAGCAGGGCAGTTAGTTACTCGGAGCCCTCACCTGCAAGTGTCCTTCTCCCTGTGAGTGACAGTTTCCCCTCCTGGGCCCTCAGACACCTGCCAGCCTGTCATCACTCTGGGCCACTTTGTGCCATGCCAGTCCCTCTTCATCCCTGGGTTTTCGAGACGTGATATTTGGCCGACTCCTAACGATCTTAGCACTGATTCAAGTTTGCAGATTTTCCGATACTAATTATTCTCCTTCTAATTGTTACTGATATTTTGGGCATTTCAGTGCTTATAAGTGCCTTCTCCAACAGCTTATTAGGGACACAAGGAGGGAAAAAAATTAATTCAGCTTTTTCATGGAAGCTCCTGAGAAAGATTTACTGGGGCAGGGACTTGGAATTAATTTTAATTTAGTTTATTTGTAATAACCCAAGTCCACTGTTAATAGAACAACTTGAGTTTCCACTAAGCCATGCGTACGCCTTTGAGAGTTTCTTGGTAAAATCTGAATGACATTGCAGGGTAGCCTGGGCCACAGTATGCCCGCCCCACGGGGCTGATTGGGTGGGCTCTCTGGGGATCCCAGTTTATGTTGCTCGAATTGTTGGACATCTAGATCGAGTGCTGAGCTAACTGGTGCAGAGTGGTATGTCCCCAGTTTCTACACAAAGTAACTTCAGTTTGTTCTCCTGTGTGGCACCTTTCCTGTATTTTTACTTCAGCATGTTTAACTCTGTTTCTCGTTTCAAATCAACGTGAGCCAAGCAAATCAACATTTTTTTGTTGCAAAAGTGGTATACTGTCAATTAGAGAAAACTTAGGAAATACAGGAAAAGATCAAGAAGAGGGTTGAAAACTGACAGTAATCCAGTCATCCAGAGAGCTACTTACTCTTAACATTTTAGTGTTTGTCTTTTAAGTCTCTTAGTGAAAAAACTTATTGAAAAAGAATGGGAGTGTGTTTTGTGTTTATGACTTCAAAGGTGGTTCATTCAGGCTACTTTTTATTTTTTCCTAATTAACTGAATTCAGTGATTTTGAAATTCTGCCTTTTTGGAAAGGTCTGTTTTATACCTTTCATAAAAAGTTAACTTGCTTGACAGTGAATGCTGGAATCCTGGCTTTCCCAGGGACTTGTGTACCTTAACTAAATCTGTGTGGAAATGACCCTGTGTGTACTAGAGTAAACCTTTGTAAACGCAATTGTCACGATCTCACGAATGGATGCCGGGAGTGGGTGTCCAGCGCTTGTGGGATACTCCTTTTACCTTTGACTTTCTGCGTGTGGCCGCTGGTGTAAACAGTGGCAGCAACATGCTGTGTCTCTGCTTCCTCTCTCATTGTGAATCAGACAGACATCCATTTCAGGATCTGAGGGTATGCTACCAGCTCGCCTCATGACTTGTGGGTCGAGCTTGCAGTCACAGTATGGGAACTATGGAAGATGCCTCTGTTCAGCAGTTAAATAGGGGGCTGTTTCTGTTCCACTTCAAGAGTTATGCTGAAATTGATACTCCCAGCTTGTTTCTAAGGAATATGCAGTTACACAGCCATCTTCTCTTTTCTGGCTTCTATTAAAATGCAAATAGTCTTAACTTCAAAGTAGTATAATTGAGTCCTGAACAGGGGTATAACTGATGCCGTGCCTCTCTGGGTTTTGTTTTTGTTTTTGTTTTTTTTTTGCAGCCAGGCTGGCTTTTCTGGCTATCTTGCTCTCTACATTGGTGAAAACCCCTCCCAGAGAGGCTTCGTCCCAGGCTAGTGGAAAGTCTGGCATGTGCATTGCCCATTTCATCCTTGGGGTGTGCAGGTACACACGTGTGCGCAAACACACACACATCGTCACGGGCCTGGTAGTGTTACCACACAAAGTGAATGTCATACACAAACCTGTGTGGGTGAATAGTGGCGATTATTTTGGCGATGAATGGATTTTTCAGTATTTACCAGTATTGGCTTAAATGGAGTCAGTGTGTCTGTCTGCTTTTGCTCTTGGTGCATCTACTCTTTTTAGTTTAAAAAGAGTGTCATGAGTCTTAGGTAGGCTCTCTTTTGTTGCAGGACATATTCTGGTTAGGCACGGCCCACATGTTCCCAGCATGCCAGAATGTGATGTCTGGTAGGTCTTCATTTTAACATGAGAAGAAAGCAAGTCCCTTAGAAAAATTTTACAGCAGCTGATACCTGCCGAGTCGTGGCTCTCCGTGAAAGGTCAGGTGCACAGCTCCTTGGCAATGCCCTAACAGTGCCAGCTGGTGTGGAGCATGACGTCAGAGCTGCACAGTCATGAAAATGAAAGGGGCCACTGGGGTTTAGTCCCCCAAGGAACCAAAGAATTGCAGAAGCTTCCCTGTGCATCTTGAATACTCTTCCCAGCCCAGCTCCCAGAGGGTAGCAGAATTAAAACACGAGCTTCCTAAACTGTTACTCGATCATGTCATTGAGGGTCATTTTTGGAAATGTATCTCCGTTCCAACAGGCAAATGCTATCTGCTCCCCCATCTTGCAACTTGTCCCCAGTATTTGGAGGATTATCCTGTTTGTGGACCTTGTGCCACCCTGAGGGGCTTTGGTGTTCCACAGCCCCCACCCTTTCTTTTGATTACATGTGTTTCTGCTAAAGACGTCTTTTTCCAGCGCTTACAGGGGGCATGAATAAGTTGCTCAGTCCCCTGTAGTTTTTTGTACTTTGTGGTTTCTCTCATCCTGTTGTGTTAACCATAACATGGAAAGGGGCCTGATCAGAAGGCACAAGTCCAAGGATATCAGACTCATGTGTAGTGGCCCAGTAACTCTCCAGTGTGCCTGCAAACACACTTTGTTGTGTATGTCTGAGAAAGCCCCATTGGTCCTGACCAACCAGGGCCAAATGCTTCTGTTAGTGTGGCTTTCCTTTTTGGGTCACCCCTCTTGGAGCTGTAGGTGCAAGTCCTGGCCCTCCTGGGGCGCTGGGGTTGACCAGGTATTCCTCAGGTGCGGAGGAGCTGTTCCACACCCAGCAGTCTGTGGGGCCTTGTGGCTCATCAGAAAGCCTATCCCTTCTGGAGCAGAGTGGGCTTTTGCCTCCAGGGAAACAAGAGGGTCCCGTAGCCCTGTTTTTCAAACATGCCTTGTGGGTATGTTCTCAGTTAAGTACGGTCCGCCGTTCTGCCATTCAGAGGTATTTCTATTGACACAGAAGCCACTGGCTAAAATCTGGAGATGTTTTTCTCTGTCCTTGGAAAGACAGCGGTGTTCACTGTTCACCCTCACCTTGGGTGTCCAGTGGGACTGGTCAGAAGAGTTGATGTTCCTCCAGCATACTCTCTGCTCTGTAGGTCTTTCTGAGGCACGGGATTCAGTCGTGGCACATTTCAGGAGTGCCAGAGGCTAGTTTTTGTAACCAGTAAACAGTAGGTGCTATTGAGGAATAGAGACACATTCTCTGAAACAAATCGGTAAATACATGGCTGAATAGAGTCAGGGCAGGGTGATTTCTTGTACCCAGTTGTGTGCTGTGATGAAATAGCCTTTACTCTATGATAAAATAGCCTTCTCACTGATTTTATAGGCTGTGCTGCCCTGAAAGATTCCCAGAGGTCTTTACTGACTGTGGATGTACGTGTGCATGTGTGTGTGTATAATGGGGACGGGCTTTCCTGATACTGTGCCAAGTGCTGGAACACCCGAGTTCATTTTAGAATGGCTGTTTTTTAGAGCACCAGTGTAGTTTCTGAGGAGATTTCAGTTAGAAACAGTGGAGTTAGAGGAACGCCTTGCGTGGTTTGAGGGCAGGTACCTGCAACTCCAGTCAGCACAGATCGCTAAGAATAGCCCTGCTACCATGTGCTGTTAATTTCAGAGGCAGTTCTCTCCTACTGGGTCACAGAGGCTGGAGGGTGGCACGTCCAAGGTGTCCACCTAGTGTGTCCTCATTTCACCCCTTCTTTTGATACCTTTGTTCCCCTTTCTGGTGCTAGCCTCTCCCCCCACCAGTTGATTTGGGTGGCTCGTCCCCTCAGGGTGCCCAGCATTCCTCTCTCCATTCTCCTCTCTTATCCCTGCTCCCCTGCACCCCACATGGTGACTCCTTCCGTCCTGCGGAATCTACTTGTCCGGTTTCCCTCTCCTTCCACCCAGTCATGTTCCACCAGACGGCCTTGTTAACCCAGTAGCACTGATGGGCTTACATGTGTGTGGTCCTCTCTGTATCGGTCAGTGACTCTTCATGTTAACTCCATAACTCAGTTTCCCCTCTTTGAAAATGAAATACTAGGTTAATTATCTGACACTAATTAATAATAAATTTAGTCTACTAAATATTCCTTTCACCAGAAGGATCCCGTTGGGAATATTTGACATTTAGGAATATGAGCTTTATGTTGAATCTGGCAAGATTCAGTGAATCACAGTGCTGTTTTTTGTATTGTGCCATATCAGAAATGGGACTGGAGTATGAGTTACATAACAATTTAATATACAGAAATAATAAAAATCATATAGCCAGAAGTTAAATGTCCAAAGTTCTTCGTGTTGGGCATTAAATTTAGTATACTATACATAGCAGTTTATAATGTCAAACCGCATCATTTGCTTAATCAAGTAGGGGTTCTAACGTGTTGTATGTTCTCTGCCCATTTTGCTGTCACCTGTGTTAGTTCAGTTCTGTCCCCTAAATTAAGAGACTTGCTTTCTATGTGACCTGTTGGTGACACGTGTCCCTGCTTTGTCTTCTGTTTAGAGATTTGGTTCCGAGTCCTGGCATTCATGTTGTTTTCTCTTTAGGGTGCATATTTGAAAACCAGGGGTTTTCAGTTATATTTGAAACTTAATCGTACTTTTACTTCTTTTTCAAAGCCAAAATGTAAGTAGTGATTACTTCATCTTTATTCTTATTACACTTTTGAATAAGAGCTTAGGTATCTTCATAAAGTGGATCCTTCACAAAGGAGAATGGGTCCAGACAACCACTAAAACATACTTTTTCACCCCCATTTTCTCCCTCCTGGTAATATAGGTCGATTTGAAAAATAACATCAAGATATAAGAAAGGGCAAAACTGGTAAATACAAATTGAGTTTTCTGACACAGATCAAAGAGGTGAGAGAATTTGAGACCATGTTCCTTACAGTTTGAGACAATAAATGGGGCAGAAATGGCATAAATGGTGAGGGTGAAACAGTTGAACAGTAAAGATGAGCTAGTATTGAAACCGTACTTGGGCATTAATAATTTCTCCCTTAAACCATGCACTGTGGCCTGTGAGGCCTCCTTTGGCTCATCAGTTTTTATGTGGGCTAAAGGCACTTGTTTGGAAGATGTAAATATCCTCATGTTTTTTTAATGGAGAAAGGTTGGAACAATTATGCCTTCAATTCTGATCAACTGACAGTCCTTGATTTCACATGAGCCACACTGAGAGAAAGCACATACTGTTTCGGTGATGTAATACACATCTCTAGAAAGAGGAGCTTGACAGGCAGGCCTTGCTGTGATTCTTGCTAAAGGCTAGATTGGATTGATTGATATGTTTCTGGTTTTGTTATGAACCTGGGAGGGAAGCGGGAAGACATCCTATACATCTAGCATTTTGTTTAATAATTTGGAAGAAAAACATTTCTAACAATAGTCACACTTCATTTTTTTCCCTGAAACTGGACATTAATTGTTGGCATATTTGAAAAATCTGCCCCAAAGATGCATCCTGTGAGAGCAGTCAGAAACTAACTCAGGTTGAGGACCAGTTGGAACACCTTGAAGATCTAAGCAGTAGTAACTCTCTAAGGAATTTCCTTTGAACTGGTGCCTTGCTATTTTTAAAAATGAATCCCGTTGACACCAGATTCACACAATATATATATTTTAATTTTTTTAATGTTTATTTATTTGAGAGAGAGAGAAAGAATGTGAACAGGGGAGAGGCAGAGAGCAAAGGAGACAATCCGAAGGAGGCTTCAGGCTCTGAGTGGTCAGCACAGAGCCTGATGCGGGGATCGAACTCATGAACCACGAGGTCATGACCTGAGCTGAAGTCGGACGCTTAACTGACTGAGCCACCCAGGCGCCCCACAATATTTTTTAACGTTTATTTATTTTTGAGACAGAGAGAGACAGAGCATGAACGGGGGAGGGGCAGAGAGAGGGAGACACAGAACGGGAAGCAGGCTCCAGGCTCCGAGCCATCAGCCCAGAGCCCTACTCGGGGCTCGAACTCACCGACCGCGAGATCGTGACCTGAGCTGAAGTCGGACGCTTAACCGACTGAGCCACCCAGGTGCCCCATTTTTTAAAAGAAATCAGTGCGTAGCATAGCTTGTCTGTCAGTAAGAGCAGGCACTGCCCTTTCATCATTCATTGACCCAGACTCGCCCCCTACACCACATGCTTTCAGATGCTTCATCCAGAAAATGAAAATGAGAGACTGCAGACCCCGGGGAGAGGCTCCTGTGACGTTGGTCACACTGAACTCTCTTGAATACAAAAGACTGTACAAATACTCGTGTTTTAAATCTCCCCAGATTTTTGCTATCTCGTAATTGAGGTGTCTTTTAAGAATTCCTGCTGTGTTTAAGGGTTCCTTTATGAGGATGCACCTGTGATTTTGTGTGTGCACATTTCATGTAAGCCTAAGCTTCTCTAAGCTTGAGGGCAGTTGGAATCTTCCAGTGAGCTTGCTTGCTTTTGCAAGATCTTACTGGTTTCTCTGAAGGACATTTTTTGTAATTTAATTATTTGAAAGTATGAAAATACAATCTTTTGATTTTATTATCTGAGGTTGTAATTCTTGAAGATGGAATTTGTCTGGTAGGCTTCACTTGATTTTTTTTTTTTTAATGTTTGTTTATTTTTGAGAGAGACAGAACACAAGTAGGGGAGGGGAAGAAAGGGAGGGAGACAGAGAATCCCAAGCAGGCCCCGCCCTGCCAGGGCAGAGCCGAAACCAAGAATCAGACGCTTAACCGCTTAACCGACTGAGCCACCCAGGTTCCAAGGTCCTTGCTTTTAATTGTCACCTATGGAAAAAAATCCTAAATTTTAAATAACTTTCTAAGAGTAGCAACCCTTAAAATGACAGGAATCATAATGGAGGGTGGGGGAATGTCCTTCATCCCTTATAAAGGTATTTAATTTTTTTGTCAAAAATCTTTCCTTGCTCCCTAATTAGCTTAATACATAATTGGCCATAAAACGTGTGTATTTACTTGCTCTTAAAAAACAGAAGTATGGTGTTGTATTCCTTTCAGCAGCTACCAGAATGGTGGGGATTTTTTTGTTTTAAGCGGGGAGAACACTAGTTTGTTGCAGACGTCACCAGGCGTGACATAACCGAGAAGTGGAGGAAACCTGGCCCCGGGAGCTCCACGTCTGACCTGGAGACCACAGGGCTGGAAGTCAGCCGGGGTGGGGGCAGGGCTGTGGCTCTGAGAGCCCTTTGACCTCCTTGTCCCAGCCTGGCCACAGCTCACTTTAGCAGTCCAGGCCCTGAATGTCCCTCCCTTGCCAACTCAACTGTTAGGGGATCAGATGCTCACTGCGTTTGGGCAGGTTGCGCATTCTGAATGTGCTACTTGCAGAAAGTGGTAGCATCTGTTAAACTTTTCATTTGAAACCTGGATGCCGCTGTTTTGTTGGAACATCACACATGTGTGAGGTGTCTCCAGCCTTACTGTGGGCATGAAGATTGTAGAGAGCCTACAGAGGCTTTTGAAGTTTTTTACCAGCATGACCTCAGAACGGTATTGGTAGTTTGGTTATGAATAACTGTTTTATGATGTTTCAGGAAAAATGTATTTATTTGTTCACCTTTGTATTTTTTTGTTCGCCTTTAAGTTGGGGGGAAAAAAGAAAGGATTTTCTTTTATCAGTGTCTATTTTATCTTAAGAATTTTTTCTGAAGTCATCCTTTGCTTATTTTACCCAAAAGCTGATTAGAGTTCATTGATAGAAAATAATAGGCTATACAAGTAACTACAGAAAATATTTGTGTCCTTAGGACATATAAGTCATCAGAAGTATTGCCACATTTGGTTGTAAAGGTTGTACAGGGTTTTATTGTTTGAGATTATAGTATAAAAAATAACACCGTATCTTGGGCCCCAGAGCTTGATGAATTCCGGTGTGCTATAGAAATTTAACTTGCATTTTTCCCTAGAATATTCACCTTTCTTCTCCACCTCTCAGTTTGTGGAGTAAATAAGGCATCATCTTTGTTCTGGGCATAGTGCCTCCAGGAGATGGCTGAGGGACGGGGACAGGATGGTAAATCGTCCAGTTTGCTAAACTAGAAAGGAAAAGCCCGTAAGTGCTGTTTATTTCTCTTCAGCTGCTCTCTGCAGGCCTTCAGACGCTCCTGGAGAAGGAAGTGCTTAGTCCTGAAAACTATGGCAACATTATAAGTGATTTATCTGTATAGTGTAGCCCATTACCTGGCAGACAAGCTCATAAATTCCTGAACGTTTATCTGGCTTCACTTGCTGATTTATCGTTATCCTGAGCAGCATTATTACTGGGCCCCTACTTACCGAATGTGACCAGGAGTATGGTGCCTTGGCGGGGAATGTTGGCACCTCTGATGTGTACAGAATACATGGAGCTCTTTCGGTGAAAGTTGCTCGGTGTGAAGAATGCTTTCAGTGTGAGAAACCATCCATCCATCCATCCACCCACCCACCCACCCACCCATCCTCACTCTGTGCAAGGCCTGTATCTCTCAAAAGTAAAGCTACATGTATGTACTGTCCTGAGACAGGAGAAGGAACGGAAGTTTCCTAAAGAATAAAGTACATTCAAGCAAGGTGGAAAACAACACTGATTCCTGTCATTATACCAAAGGTGATGGTATAAACTAAACCAAACGCTCTGGAAAACTAGATCCCATCAACCTTGAATGACAGAGCTAGATAGGAATGAGCCCAGCCCAGAGTGTAGTTGGGAGAACATGCTGTTTCCAGCAGCTGCAATTTCACATACATCAGACTGTGAATTCTTCTGTGCTTTGGTTTCTAGGCAACTTGCACAAATTTTAAATCTGAATATAAACACATAAACTCTCCCCTCCCCTCCCCAACCAAAAAAAACCCTCCTGAATACAATGATAGAAAGCCTAATGACATAACCCCTGTTTGCCACAACTCTTGGTAACTACAGCAAACAAATCCAGGCCACTACCTGGCTATTTAGAGATTCTGGTGGTTAAATCTAGGAAGTGAAGACAAAGCAGCTGTAAATAACTCCTTTTGTTGCAAAATGATTAATATTTCTACGGTACGAACAAATCGTGGGTATTCTGCTTCCAGGATCCCCTGCAAGAGAAGGGATCTCCTCATGGAAATGGTTTCTTTCATTAAGGGAGATTTCTTTTCCTGTATTTTTAATTTGTCCTGTATTAAGATTGTTAGAAGTCGTAGATCTCTTTATTGACAGCAGCATGTTTTGTCCATGAAGGGGTACTGGATGGTTTCTTGAATACTGGCTTATCTTACCTTTTCCTGTAGCGGCTCTCAGGACTCACGGAGTCCTGTTTGGATGGATCAGGGCCTACACTGCCACAGGGAGGGAAATGATAGGAGCAGTCCCTGAATCAGTGTGGCTGACTGTTGGTGTTGGGGATTTGGACTTCAAGATAACCGTGGCGAGTTTATAGGTGAGGCAGGTTTAATAAAGTTGCCAGTAAATGTGGCAGTCGCAGTGATCTTGGTAGACCAGGCACTGTTTAGATTCATGTGGGAAACTCCCAGCCCTAGGTTTGAAAGCAGGGTTATTGTGGATCCACTGGGCAGACAGAAGTTGAATGGGACACCTGTGGGGATTTGCCCAGTGCCTGTAAATATTTAGTAGTGTAATGGCTGGGAGGGGATCAGACAGTATGCTTTATGCACTTTGGGAGTCTGCATCTTGAGGAGTGTGGATCAGTTGGGAAACGTCCAAAGAGAGGTAATATTAGAGAATAAACATTAAGATCTATGAGGAGAGTTTTTCTGTCTAGTAGCAGCAATGTTTGAGGCTTTGGGGATGAACTGCCAGCACGGTTCTAGCTTTTGTGCCTCTGGACAAGTCACTGAGTGCCTCTCAAAACTCTCCTGTAGTGAGGAAGCCAGACATCCTGCCATCTTTGTATTTTGTCCTGTATTCAAAGGAGGTGTCCACAAGATAATCTTTATTTTCACAGGACAAAAATTAAGTGATTTAAACTGCACTGGCGGGTTTAAGAGTCCTACTTTGCAAATTATAAATCAATATACTGTGTTACTAATAGAAACAGTTAATAAATTCATATTTTTACACAGCTGTATCTTGATCTTAGCTCAGATGTTGATCTCAGGGTCATGGGTTCAAGCCCTGCACTGGGCTCCACACTAGGCTTGAAACCTACTTAAAAACAAAAAGAAAACCCACAACATTTTACTTTAATAATACTTCTCCTAAAGTCTTTAGGGCAGGCTATACAATAGAAACAACTTAAGAGTTTACTAATTTGTTTACCCCTGCTATGGACATCATGTTTGTTTATTGTCATTCCTTCATTTTTCATGTTATTAATTTTTAAGTCTTTAAAATGGCCCCTGGTGTTATTTACTGTCAAGAACAGTGACTTGTAACGGCAGACTAAGATTGCTGACATTATTTTTTATTTCTCAGAGTTTGTAAAAACTTTTCAGGATGTTAAATTTCTTAAGTTAGTACATGATTGATATATTTCCTTTTCCCACAGAACTAAAGCATGTTAAGGATGCTATTTTAATTTAATTTAATTTAATTCTGGGAATATAATAAGAATAGCATTAGGGGCTTGTAGGAAGGGCTAGAAGAGGAAGCACGGGTCTTGTTAGCCCTCCTCGAACACAAGCAGCACCAGGTGGAGACGGTTTCTCCTCAGTTCCAGAGGACCTCAGGAGGGGAGAGGAGCACAGGGGTCAGGTGGCTTTGAGGCCACATCTTCACCAGAGGGCCCTGCTTCCCCAAGCCCTTCCCATAGGCTTGTGTCTACATTGATAGGAATAACCGTCCGTACATAATCAAACATCAGTTACTTTCCTGTGCTTTGTAAAATTTAATGCCTGGCCTCTTTTTCCTGTGGGTTTTTTTCCCCTTTAGAATTACATTGCCATCAGGAATGGTTTTCTGAGAACTAGGGACGAAGGAGGGCTGTATTTCACGGTGTGCAATTCTGCTAATAAAAATGGATGGTCAAACACAAAGCCAAGTTTAGCTTCCAGCTAAATGCTTCCAGCATTTAGACCATTGTACAGCCACATGATAAGCACTTTTTTCTAAAGAAGAATGTCAAGGCCCAGGTCCAAGTGTGTTTCATCTTGGGCTGCTTCCCAGTGCCTGAGGTTCCACATTTTCCAGTTCTTCTCCAGAACCTGCCTCCATCCCTGGGATTAAAGAGCAGGGAGATCTGACTCCTTTGCTCATTTCTGACCAAGTGCTCCAAGAGACACCTACTGGTAAGGATGCTTTCCCCCTCCCTCCGGTTGAGTGTTCATGGAGGTGAGGCCATTTGTGACAGAACTACCCCTCCCCCCCTCAGCCTTCCTCTCTTGCAGGAGGGAGGGTCTTAATTTGGAATGATTCCAGCTCCTCTCCTGCTGGTTTAGCTTCACAGACCAAGTAATGCCAAAAGAGAGCCAAAGGTATTTAAAAAAAAACACTGATCCAAGTGAGGTATGATTGGAAACAATTGCTTTTCTAATATAGGACATGGCAAAGAATTACACTTCTTCCCTCAGTGAAGAGTTTACCTGGAAAGATACGGCTCATTAATTCTCTTTGGAAAACATAAAGTGTGAAATTTGGAAAACATAATTGGGCAGTTCCGTGATAAAGTCTGTATACCATAAAAAAAAAGAAATTAATGGCACTGATCTTGTGGACGTGTGGATTGCTCTGTCCTCTTAACCTGTTCCTTTATAGCTCAGGCATTTTGTCTGGCTTCTGCAACCACACGGTGTCAG
The DNA here is from genome assembly GCF_018350215.1 of Panthera leo. NCBI lineage: Eukaryota > Metazoa > Chordata > Mammalia > Carnivora > Felidae > Panthera > Panthera leo. The sequence goes on from NC_056691.1 coordinate 29,039,892, forward strand.
GCCATTCCGGAACTTGGCCAGGTTTAGCACACCTGAGTGAAACATCTGGGGCAAAGGAAAACCCCTTCAACAGCAGCTTTGTTCCCTTTGAACAGTGGAAGAAATGGCCTTAGGAAAAGATTGATTTGTGCTAGAAAAATAGAAACCATGGGGATCTATTCAAAAATAACTTTGTGTTTTAAATCAATTATGTACTAAAAATCTGATACGGGCCAATTGTAATTGCAGTGCTGTGTATTCAGATTCCTCGATTGTGTGTATATATGTTTTGGGGGGAGGGCGAGTGAACATTTCAAAAAACTATAATAAACTGGGCTGTGATCTCACCATATGTGTTGAATTGAACACAACTCTTCTGCTTTTAATGAAGACTTTAGCCTTTAGGGGTAAATAAAACATCACTAAACAGGGATGGCCTGAATATTTTTTACTGGCTGTAATAATTAAAGCCATGAAAAAGGTGGTGGGGTTATGTTACTTATTAACTTGAATCACTCTTAGATTTGATCAAGACGTGGTTGCCCATGGCGTTTTGTTTCATGTTTGTCCTTTGTTTCATTGACATGCTCTGCCCTGGCCTCCATGGCACTAGAAAAGCAGTGAAGCAGTTAGGAACCAGACCCTAAAGGGCTTTTAGACCCCCTATCCAGCTTTCTTCTCATCTCAGCCCACCGACTCCAGCAAACTTCTCAGCCACTAGAGTCGAGCCTGAAATTCCCTATGAAGCTGTGTCCTTGGGGATGAGGGGAGGGCCCAGCAAGGAATCCTCCCCTCTTAGGAGGAAACTGATCAGAGTGCAGGTGTAGCCGAGAGCCTTTAAAGAATGTTTTTATCTTCCTCACATATTGAGCCAAACACAAACCAGCAGTGAGGTTGATTCTAAGAGGAACTTAGAACCCACATGTATTAGTTTCCTGTTGCCATTGTAACAGATTACCACAAATTCTGTGACTTATAACAACGCAGATTTATTACATAACTACAGTATCTGGAGGTAAGATGTCCAAAATCATTCTCATTGGGCGAAGTTCAGGGTGTCAGTAGGCCTTTCTGGAGGCTCTGGGAGAATCCACTTCCTTTCCTTTTCCAGTTTCTAGAGGTCCCTGCAGTCCTTGGCTCATGGTCTCTTCCTCCATCTTCAAAACCAGCAAGGCCCGGCCAGTCTTTCTCACGCTACTGTCTCTCTGGTTCTCTCTTCCTTGCCTGTCTTCTTCACTTCTAAGGACCTTGTGATTACATCAGGTTCACTCGGTAATCCAGGATCATCCCAGCTCTAAATCGGCTGATTAGCAACCTTAACTCTCCCTTGCCGGGCAACCTAAAGTACTCACTGGTTCCAGGGATCAGGGTGTGGCCATTATCTTGTTTACCACACTAGAGAGTATTGATAATGTAAGAGATTAGTGAATTAGGAGTTCATAGAGTTGGATAGTAGATACAGGCTGTGTGGTATTAGAAGTGGGTTTTCATAGCTTCTTACTAAGGTTTCTTGTAAGTACTATCTGGAAAAATTATATATGTACATGAACACACATGGTATGTAACACCAATAAATAAAAAGATCTTTATTTTTAGCTTGAGTGGGTTTCTATTTTACTGTAATATCTAATGTCAACTAGTAAATATAAAGACACTTTAAGTGTGACATACACATATTTATAATTTTAGTTTGGGGGGAAATGTCATTTCTCTATTCAAAAGAATGATCCAATTATAGTTTCATTGACTTGAGAATAATTGAATTAATCATGTTTTGTCTTGTGAATTTTTTGTTATAATTTGTCATTAACACCCCACTTCATAGGAGAATGTCCAATGAAAATGATACTCTATTTAAAAAACAAGGATACTCTATTTTTAGCACTATAAAGATCCTTTTGGTGCTCACATCTGTAAAAGTTTTACATAGTTTTAAGCACTGTGTGCATTTCTTGTGTGTAAGTGTCTTGACTTTTCTGTGGGCCCTTGCCCCAGTCATCTCTTTTGAAGGCCCTGGGTGGTGTGAGCCCATGTCTGCAAGGCCATGGCAAAATCAACTGAGATAGCAGATGTGTGAAGTTCTCTGGGAGAAAAGCGCCATCTGTATTTGCATAAAGCAGAGCTGCAGTGGTTAAGCTGTCAACAGCTTCCTAGTAGAAAATGTCCCTGAAGTAGATATGACATTTACCTGTAATGGCTTTCTTTGCCTGTGAAATTAACGGTGTAAGGCTTAAAGAAAAAAATTATCTTTGAATTTCTGTTTTAAAGTTGATCCTGTTTTAACAAATTTTCGTCATTTTAGTTGCTAAAATCAGTGCTAATGGGCACAAGATTGAAACTTTGATCTTGCTGCAAGTCAGGTTACATTAATTCCGAATCATGTAAGTTGGCTGTGCTGGGTGCTGAGGGTGGGGCGACTGAAAGAAAAGACCTCCGGGGGCCCTTCCAGGAGCTCAGAAGCTCCGTGTGTGCACAGCAGCACTGACAGTTCTGTTATACGGCAGAGCGGGACTACCCACGTGGGAATAGGTGAGAGAATGAAACCCAGGAAGCACAAACCGTTTCTGGAAGGGTTCTTGAAAAAGGTAGCCCCTGAAAAGTGATTAGGGGGATCCGAGGGCATTCCAGGCAGAGGGACTGGTTATTAGCAATTCATATCAGTTTGCAAAGAAAGTTTGACCGGCTGAGAGGATTGGAACTGGAAATGAACGTATTGAATGACACACATTGGGGCATACAGGTCACTGTGTCAGAGAACAGAGAGAAGAGGCGGCCAGAATCAGAGTTGTGCGTAAGCGACACTCACCTGCCCGGTGGGGTTGGGCAACATGGGTTTATAATCCAGATCCATGCCGTCACGCAGGCCTGACGAGGCCCTGGGGCCCGCACAACGGGAGGCGCTACAAACCACGGAGGGAGGGAGAATGAAGAGCTGCTTTGGTTCACGTTTGGTGGTTAACTTTGGGAGGGTCATTGGTTTCACTCCGTGCTCTACGCTCCTTGTCTCCTTGTGGGCACAGTTGGTTCTTGGGGAGCGTGAGGGAGGAGGGTGGGCCGTTGTAAATTCACGCCAAGGACCAAAGTGGGTCACGAGCCCAGAAGTGCGCTGGCCAGTATTTCTTGACACCCTTAAGAGTTGTGTAGAGTTTTTGGGGATGCGAGAATGGAACTCGCAGTTTGCGCCCAAGGTCATTAGGCAAGTAGACCCGGGTTCTGACTCGCCCGCTGAAGGCGCCCCTACTGCCTGCTGTTTGTGTTCGGAGGAAAAGGACGCTCGTGTTTAAAGAGAGGCAAGGCAGTCTTACCGCCTGCACCAGGCGAGAGCCGCAACCCCGCCCCGCCCGGTGCAGCCAGGTGCGGGAGGGTGCCGCGGCCGGGTAGACACCTGCAGGGCTGAGGGGGGGGGTGGGGGGCGGGGCGGGGCCGGCGCGGAACCAGGACACCGCCCCCTCCGTGAGAGCCCCGGCAGCCCGCCCACCACCCGCTCTCGGTAGGTTGACCCCTGCGGCGCATGGGCCCACTCTCGGGCTGCGAGGCCGCGCCGACACTGGCGCGGGAGCGGACTTTATCTGGGCTTGGCGGTTCGTGTCGCGTGAGGGTCCGGGTGGGGGAAGACGAACCGCGGCCGGTGGGGCCCCAGAGCCAACACGACTTGCTTTGGTTGAAACTTTCTTGTATTAGGGGTGCTCCGGGCTTCGGATCCAGGCATTTGGGCACCCCAGAGATTCCCTAAATCCCTTTTCTTCTTCTTCCCTGCGGGGACCGACTGCTCCTTCCTGGTGGACTCTGGGTGCTCGGTTCTCCCGGCGAAAAGGCTTCTGTGCGTATCGTGGAGGCATCCGGCGTGCTCGCCCAGGGTCTCGGCTTCGTAACCGGAGAGCGTTATTCGCGCATTGATTCTACGCAACAGCCGTAGGCTCCTAGGAGCTAGGTACTTTAATTTTGTGCCCCCCTCCACCCTTCATAATTTGTTGTCCCCGTGCTTTCTAACTTAGGTCATTCTTTGCTTCAGAGACAAATGTGCTCGGGGACAGATGTCAGTGTAGTCCTACCTGGTTTTAAACTTAGGTGAAGTTGGTTGACAGCGTGGAGCGAGACGTGTAGAATTCGGGCAGCATCGTCCAGCGGGACCTGTGGAATTGATACTGGCGTTTGGGGACTTGCTTTTGAAAACCCTTGGAGAGGTGTCCCCCCCACTCCCACCCCACCCCGCTTTGAAGAGAGGTGGGAGCGCAGGGTGCTGCGCAGGTGGCTTCGCAGTGCTGGCCCTCAGAGGACAGCGCTCTGCTTAGGAAGGGGAGGGGGGAGCAAACGTTTCCTAAATACTGCTTCTTCCCCCCCCCCCCCCCCAATAAATAACAATTTCATGGAGTAGGGCTATTGATTTGGCTTCCAAAGGGGGAAATGGTAATTATAATAATAGCTTGAGCAAATAGTTTTGGAATCAACGAGAAATGAAATCTCTGATGTTGAGAACTCTGCCTTAAGTGGAGATACTTTCAGGACGGTATGTGTATTTTATTTTAACTCTTGCTCTTTACCTTGCAATGTAAAGCAAAATTGCAACTTTGACTAATAGCTTAATCGACAGTAGCTTTTTGCTTTTAAAAATAAATGTTAAAATAAGTTTGTGTCAGCGATGAGGCTGATAGCATGGGTACTTGGCTGTTAGAGGTTTGCTTTTATGAGTCATTTTGGTATATTTTGTAAAAAATTTTTATTCTTTTCTGTCTCTTATTGCGGAATATTTATGTTTATTATTTGAAGGAAGATAACATGGATTTTTCAAACAAACTTTTAAAAAAGTGTTATATTGAATGATTTTTACGTGCTTACACTTTTGAAAAGCATATTAATGTTCTTAACTAATTTAAAGGAGGCTGTCCTGTCTTGTACGCAAAGAGATTGGCTTAGCTAAGGAAGACTTTAAAGCCATTTAAATATTTAGATGTTGGCTCAGTGGGGAATTTTGGAAGGATAAGTTTTGGGGGAAATATTTTTTTTTTCTGAAAGAGGTTTCTCTCTGTGTTGGTTCTCAGTTGCCCACTATGTTTATTTCATCTGCAGAACAAGTGTTGGGAAGTCCTTTCTATGTATTTCCCAAGCACCTGATCTACTTTAAGTGTTTAATTAAGAATATCATCTTATATTCAGGGCTTTATCCTTTTAAACGGGGTAGGCACATTAGCATTTGAAAGTGTTTCCATTTGGTTTTAGTTGTTTCTTTGTTTTAACTTGGAATTAGTTGTTTTCCTTGTTAAAAGAGATTAACTTTTTAAATGATTACTACAATGAAACTAAGTTGTGTTCAGGTATTTGTCTTAATTAACATCTAGAGAGGCAAACAGCTGCTAAACAAAAATCACATTTTGTAACAAACTAAGGCACTAAATTAGTGTTTCATAATGTGAACAGTTAAGATTTCCTTCATTTAAAAATGGAGAAACTTTCAGGCATATCCTGGTAAATGCATGGAGTGGAACTGAAAATTGTACTTATGCCTGAAATTTTGAAAAACTTAAAATCTGTGTTTGGGGGAAAAAATGTAATGAAAGGGAAAGACTTGAGACATATACCCTATTTTGTGCAACATTTTTGTAGTGGTTGCTTTTATTTCTCCAATAGTTCATTGCCTTTTTTTTTTTTTAAATCATTCACGTAAACTTCTAAGTTGTTGAGTAATTCTTCTAAAATGGATGCACATTGCTTTAAAGATCAAATTAGTACTGGAAAGTAAAGTAAGAAAGGCTTTTTTGTTTTTCATGTTTTTTAAAGTCTTTCTAACACATACTTTACGGTTATAATTTTACTCGTCCTGAAAATTCCAGTGTACATTTAAGCTAGCACAAAGAGTTTAATACCCAGAAGAGCTGTGAATGGGCTATTATAATTTTCTAGGGAAAACAGGCCTGATCACATCCCTTCCTGAGAGTTCCTTGGGTTTGGGGCCATGTTATCTTTTTGACTTTATTGTGAAGTATATCTCTCTTTGAGAAATGCCTTATTCCTGATAAATACATTTCCCCCAATCTTTGAAATAGTTACTGTAGTTGATGGTAGTTGCAGTGTTTGATTTTGTTGTTGGAATCTGTTCTGGTGACCTTTATCTACTGGGATTGCTATAAGATTGGAAAAAAGACTGGCCTCTTGTGTGCTGTTGAAATATTCTGGTTGTTTCTGGCGAACATGCCAGTCATTAGGCATTAAAGCTTGTTGCTCTTGCACCCAGGATACAATCCTGTGGTGTTTTCCTCCCTTGGATAGGAAGGTAGCCATTCTGCCAATATTAGTATGAACAGTTAGCAACCTTCACCGGTACTAGTAAAGAATTGTGCAGATTGCTTGCTAGAAAGATGCCCCGTGTACTTTGTTTCCCTTTCATTCATATAATCTATAAACTGTTAGAAAAACAGTCCTTCCACGTCTCTGTACATCTTACATATTTCCAAGTGATCCAAGAACGTTGGTTCTGCAGGAGGGATCAAACTTACAAGTTTAATATTCATTTGTTCGAAACGGGGGTGTTTCTTTTTCTTTTGTTACATGTAGCTGGTATGTGCTGGTGTTTTTCCACAGAAATGCTGATATCTTTGTGAAAGGGCATGTATACCAGAGGTTAAACTTTTTTTTTTTTTTTTTTTTTTTTTAAGTACAACGTTCAGAGAGAAAGTCTTCACATTCTATAAATTAGGGGAAAAATTGCTACAGCTATGATTGCCTTTGTTCTCAAAGCCACTTGAATTGCAGGCTGTGTTGGGACTGGTTCGTACATTGTTTAACTGCTGAGACTAAGACTTCTAATTAGAGTAATTACCGGGCGGGAGCGGACTGGCGGGGCGGGGCGGGGCGGGGGCCAGGGGTGTGGCCGGGCCGGGGCGCTGCGCGCTGGGAGCCGGGCCCGGACTGGCGGCGCGAGGCGGGGCGGGGCGGGGCAGGGCGGGGCGCGGCGGCCGGCCTCTCCGGGGATTGGCCGCGGAGGCGGAGGCGGCGCGCGGGGCGGCCGCGGGAGATAACAGCCGGCGCCGGGACCCGTCGGCGCGGACTCCAGGCTCCGGCCCACGTCCCGACAGGAGCCTCAGTAAGTAAGACGTTTTCCCCCCGGCAGGTCGGCGGCCCCGCCCGCCGCATCCCGGCCCGTCTGACAGCTGCGGGGGCCCGGGCCGTCAAGTGGTGTTCGTTAGGAGAATTGGAGTGGTTTCTTCCCCTTCTACCAAATCCCTTCTTGCTTGCCTCTTTTTAACCTCAGTCTTTCCACCAGATGAGCTTTAGCGGGAAAGAAAGCCAAGTTTGCTTTACTGTTACTCGTTCTGCTTCATAATCGTGCCCTTATTTGCTGACAGCTAGCAGCCCATTCTGTGGAGTTTGCATTCCCACCACCATGGTGATAGCGTTCCGTGTGAATGGGAGCTCTCCTTTGCCTTCAGAAATGCTATAGGGGGCTTCTGACGGGCTGTTTGTTGCCTTTGTTATCCTGCCTTTGTAAGTCGCTGTAAACATTTTAACTTTCAGAGTGTGTTCCATGGCCTCTGCGTCGGTATTGTAATTTTTGGTGTGTTATATTCACCAAGCCTTCAAGGAAAAAAGACCAGGTAAACAAGTGTGTTCGGATGCACACAAGAAAACTCATTTAAAGGACAAATCCATCAGGAAAGGAGTAACAAAAATTACTGCTTCTGGCTGGAGCCTTCTTTAGAAACGTTCTACAGGGTAACTTTAGTCTCTAGAGAACTGTTCTCCTTTTTCTTCTTCTGTCAAGGGTGTGTGCTGATCCAGAAGGGTTCTGGTCTTTGAATTCCTAGCAGGCATTCTTGGATGGAAATGTAGACTTAATGCTGGGCAGCTGACCACAAACAATTTTTAAAAACCTGCATTTTAAATATTGACTCTAAAGAGAAGTTTGTTTGGGTTGCCCAGGAAGGAGCAACCTGTTTTTTATTTGTGTCTCAACTATTCCTTAACAAAGTTCTGAGATGAGACCCTACGTTGTGACATCAGCGAAGAAATAGTTCTCAACCTGTAAGGTTGCATTTAGTCATTAAAAAAAAGTATGTGTATCCGTTTTTCTTTTTTCTTTTTGGGGGAATCTGTGAGGACTGTTTTTTCAAATTAATTTATTTTAAATAAGTCAAGCTTCACTTTGATATAGAATGTGTAGATTATGATTGGTGTGTTGTAACTTTGATATAATGACAGTAGCAAAAATTGTGTTAAAATGTTGAGAGTAAATATTTTTTTAAGTTCTTTTTAGTTTTAATTTTGTAAGAAAAAAATTTTGAAAATGTCTTTTTTTTTTTGGTGAAGATAAATTCCAAGTTAACTTATACAGATAATTTAGGATACTAGGGGGAAGGGAAAGTTTGCTTTTCCAATGGACTATTTTCCACTGAAATTAAATAAACAGAAAACTTAGAAATGTCTTAACATGTTCTGTAACTTCCAAGAGTTGTTCTGTGCTATTAAAATGTATTACTCCAATAAAATAATATTGATATTTTTTTTACATGAGCACATTATACATAAATAAAGGAAAATCTGAAACAATTTTTATGAAATTTCTTTAGGAATCTATTAGGGATAACTCGCACATCCTTGAGATTTTAGATTACCACTAGAAAGCACGTTGTGGGGTTTAATCATGTTCGTGCCAACACGCATTAGAAAGGTCTCTGACCTACCAGGATTTTAGATCCATGGTTAGTATCTGTTTGCATCTTTGAAGACTTACTTCTGTTGGATTGACTTTCCAGTACTTGAATTCAGATGAGAAAATATTTCCATGGCAGGAAACAGGGCCGCATTTCAGATTTCCTGTTCCCATATCAGCTTCAGGCTGCCCCCCGGGGGCGGCGAGCCTCAAGTCCCAGCTGGAGCTCACAGTAGATTTAAGATTATAAGTGTGTGAACTCTCCTAGTGATAAAGTGGGTATTTTGCTCCAAAAGAACATTTTTATTAAGCTTACTATTTTAATCTACTTGTTCAGTTGGGAATAGTTTCTGCTGTGATGAGAAGTACATTAATTTGTGAATTACTTGACCATTTGTACAGAGCATGCAACTTGGTGTGAACAAATCTGGCATCGATGGTGTCCGTGTGGTTTTATTGTTGTTTCCCATTCACTGTTTCACCTTCTTACATGATGTGCAACCACAAGACATCCCCTTCTCTTTATACAGAGCTCTGACCTCTAGGGGTGTTGCTTCCCTCAGGTGTTAATATGGAGGAGGGGGAAAAGAAGTTAAAAATGAAGTAAACATTTCTTGAAAGTACGTGAAACTTGTTCTCTACCTTTCTTTCTCTTGAAGTTCTTAAGTCCATTGTTTTTCAAGAATACGAATTGCTGTAATTGTCAAAGTGACCCTTAACCAGTTCATCGTTTATTCTTCATAAAACTTTTCAGAGTTAGTCGTGGATATAAAATGTCTGGACTTGAATCCAGAAGTATACAGAATTTGAGTGAAATCTGATTCGTGTGCTTTATATAAATTCTGTCAAATAACCCTGAGACATTGGACAGTCCATTGAACTGTACTCTCAACGCATTTTTATTAGGTAAAAATAACTTTTTGTTTTATTACCCCAGAGTCATTCACACAGTCTGGCTCCCCACCCTTGTCTGCCTCCCACTCCCACAATGCCTCCTTACTTGTGGTTGGCTATACATATATCTAGGGATATGTGTCATGTCAACTTCATGACAGAAACCGCAACACATTGTAGGCATGTGGCTAAATTCATGCTTAGTTTGAATTTGGTAGAAAATATAGAAAGAATATTAGAAAATAAAGTCTACTTAAAATAAAAAATATTTCTGTTGTTTTGACTACATGTCTGGGAAGAAGAAAGGGCAGGAACTAGCAGTAATGGAATGTGAGCATTCTAGACCAGAATAAACACCCAAAGATGAAATTGGTTTATAAATTACGTTCTGCACTTTAAAAACACCAATGTGTGTGTCCCTCTGTGCCTGAGTCGGTTTGTAAGCTGAGGCCAGTGGTTGACTTGGTTTCTCCCTCCTCCTGTTTCTTGTTTTCTTTCTCACCTTAAAGTCTTGTTCATATGTATCATTGTCTCTAAAATGATTTTGTGGCTTACTTTCTTTTTGGCAGGTAATTTTCTAATTTGAAAAAAAATCTTGAATAGCAAGTTTTAACAAGGAGACTGGAAAGCAAAAGGCAGGTTTCTCTTAGAGATGCTATCAAGTTTTTGCACGTAGAGCAGAACGGGTTATTGCAATTCCTCATACAGCGTAACTTACTTTTTAGCTCTTTAAGAACATTACAGAGCCATCATTTCAGTGAATACAGTCGATTACAGTTGAAGAGGCATTTGTACCGTTTAAGAATCCTCTACTACGTCTATTATTATACAGAATGCTTGAAAAAAACTCTTTAAATTGATGTATTTGAATGTTTGTATTTTTTGGATTTGTTTTAGTTTAGACATGAGAATCACTCCTGGCTAGAATTTTCATTTGTAGCTGTAAGTTTTTTTGTAATAGATTTAAATCACCAAATCGTTGACTGACAACCATTCTTGCCATCATTTTTACTATGTTACTCCACCTACTACATTGTACATTAAGTCCTTTGTTTAAATTTGATAAACGTGCATGTTAGGCCTGGGGTAGATGGTGCAATAAATGAGCACTGTCGGTTCCAGTCTGAAAGGAGTTGCCTTATTAGACTTTTTACGGAAGTTAAAATATAGTTTTGTTTGAACTCGGCTATTCTTTTATTAAACTTATAAGGATCTTATTTTTGTCCATAAAATACTGAAGAGAATATTTTCAGTAACTTAAGTTTCTCCCCCCCCCCCCCTTTGCTAACTACTTGTTTAGAGGAAAAAGTATGTTTTTAGACTGAATGTTCCTAAGGGTTACATATTTGTACTTATGAACACCTTTTGTGCATGTTACATAGATCGATCACTCTTTACCAGGAACATAGGGCTACATGAAATATATTCAACCAAATGTTACAAAGAGGCATTAAAGTTGATACAGTTATTATTTACTAAAGTATTTAATTTGTAATAAATAATGTTCCACAGACTATCTGATTTTGACATTTGAGGGGTAATACAGGAAGTTAGAGAAAGATGGGAAGAAAATTCTCGGTTTGAATGAAATTACTGTTTGCTTTTTTCTCTTGGAAAAAACTGAACGTATTTGATAGTTCATCTGTGTTGTAAATGACAACATAAAAATCTGAGCGTGCAGCTGTTTGATGCAATGCCTTATATACAGAAAGCATTTCAAGGTTGTAGAATTCTAGCCGTTGGCTTGCACAGAACTAACGTCTTATATTTAACGGTGCTAGCATTCATCTTTATATAGTAACGTTGAAATCAGAACTTTTGAGATCTGGGTTATTTTCAAATATTGTCGTTATGACTAAGAGTAGAGGGTTACCAACAGGTTTCTTGTGACACTCGTGCTAGAGATTCTGCCTGTACTGACTGAACCTCTTCACAGAAGCCCCCAGTTTCCAGGTGCAGGCTTTGTTAGAGCACGTGCTTCAATCGTTTATGCAGTTCAGTGCTTAGATTAGATTGCTGTATTGAATTTCTTCATAAAGTAGATCTTCTCTTTATTAAGTAAATTGGGAAATGTTTTTTGACTTAAGAAAAACAGTTCGCTTCAGCGGGAGGCAGAAAAAAGGGAAAAGACCAAGACCAGGCAGTTCACGTACTGTACTTTTGAGTCATGGGTGGGGTCAGTACCTCCAAAAGTGACCCCACAGAGACTAAAACAGACACCATCATTAGCAAATAAATGGTATCTGATATAATTTACTGGCGTAAGTCAGTCTCATGTGTACACATTATATAAGAGTCACATTTTCATGTGCTAACTTAATGTCACCAGCTTTTATAAAAGTATTATCCAGGCTATATGCTGACATAAAGCCTGTTATTTAAACTACATAAAATGCAATCCTCTCACAGCTTTTATAAACATGTACGTTAATCATTTATGGCATTATATATTTTGGAAAAGAAATCTTTGTAAACACTCAACGTTGAAAATTACCAGAATTTTACCAGAGTGCTTAGGATTTTTTATGTCTGTTTCCCCTACCCAGGAACCTGCCAAATCAGTAACCAAAGGGGCCACAGGGTGACCATTCCTGATCTGAATTTTAGGCTTCTCAAAAAAATCCTCACTCGTGAAGAAGAAACTATAAATTCCTAAGTGATGCAGTCTATTCACTCTGCCATGACAACAGTGGCATGCTCAGTATAGGGCTTCATAAAGCTTTCTAAAGAATTTGGAACACTTGAAAGTATCAGAGAATACTTCTAACTTTTCTTGCATTTGCAGTTTTTTTTTTTTAACAGAAATCTTTTTGTTTCCTTGGAATTAATTGTCTCACTTAAATTAATAATATTGTATTGAATAACTGATGTCTTTGTCTTGAATAAGTGCGTGTGTTTTATGAGCTAGAGTTCCTAACTTGTACATAGTAATAGCTTCTAACTCAAAATTCTAGTTGCATATGATTTTATGACCCCCTAAAGTCCAGCATGCAAATACCTTTATCATGAGAACTGTCAGCTGGTTTTGTACATCAGATTGTGGCCATGGTATATAACCACATAATGGAGTAGTATGCAGCTGTTAAAAAGAATAAGATGGAACTGTTCCCGTAATGTGGTAAGATGGCAAGAAATGTGCATGAGGGGAGTTACTGTATTTTTGTTTTGTAGTAAATACGCTTTTTTTTTTTTTGGTGTGAAATGAATTATATGAATAGTTGCTTCTGCTTAAATTTTCTTATTAAAATTTGACCACAGACCTACTCCCTAAAGATGTTTGACAATCAAAACTGTGCTATATGAATTTTTATTTATAGATAGATTGCTTTCTTATTTTGAAGGAAATTATTTTTGCTTTTAATTATTTGGTGATTTTCATTTGTTGGTAAATCAAGTTCATGTCCCCAATATTATATGAACTATGACTTCTTTTCTTAAATTTGGCAGTTCTTTAAAATGTATTCAGTTTTTGCTTTAGCATGTAGGGGATGGTTTTTCTTTTGTAGGCTTTGTTTTTAGTTTTTCAGCAGAAATTCAAGCCAATTGTTTTTCCTCTACAGAAGTTACCAGTTTAAACTAGAAATATTTTAATTCTATCATGATACTTTAGTTGATAAAAGCTCTTAGGCAGAGACTTTCCTGTGTAAATGTTATTACATAATTCATTTTTGTCAGCTAACAACGTTTATCATTAAGAAGGTGACAGAGGGGCGCCTGAGTGGCTCAGTCATTTGGGTATCTGCTGTTGATCTCGGCTCAGGTTATGATCTTACAGTTCATGGGATCAAGACCTGTGTCGGGCTCTGCGTTGACAGTATGGAACTTACTTGGAATTCTCTCTGTCTCTCTGCCCCTCCCCTGCTCATGCACGTGCACGCACGTACATGCACTCACACACACGTGTGCGCCCTTTCTCTCTCTCAAATAAACTGGAAAAAAAAAAAAAAAGGTGACAGATGAAGGAAGATTATATACTAATGATGTGAAGACCATAGTCCTGCCCAGTGTCTGGAGTCTATAAGGTCAACTTCACCAAGGTTCTGATACTCTTACGATTTTGTGTGTCTTTTGGGGTTGTAGAGAAGGAGCATTTATGGTTTGAGGATTTTTTTTTTTTTTTTTTTTTTAGTATATCTTAATTTTACCCATTTCCAAAAATCATCTTACGAAAATTTATACAACTTAGAGATTTTTGTTTATTTTGTTTCATTTGGGGTCAGAGCACTGTCTGAAAGCTGACTTAAGTCTCCATCTTTGTGTCCTGTAGTCAGTCCCTTGTTGCCCTTAGTGAGAAAAGTGCATGAAGGGGCACTGTTGTTCTTGCTCGGGACTGTGGGGACACCTGAGGCTATGTAGTGTGGTGTGAGTTTTCTGGGAAGAATGGAAAGGAATTTGGTGGACTTGTGGAGAAATCTTACAAAAATGACTTTTTATATCTATGAGTTACCTTTTTAATCCAAAGGCCAGAGAACTGCTGTCTCTATTGTGCCCCTATGCCCCAGAGCCTGTGACTTTGAAAGGTCAACAGCTTCAATTCTGGTTGGACCCTGCTTCTGTTGAATTTCAGCCAGAAAGTCTCCAGCATACAGGAGAATTTGAGATTTTTCTCCCTCCCCCATTTCTTCTGTTTTTGTTCAGTGTAAACAGTTCCTGCCGTAGTAACATAGACAAATATAGCAGAGAATGCTTTTCTGGAAGAAGAATGCTCCCTAAGCATTTTTTAACCATTTTTGGGAAGAATTGATCTTTCTGTGTATTTCAGACACACTGAAGGAGGGAGGTTGTTGCTGTAAATTGAAGTGACATCATATGTATTGCCCCCATTGATCCGCTTTTAGTCTCCAGCCAGGATAAAAGGAAATGGCAGCAGGGAGGAAGCATGCTTCATTTAGGCACAGATCCAGAGTGATAATGGGGTAATAATAGAACTCACGCCACTGTCAGTCGGTGGCTGCCTTAGTCCCAGGCTCATTCCCCGCCTGGGAGCCTCTCAGAGACTTCCTTCGTGTGCGGCTGCAGCCTGGCCAGCTGGGCCGGGAGGGGAGGTGCCTTCCTTTTGAAGGGGTGCAGGCGGTGGGACTTGGACGTTGGTGGCACCGGGTTCCTTGTGTCGGTTCCTGCCTCTGGAAGGTCAGTAGTGAGACGCATTGGTGACATTTTCTGATCTAGGAGGCAAGCTGGCCTTTTCTGCATCCTGCTAATGGAAGAAATGGTGGAGGGGCTCAGTTGCGTGGGTGGTCCTCTGGGAGCCAGGAGTGAGTGATGTCCCTGTGACAGCAGTAAGGGGCTTCTGGAAGAGTCAGGGTTTGTTTGCTTTGTGCTGCTTGTAGACTAGGAGGGTGGGTTAGGAAAATTCATATTTTCTTTCCAAGAGCCTATGTGGAAACTCTTTAAAACCATTCCGAGTTGTGTGGCTTGCCTCAGTTCTTAAGTTGACTGGGAAAATACCAGGTAGACTCCTTTTTCTTTGTATGTTTCTGGGTAATTAGCAATTATGGAATCCTTTCTCTTTAAAATAAGAACACAGACTTTTAAATCCTTAACAAATAGCATTTGTGTTGACTGACCCCCCTTTACCGTTTTATTTTTTGTATTTGAGTAAGTTTGACAGTGCTGTGAAGTTCTCTTTCGCACACAAAGTATGCACATGACTCGGGCACCCCATAGTCTTATTTTGTCGGAGTTTCTGTGGCAGATGAATTTTTAAAATACCGAGCCGGTTTCCCTATGGAAAAAATAATTACCCCGTCATGAATTCCTTGTTTGTGCAAAAGGAAAGGACCTTCTATTCTTGTCACTGTTGAACTGTGGGTGTAAGCACCATTAGACCCTCAGAAGTAAAGGCAAGTTCTTTTCAGAATGTTTAGAGCTGCTTTCTCAGGAGATAACGCTCTGAAACATGTACTTTATTTTTCTTAATTACTTCGTAGTGCAACGGAAGCTCTCAGCACTGCTGCGTTAAAGCACGGTTGGCATAGAAATCACGTGAAATCTGATTTGATTTGTACGTGGGTGGAAGTGGAGTGACCCACGCCACGTTTCCCACTGCTCCGTGCCAGCTGCCGGACCGGTGGTGCCCAGCACTGCACTGGCTGGTGTGTGAGCTCTGAACCGCTGTGCAAAACATTTCGCTTTATTACGTAGTGCTTCTTTCTCATTGTAGGGTGGCTTTACGGGGAGTAAATGTTGATTTTACGATGGGAAATGTGCTGTATTAAAGTGAACAACTTACCACATCTTTGCTTTAATATCGTCGCTTCAAGGTCTGTAATGTCATGTAAAAAAATTATGTCACGTTTACTTGTGAATGAAAGACCTTTGATCAGTTTTATTGTCTGTGTACTAAAGTAGCATTTGATTACTGATTTTCTCTAGTTTTCCCATTGTTTAGAAACTACAGTTTTCCTGGTGAATTAGAAGAGCTGCAGCTGAAAGCCAGACGGCTACAGGTTGTTTACTAAGAGAGAGTCATCTAGAAGAGTCCATCCCGAAGCGTAGGACTCGCAGATCTCCCTGTGTTAGGAATGGTCTCAAGTCTCTGTGTGGGCCCTCGTTGCCGGCTCTCTCATCAGTAGGGGCCAGGGGCAGGGGGCGCTCCCTGGCGGGGTGTGCAGCTTGCTCTGTGCCTCGCCCCAGTTAGAGGAAATGAAACGTATTAGAGAGCCCTGAAGGTTTCACACACACACACACACACACACACACACACACACACACACACCTCTCCCTAATCCATCTCTAACGTCTGTCTTAAAGCAGGGGGCTTGGCTTTAAGTATTTTTCCATTGAGGAAAATTTGGAGAGGACAAAAGCTTTCACTGATCCTTGTGGTTTTGTTTCTGTGTGGATGTGTGACCTTTCTGCTCAGAAGAAAACTGCAAGAGATATAAAAGTGTGAATCCAGGTATCTTGATAGATTCACGTTAGTAATTCTTCATTTGTAAATTGGAGTTGTGTTTGTTGGTTAAACCCAGTTGGGGGTAAGTTAAGGACCAAGCGACTCGTCTTACTCAAGGGTTTTTTCCTCCCTGGGTCTCTGTACTTTAAACCAAATCCCAGACTTGAGTTGTAACAATAGGCGTCTTTGTACGTGTGTGCACATAATAAGGAGATGCTTTCCTTCTTGCTCTTTCCTTCCCTGTAACTCTGCAAATTGGCAGGGCTAGTTTCTGCTGTATTTAGTTAGCGAACAAGTCCCACACCCCCAGCTGATGAGTAGTGTTCTATGCTGTATCAGGTGGGCCCCTCCCCAGAAGCCCTCTTCCTGTATCCAGAGTGGCCTCGACATGAAGCCATCGCTCCTGGTGTTGGCTAGCTGTGGAAGTGCTGTGGACCAGTTTTGAGAGTGCCTTTTGGGGGGAAGGAGTGTAGGGCTGGATGGGCCCCTCAGTCAGTCTGGGGCTCTCCCCTCCACAGCCCCCACAGAGTCAGATGCTAGGCTAGGTCACCGCCAGGTGGGGGCCACTGGGGCACACTTTGTAAAGGAAAGTAGTGAGGGGGTGGGAACCCTGATGGGGCAGAAAGGCCAGCTCTCTGAAGAGGGTTCAAATACAGGAGGACAATTGAGGAGTTGACCTAAGGTGCCGTGAGGGGTTGTACTCACGGCCAGTGCTGAAGGATTAGCCTCCACTAGAGAAGAGCCCTTCTTAGAATGGGGAAGGAAGGATCCAGAGAGGGAGCTGCAGCATGCTGTGGGTGGGAAGGAGGGCTGACAGAGCCTGGGTACATGCAGGGCCTAAGGAGATTGCTCGTGGTGTGAACTGGTGGGTGAGGAGGCTCCCTAGAGGCTGGTGGTCCTGGATTTGGGCTGTTTTAGAAACAAATTTTTTGAAAATATAAAAGTCTCGTGTCTGAAACTATAAAAAATGAAAAACTGGCGTTTTTACTTTTTGTTGTTACGTAGTGATTTGATCCCTTAGAACATCTTAAAGGCACATGACTTAATAATGAAAGAAAATGAAGTGTTAGCTATTCTTTGAGTCTTCCTACAGGACCTCACAGGTCAGTGCTGGTTGTAACCCTCTATTCTTGCTGAAGGCACCTTGTTCTGATCCTGTCAGCCTGAGAGAGGATCCACAGCATGACTCTAAGGTAGATGAAGTGCTGCTATAAAATACAAATGCCAAGGAATCAAGTGATGTGCTTCTGTGTCTATCTGTAGGAAAAGTGGGAGTTTTATTATCACTTAGAAGGGCATAGTGAGAAAATACAAGAAATGCTTTCCTTGTGGAATTGCCTGGTGAATGTTATGCTTGCAGGCTGCTTGATGTTCCTCCCCATACATTTTGGACAAGTGTATGTGGTGTTTGGGAGTGAGGGTAGGGCGGAGTGCCACTTGGAGACAAAAAGGCAGAAAGGTAGCTAGAGAAGCCAATGATTTTTAAATTTTCTTCTAAAGTAACAGAAAGTGGGGATTAACATCCAGGTGGTGGTATGAACATGCTGTTGATCTAGAATTGACTTGCACACCGAGAAGATCGAGTTTGCTGACAGGGATTATCTGGGTGCAAGCAAGGAGGGAGGGCATCTTAATGTGGAGAATAATGGAATTCATAATAGTTTTAAAACCTTGACTTTAGAATGGATATTTTTCAGTTCCTATAAGATGTACCTGAGATTAATTTTGTCCTCCTTTGTTTGAGTGCTGCTCTTTGATAGAGGCTGATCTAGGCATTGCGTGCAGTTCAGTTGTGAATAAAGACATTTTTCCTTGGATTTCACAAATATCGTTTGCTCACAAATTAGTTTTTGTTGCTTTTATGTTGTATAAAAACATTCTTTCCTTGCCTTTAAGTATTAAACACCATTCTTTTGACCCATCCTTATGAAAAACTCAGGAATAAGGGTGACCTGTTGTGTGTGTGTATGTGTGTGTGATGATACGTACATATGTACATACATACATGTATAAAATCACGTGTACAATCATTTTAAAATTTTGATGGAATAATAAACTTACAACTTTTATAATGGAGGATTGTGAGATATGGTTCTCCATTATGTGCTTTTTATTTCTTGGTGTGCATTTGCAATGTTTAGGTGATAACAAAGGAAATCTGAAAGCTGCTTTTTAATATCAAATGGCTTCTTGAATCTTTACCTAGGTTAAATGGCATTTTTTGGCATATGCCAAAAAGAAAGAGGTTTAATAAACCATGATATTGTTTTATTAAGATAAGTACAGTTTTTGTCATTTCAGAGTGTATATGTATATTAAATTGTCATGTTGCACACCTTTAAAAAAAATCACATTGTACAACCTAAAAATAAAAAGATAAACACCAGATCTTTTGATCTGCTCTAAATATAGAACTGACATGAAAAGCCATGGAGAATAGGGCTTAATCAGGCCCCGGAATGTAGTGTCTTTGGGAACACAGTGTAAGCCCTGAGCTTTTACCAAGGTCAAGTTTGTAGTCTTTTCACAAGCTTTTTGGTTTTGCCTTTAGCTCCTTCCAGACCAGCTTGTCTTACTTCTGGAGCATCTCTTGGAGCAGAAGACTTTGAACCCCCGGACTCTTCAAAGCCTTGAAAGGGCATATCGCCTCACCCAGCAGGATGCAGAGGTAACCAGGAGCGCTCTTGGAGCTTAGACGCTGGGCCCTCGCTGTTGGGGAAGACAGGTAGTCCCATCGCCCCCATGCTGCTAAAGCTGCTGTTTCCATCAGCAGCATCCTTGCTGTGTGGTTATGATGAAGAGCAGGTACTTGGAGCCGAGCGTAAGCTGTTCCCCTGGTTGTGTTTGCTCCAGCAGGGGGCCTCTGCTCCTCATTTCACCAGAGTATCTTGCCGTCCTAAGTTTTCCCTTTTTACTTCTCAGATCATGAGGATGGAATAAGTTTCCTAAAGGAATGAGCAGACAGGGTGCGGTGTTTCTGAATTATAACTCAGGCGGTCATTTTGTGCACGATGTGCGCCCTCCCGCAGCACGTTTGAGGAAACTTGGCTCAGATGTGCCACAGCTTCTCAGTCGTGTTCAGTTAGGACAGGAAAGGAGCCATGTGTGAAGGAAATGAAAACTAAATCTAACAGCCATGGTTTGAAAAGCAAAACTGGATGCTTGTGGAAAGCAATATGATGTGGTTCATAATATCTTCTAGCTTATTGTGAAGAATGCAGTGTGAATCCTAAGGTGAATTCCAGGAGTTTTTATATATAAAATAGTAAATAGTTATTGTAGTAAGTCATCTGAAGAAAAAAACAAGCACACAATCAAAACGAGAAAAGCTCTTTTATGTAAAACCCTTAAAATACAAGTAAGTCTGGTTTGTGTCTGGTTGAAATAACTGAACATTTAAAAACCGTCCGGTCCAGCGTGGCAGCCTTCAGTCACATGTGGCTCTTGAGTAATGGATACATGGCTGTCGTGAACTGGACGTGCTGAGAGCGTGAGATGCACCCTGGATGTTGAAGACGTAGTGTGTAAAAAAGCAAATTATCTTATTAATAATTTCTTATTGTTTTATACAATGTCAAAATGATATTTTGGTACGTTGGGTTAAATAAAATATTATTAAAACTAATTACAGTCATTAAAATGGAGTAAATTGAGAAAAGCCCACTCATTATTAGATTAAAAGGTAAGATGGACATTGTTATGCATTTTAAAGCCGAGAATTCGAGAATTAATTCGAGAATTAATGGAAAACTCCAGAGAAGACCCATGTAGCTTTTTACCCACCTGAGCACAGATCACACGTGCAGCGGTTGCTGTTTATTTCAACTCTTATATTTTTGTTTATGGGAGTTTCCAAATGCCAGCGTGTTATTTTTAATTAGTATTTAAAAAACGTTTTTATTTATAGGCATGAGGTTATGTTTTAATCAGAGCTGAATGCTGCTGAAATGCCAGGCCCCTGTGACCGGCAGCGGCCAAGGCGAGGGCAGGCGGATCACAGCAGGCGCCGGGCACCTGTCACTCTCTGCCCAGAAGCCAGGAGGTGGGAGACCCTGTTTTCCCCCTTCCTTTTGGCATAAAACACATCGTGTTCTTCACTTACAGCTCAACGAAGTTGTTACCTGTAACCTCTTAAACCTATGAGAAGTAGGACAGGTTTAATTTGGTTACTTACAATATCTCACAAAACTTATAAACCAGGATACCTGAAGCCAGGGCAGGCTTTCCAGCTTGGGTCTCTGTTGGCGAGAGTCTGGGGCCTGAAGCCTGCTTTAGTCCGTTTGTATAACTAGTACCGTCCCTGTTGCTCTTTGCAGATACTTAGCTCTGCCAGGCACTAGGGTAACAGCAGTGGTCATGAGCAGCGAGGGTCACCGTTAGGAAGTTTATAGTCTTCTGGAAAGACAGCTCATAAGTAAATGAATAAGACCATTTCAGGTCAGAACTATGCAAGAGATACACAGGATGAAGCCGGGCTAGGTGTCTCTAGATAGAGTACTCCAGAAAGGCCACGCAGAGAAAGTGACATTTGAGCCAGGACCTAAGGACAAGAAGGAACTGGCCATATCAAGCCCAAGGGCCAGGGGTGATTTCTATACAGGGGTGACCACAAGTACAAAGGTGTGAACTCGGCATGTGCTAGGATAGGGGTCAGCAAACTTTTTCTGTAAAGTAGATATTCAATATTTCAGGCCATACGCTTTCTCTTGCAGCTGTTCAACTTTGCTGTTGTAGTCCAAAAGCTGCCGTAGATGGCATGTAAGCAAACATGTGCCGTGCACGGGTAAAACTTTTTGTGGACCCTGAAGCTTGAATTTCATATAATTATCACATGTCCCAAGATACTCTTTTTGTTGTTGTTCTTTTAAAAAGCCATTTAAAAGCATACACACCGCTCCTAGCTGCAGGCTGATCTGGCCTGCCTTATCCGGAGTTTGTTGACCCCTGTGCTAGGGCCTGCAGGGCTGAGGTCAGGGGTGGGCAGGGGCCAGATCAAGGAGGGCCTTGGGGCCGTGGTGCGCGGTTGGGATTTTTTTCTAACAATGTGCCCTCGCCTCGCCCCCTCCCCAGGTTCTCTGAGGTCCTGGCATGTAGTTGGTTATGCTGACAGCTTGTCTCACTGTGAAGTTTCCTTGAAATGTCACTCAGAACCAGAAAAGCAACAGGATTTTGGCCAACCAGGGTGTTTTCTAGAAACTTCATTAGTTAAGTGTGATTTCTTGTGACATTGATTAGCAGGAATTTAGTTGAATAACCATCTGCCTTTATTTTAAATGACAGAACATTTCATGGGAGAAAGAATTGTTATTTGGTTGGAAGGGCTTGAGGATTCTGACTTTATTCTCAGTGTTTCTCCTTGACCTAGATAAATAAGGATAGTCCTCTTTGGTTGTTATCGGGGCTTTTAAACATGAAGTAAATAGCAGTCGGTGGAAAGCTGGCGGAACTTGAGTGTGGCAGGCTGTGTGTGGAGCACACCTGTGGGAAAGGGTTCTGGATGGGCTTCCCCGGGAGCAGTGTAGGCTAAAGCCCCGTGATCCTTGTTCAGGGTGCTGTGACCTTGGGATCAAGACTTGAGCCCCAGGAACGGCCGGGCTCTATGGCCCACAGCAGGGAGTGTCATCCCCCATGTTTCCAAGGTGTCTCCCCTTATTCTTGAACAGGACTTTTTCCTGAAAGCGTATGTGTAAAGTCGTCTTGGACAGGGGAGCCCACTTCCCTGGGCTTTGCTGCTACAGTGTTTCCACAGCTTGCGGCGGTGGGGTCTTCAGCTGTTCATGCCCCTGATCACTGCAGCCCTCCTTTTTTGGCAGAACAGCACGTCCTTGATGCATCCCACCAGAAGATTCTCACCTATTTAAGGCACCTGTCTTGCCGCGAATGGGGCCCCTCTGTTCAGTAGCTGCTTCAGCTTCTTCGCTGTCACCCTCCTTGGCCCCTCCCTCCTTCCTTCCCTGTGTGTGGACAGCCTAGTGCAGGCCCACGAGGAAGTCTGTGTCTCATTGTTCTCTCCAGGTAGCTCAGTGTCGGTGCCTGTTGTGCAGCTTCTGTGTGTCAGCTGTGGTAGAACGTCTGCTCTGTGTGTCAGGGTTTCCGAGCATGGTGCCGTCTGCTCACCAGGGTGTTGGTGTGTCAGATTGGTGGGTGTCGGCCTTCTGACTTCCCTGTGCCCGTGTCACCTGTGGCGTGAATACACGGGTCTGCTCCCAGCCTTACAAGAAGAGCGCCGGAGCACAAATGCGATTGGAAGCTGGGCAGTCCTGGGTGTCCTCCTAGGCCACTTTGTGCCTTGCCTGCCCACTCTCGTTGCCATCATCTGAAACGGGCACTGGTGGTGGGGGAATGTTTGCCTTCCTTAGCCTGGAAAGTATCGTTGAGTACAAGGGTCACCCATCTTTTACATCCTTAGCTACCGAAACTACTAACCTTATTGTGGGGCTGCTTTAACCAAGATGGAAAATGAGCTGAGGGAAAATTTAGTTCACAGAAATATGATGTCTACACTTTTTGACCGTATTGGCCCAAATAAAGAGCTATGGAAGTTTACAAATACAAGTTTTAACTGATTTCTTGAAACAAAAGATCTTTTTCTAAGTTCCTTTCTAAGTGAGGACTTTCCTGCCCTCTTTAGCAGGTCTCTCAAAAGTGTAAAAATAGCTGCTGTGGTAGTGAGGTGAGGGTCCACGCAAGGTGGCTCTGGGACCTTTCTCCCCAAGAGCCCCACAACTGACCTGGAAGTTAACTTCTTTCTAAACAAGTGTTTTGGTTTTTTTTAAAAAAATTTTTATTGTTTATTTATTTTTGAGAGAGACAGAGACAGAATGTAAGTGGGTTAGGGGCAGAGACAGAGGGAGGCACAGAATCTGAAGCAGGCTCCAGGCTCTGAGCTGTCAGCACAGAGCCTGACGCGGGGCTCGAACCCACGAGCTATGAGGTCATGACCTGAGCCGAAGTTGGACACCCAACCGACTGAGCCACCCAGGCGCCACAAAGTTAACTTCTTCCTACAGACTACAGCCAAGCACTTCAAAATTAGGGGCACACCTCCGATGAACTTTCAGGAAATTCAGAATCAGCAACTCAGTATCTTATGTGTCTTAGGTAAGAGTGGGGGACGTTAGAAAGGTCTCCAAGGTGTCATGCCCTGTCCTGGTGCTTCAGTTGGTAGATTGAGCCAGAAAATTAATTCTTGGGAGAGGCCATGACCAGCATCAGCTCCCCCCATCATTGCGTTTGGGGAAGTACTGAAGGCTGAAAGGAGAGGTCTCCTGGGTTAAGTTGGAATGGGACAGCTGGGCGCCAGCCCTCAGTCTCCCTGGATGTGCTCCCATGACTGGCCACACGAAGGGAAGGATGGCGCCTGTTCCTGACCTCAGGAGCCACTCTCCATGCCATGATCTCCTCTTAACACCCCCGCAGAGCATCTGGTACTGGCCAAGACACTGACTTAGGAACGAGCTACACTCAAGTGCCAGGCCCCCAAGAGGCTGCTGACCACAGCCAAGTCGTCCCCCTGCTGGGTCCCGTCTTCGTGTCCGCACAGTTGTTGCCGGGACCAGACTTCAGGTGTTCCAGCTTGAATGACCACAGCCAACTGGCAAAAAGAGTTTCACAAAACCGGTTTTACTCTTACATTGTCTATTATAATTTCCTATTTTGCTTTCTTTTAAAACGTGCATTGTGATGCAGTAAACTTAGTTTATGACCCACCAAATGGGTGCCAGCCACAGTTTGAAAAATGCTGGATGAGATGATGTCGGGGTCCTCACCAGCTCCCCTGCTTCCGCCCTGCGGACTGTGGACGACGATCCTGTGCCTCCACCTTCTCAGGATTAAAGTAGAGCCATGAACCCCTTCTTCATGGGACCATCAACAACATGCTGTGAGAAAACGTCTGTGAGCATCCATGGCTTTAACGTAATGTGTGTTCATGTAAGACTCACAGTCTCTCATTTGTTGTGAAATGGTCAAGTTATGTTATTTAGCTTGGACAACCTTTGTATTCTCTCCTTCCTTTAATCTGTCGGGGAGAAAGAAAAGAAGCATAGGCTACCTAACTGCTGGGAGCCCCTAAGCATCTGGTCACAGAATTCTTGATCTGGGGGTGTGGTGGGCTTGTGGGGTACGATGCCGGGGAGAACTGGCTCTGAATCACAGTTTGCCAACCTTCTGGACTGTGGTGGGGTGGCCTGGGCATTGCAGGAACTTTAGCATCCTTGGCCTTCACATGCTACCAGGAGTGCTGCCCACGCACCCCTGATCTGGCAGTCAGAAATGTCTCCAGACATACCCAAGTGTCTTCTGGGGGGCAGAGTCACCCCATTTAAGAACCCCATCTCTATAGCCCCAACTGATTCACAAAAGGCATTTTTTTCCTCTCATCTAATAAAGCGTCTGATGAGTGGTTACAACGCAACATGGAGGAGCTAGAAAGATCGTTAACAACATGTAAGGGCCATCCTGAGTCATCGTCCTCATGAGGCTCCAAACAGCGTAACCTTGGGAGAGGTGAAAGCAAAATCTCTTACAGGGAAGAAAAAGAAGGAACTTATGACTAAAGTGGTAGTAGCAAATAAAGCCGAGGAAACAGATTAGCAAAGAAGGGCAAACCTGTTTTACCACTAGTGTGCAGAAAAAGCCCTGCCAGCATCCGTGGGCTCTGCTCCGAAAAGGACACGTTCAAGGTTGATTGCAAATGGGAAAACATCCAACCTTGCACGCCTTTCCCACACCGCTGCCTTTCCTCTCTTTCCCGCTGAAGAGCCCTTGAACCCTCTCCCACGGTGGGCTTTGCCTATGCAGGGAGGGCATGTATTTGCATACATCGTTACTAAGAGAATTTTTCGTTTGCTTGAACAGAAAACAGGACAGGCTCTCTTTGAAGTCCAGAGGTAGACAGGATAATTCCAGGAATGCAAGGGTCTGACAGCTCTGGTGCCCATTTCTGATTTCGTTTGGGCCCAAAACATAGTTTCTATGAATTGAGAGAATTTCATGGTTCGGAGACCTTGACATGTTATAAAAGGGCAGAGAATAAAAGTTTAGTGTAAGGTGTTATATCTCTCAATTCTGAAATTGATCCATAGTTGTGACTCTGCCCATTCCTTTTAATGCTAACATTCCTTCCATTCAAAGTTACCATCTTCTGCAGGGTGTTCCTGTCTGTTCCCTGTCGTGCAGAGCTCCCAGTACCCCTTTCCTAGGCTGCTTGCTTTCCCACAGTATTCCAGCTACAAAATAAATAAAGCACTCCTATTTTGTTTTCCACACAAAACAGTTTAGAGGAGAGATTAGATGTGATCACTTAGGTCTTGTTGCCGCTTCAGGCTGCTCTGTCAGTTGCATTTGTTAAAATGCAGTCCACTGAACTCCATGCCTCCTTCTGCTCTGGCTCCACGCACAATCTAAGCAGCACGAAGGCAGATGCTGTGGCCTTGCTGACATCTGGCCCCGTAGTCCTGGTGCCGTGTGAGAGCTGCATGGTGCAGGGACACTGGGCAGGACCAGTGCCGGGGCTCAGCATGCCCCACCCCCGCCTGCAGTGACACCCTTCCTTCCCTCCCTCCCTCCCTCCCAGAGGCTGCTCTGCTGTACACGTACCCCAGGACGTCTCCAGGTCCTCAACCAGCATTGTCAAGAGGCACCATCCTGGCCCAGAGACCCACGAGGCAGTTTTGGGATTAAACGTGAAAGAGAGACCATTATGGAGAGTGAGAATGGTGTGGTAATAATTAGTGAGATGGTTTACCAGGGTAAGATATGGGGCGGGAGCTTCCAGAAAGGCAGGTTGGCATCTGCCATATCCAGCATTGGGCTTTTTGTCATAGTTTTTTTGCAGGGACAAGGGGTCTGGCTTGGTGGCCCCTTTGATGTGGTTAAGCTCAGGTTGCAAATCAAGAGGTCAACTGCTAATGAACCCAAACTTTAGGATGTGAGCTATAAATAGTGTGAAATAATACCCACTTTTTAAAAAGCCAAGACTGTGCTTGTGGGGGACGCTCAGCTGCCCCTTTGACACAGCATCATATTTCCTTTTCTAGTTTTCAGAGCTGGGTGGGGTACAAGTTGAAAAAAGAGATCAAGGTAATTTTCTTTAGCTGCTTTAGATATATACCTGTCTTTAAACTTTGGGCCTTTTATGATGTGGGAAAGAACAGAGCTCTTATATGATTCTTTAGTTATATTTTTTTCTTTGTTGTATTTGGTTTATGAAACAATGTTTTAGAATATTTCCTTCCAAGTCAGGAAGATCTCTCTAGGTCTTTCTTGGAGTTTTCTTGATTATTCAGTTCAGTGCCTCTAGAATTTTCCTGGGGAAATCTTGCAATGACTAGTTTCCCCTGCTATAGTGTGATAAAGGAACTTTTCAAAAAGTGATCTACAGTGACAGAGTTGAAAGACTTTTATTTTTTAGATGAATATTCCTCTTTGTTTCTGAAGGCAGGGATTGTGTTTTATTTACCTTGAATTGTTACAGTATGTTGGGGCTGCTGAAATATGTGTTAAATGATGAAGATAAAGGAAAAAGTGAGCCACTTAATGGCATAGTCTCAGTTTTTCTTCTAAGGACCATTTAAATAAACACTTAACATCAGTTCATACTATTTATAATTTATCTGTAAATACAACAAAAAGGAAAGGAACATTTAATAGAGGGGTGGTTAGCCATAGGCTCAGCCAGACTTGATTAGAAAAGTTCCTGGTCTCTTCCTGTTCTTTGTTTTTGGCCATTTGGTGCTCAGCAGCAGGTCTTGTGGTATGGAAACTTTAAGGAGCATCATCTAATCTTGCTATGTACCTCTCCACCCCCAATCTGTACAGATTTTCTCAGCAAGATGCAGAGATTAACACATTTTCTGGGGTTACAGATAACATTGCCCTAATGCTCTTTTGGTAGAGCCCAAAACCCAGCTACAGCTCATGTCGATTTTGTCTTTAAAGGGCTCATGAGTGAAATCACTGGGGGGTTTTGTTCGTTCTTCTGGGCTCTTTATACCTCCAGTAGTTTACATATTTTTGTATTTCTGTGCTGAAATCCACACCAAAAAAAGCACTGTATTGTCTGTGAACACTGCCCTTTTTTTCCCCCACAACTATAAAATGAGCCATGTTCACACATAAAGTGTCCCATAAGTGCCCTAAAATAGAGGACTCACTTTTGCCACTTTCCAGATCGCTTTTCTTCCCTCCAGTGCCTTGCCTGGACACTTTCCTTGCTCTCTAGTTCCATGGCACATCAGGAGTTGAGGTTGGGTTAGTAGCCTTTGAGCTGTCAGTACCTATGCACCACACACAGAACACAGCCTCTCTCAGGGGTGTGCAGGGAGCCTTCCCCAGGACAGCTGCTGCAGGCAGGGGGCAGTGTTCTGTGGACCCCACACAGTTTCCTGGCAGCGTGTGCCTCTCACGTGCGAATGTTTGTGCCCGTACCTGATGGCAAAGAGAAGATGATGTTGGATTTAAATTGTTTAAAAATTTAAGAGTCCTCGTTTATATGCAAATGATGGCATGTGTTTTGTGTGTGTGTGTGTGTGTGTGTGTGTGTGTGTGTGAGAGAGAGAGAGAGAGAGAGAGAGAGAGAGAGATTTAAAGATCAGCTAAACCTTATGGGGTGGCATTGTAACTGGTTCTTCTAAGCTACTTTGTCTGCATGTTGCTGCACTGCAGCCTTGAACCACGTGGACCCATGTTCGGTAGACCAACCGTCTCGCCCCTCTGTAGGGAGAAGCAGCCCACCGTGCTGAGCACAGGCGGAGCCTGCCATCCGGGAAGCAGTAGGCCAGAGCCGGCCCTGCCCCAGCCCTGCTGTCAGGACACCAGGTAGTTCCCTCAA
The DNA here is from genome assembly GCF_018350215.1 of Panthera leo. Lineage (NCBI taxonomy): Eukaryota > Metazoa > Chordata > Mammalia > Carnivora > Felidae > Panthera > Panthera leo. The sequence goes on from NC_056691.1 coordinate 29,068,137, forward strand.
GAAGAGATCCTGGGGGCACCTGGGTGGCTCAGTCAGTTGAGCTTCTGACTTCGGCTCAGGTCATGATCTCACAGTTGGTGGGTTCGAGCCCCACATCAGGCTCTGTGCTGACTGCTTGCTCAGAGCCTGGAGCCTTGCTCTGGATTCTGTGTCTTCTTCTCTCTCTGCCCCTCCCCCATTCACCCTTTGTGTCACTCTGTTTCTCAAAAACAAATAAATGTAAAAAAAAATTTTTTTAAAAAGAAGAGACCCCATAGTAGTGCCCTTTGCTGAAACAGCCTTCCCCAGTTGGGCTCTTGAGTTGTTTTTAATAACAGCTCTGAGAAATAATATAATTTATAATACATAAATATAAAATATTTATCATTTATATATTATTTATGTGTATGTTTATTATTTATATGTTATATAAATAATATAATAATTTACTCATTAAAGCAAATAGTATATCCACAGGAGAAGCAAGAAGGGTTAGAACTTGCCCGAGAGAACTCTGAATAGGGCTGCCTCCTTTATAATCCTTGATGTCTGTCATACATTTATCCTCCCTGTCACTCTCTGTGGACGTGTCCAGTGTGGGGGTCCCCACAGCCGTCTGAAGGATCTCTGTTTTGCAAGTTGCCTCAGCATGAGTTGTATTTGGCTGTAACCAGTTATGACCGGTTTTACATAACCAGAGCGTGACGGATGGTTGGTAGGCGTGACGGATGGTTGGTAGGAGCCCCGAGAAATTGCTGAGAGCCTCTGAGGCCTCCCATGTTGCCTTTACCCTGGGCAGAGGGATCTGCCCACCTGGCTTCGTGATGTCAAGTGCAGAAACTTTTCATTCCTTTTTGTTTCAAAAAATCGGGTAAAGACTTCAAGAGAAAAGGAGAAGTGCTAGGGGTCCTGATGTGAGGGCCACACGGCTGAAGGATCTTCCATGTTTCCTCGTGAGGGAGAGCGGACGAGGTGTGTCCGGCCCCAAACAGAACGCTGGTCGAAGATGCCGTCTGTCCCGGAGTCGCTGCAGAGGCTTTCCTGCCGTTGCGCTGCTGGGCAGGCCTCCGTCACCAGCCGTGAAGCCACTTTAAAGCAAAGTTAAATCTAATTTCAGACACAAATGGAAAAAGTAGTTTCATTTATTGCTGTGTTAGACTTATTAACTCCCAAAAGCCATGGGCCTTGGTCTTTCTGTTTACAGATATAAAATGGAACTCTAAATGAGGTTTAATGGGCTTCCCAGATCATGTTCCCCAGACAGACTTTTTCCCCTTTAACAGTCAATTTTGAAATCAAAAGGACTGAGAAGAAAGGGGAGTACTTCCTGTCATAAATAGGATGGGTGGTATTCTTCACAGCGTTTTACAGCTTCCAACTGCGCCTTATAATTCCAAAGTTGCTGGGAAGCATTTGAGTCTTTAATAGTGATTCATTCATTCAGAACGGTTTATCAAGCGTGTACTGTGTGCCAGGCACTGAGATGAGGTCATCTAAAGATGACCTGAAGGCACCCAGGCCCCTGCTCTCACTGAGCTTGTACACTGCACAGGCAAACAAGGAGACGCAACCTGTTCCATGAGGCACAACACCGAGTGGCCAGTGGTGGTGGAGTGCTGATGAACTTGGGCCACAGAGGCAAGGTCAGGGATGCACATGTACAAGATCCAAAGAGCAAACAGGTGTGCTGGGAAGAGTGGGACCACAGCAGGGCCGTCTAGTGTCACAGCAGAAGTCCTTGTCCCCTCCCCTCCTGTGTGCTGGCCCCTCACAGCCTGCTTGTTAAAAAGCCATAGTCTCTTAACATACTTTGGGACTTTCTGGGACACACTGAGACTTTACATTAGCAGGGGAGCATTCCCTGCCGTTGTTTTTAAGTGATGGTGTGCGGGCTGCACTCAGCGAGCAAACCCAACAGCGGCAGGTAGGGAAAAGGAGAAATGCAGAATACTATATCCATGTTGAATGCTGCTGTTAAGATCAGAAATGAATTTGGCTGAATGGTTAGAATTTCATGTTCATTGGGTTCTCCATTTGTGCAAACTTAATGTGTTTATAATTTTTAAACATTTAAAGATAAAGCAAGGGAAGCAGCTTCCTACAGGAGCCATAGGTGCCTGCTCAGGCTTGGATGTTGACGTGCATCAAACCAAACCCTGGCTCCCAAACCACAGCAACAGAAGCAACATGGTTGACTCACTCTCTCACCTTGACTGATGTATGGTGTTGGTGACACAGTGGCTATCAGAGCCAAGTCTAAGGGTATTAGCCAAGTTACTGGAACTAATCTCTTACATATACAGCAGTCTCTGCTCATTCTGTGTGATTCCATTTATTTTTCAGGCACAGTAACTCCTCTGTGAGACTCTGTTTTTCAAACTCTGCCTGCAAGGCCCCACAGAGTTTACTGTTTAATTTAAAGGTGTTTCCTACCAGACACAGAGGTTCAGACTGCTTGAAGAACCACTTAAATTCTTTTCTCAAACTGGTCTTTAGGAGGTTCCAGAGTACACCTTTTTTTTTTTTGAGAGAGAGAGGGAGAGAGAAGAACATGCACGTGCAAGAGGCGCAGAGAGGGCAGAGAGCGAGAATCCCAAGCAGGCTCCTACTGTCAGCACAGAGCCCGACACAGGGCTCAATCCCAAGAACCGTGAGATCATGAGCTGAGCTGAAATCAAGTCAGACACTCAACTGAGTCACCCAGGTGCCCCAGAGTACACTTTTAATAAAAGTTAGAAAAACTACGTTTAAGAAAAGTTTAAAAATCACTTCAGAAAATTAGTCTGTTAGATAGTAAGCAGGCTGTCAGGGAGCATTCCCATAGAAGAGTTTTTTGTTCTTTGAAATTAGCTTCATGGAAAACACTCAAATTGAAGTAAGAAAAGAAAGAAAATTAGGTAAAAGCTGTAAAAGAGCCTTGGGAATTGTGAAGCGTTAGCAAGCATGGGATCTGGGGTGTGTGGTGATTCACAGAGGGGAGCCCCGGCAGTGTGGGGAGATGAGCGAGCTGGTTGAGGGGGTCACTCTTCCTAAAGACCTCATTTCCTCAGTGTCCGGTCACTCACCCATGCGTGATGCCTAACCATCCATGTTTGTGCTGGGCCCACCGGCTCAAGAGACGCTCTATTTCAGAAGGAGTTTAACTCAGGCAAAATGGGACTCAGAAGCCCCACATTCAGGAACATCCTAGATTTCCGGGCAGGACCGGGCTGAAGCAGGCCTGAGCCAGCTCACGAGGACCTCCCAGCTCTGTGTTCTGTGACATGGTGCAGGTAGATTTGGAGGTTGAACATTTTACCAGCACACTCAGACCTTTCCTCACTCCAGGGGCCTGGGGTTTGGGCTTCCTTCCATCCTAGAGCAGGTGACCAGTCTGTAGCATGTAGCCATGCCAACTCAGCCCACCCTGTTTTTGTAAATAAAGCTTTATCTGAAGATAGCAGATCTCACACCATGTATTTACATACTGTCCAGGCTGCTTTGGCAGTACAATGGCAGATGGGCTTTGAAAAGCCAAGAAACACTCACCCTCTGGCCCTTGACAGGAAAAATTTGCCAACTCTTGTTCAGAGTTCAATACAAAACTGGTTCTGGATGCATGAAAATTGTCAGGTTGAAAAGAGATTGGGGTTGTGGGGGGTGGGCTTCTTCTCCAGCAATCTCTCTTTGCTGTTTCCAGGAGAGAATAATTACATGAGAGGGAGCACCAGCACGTCCTAACAAAGGTCATGGTCATATCACAGGGAGGCCCCACTGGGTCATGGGACTTGTCCCCTTGAGTCTGAGACATGGATTGGGAATACAAATGACCCTGTGAGGCAGGTGCCAATTTTTGGGCACTGCTGGAAATCAGGGGAGCAGGCCAGAAGCAGTTCAGCTTGGCCAAGCCCTTTGGGTAGTAATAACTTTCTTGAAATGGCAGAAATGCCAGGGGGCTGGGGCACAGCTGAGGGTTTTGTTTTCACAGGTGGTTTGGGAAACTCCCAGGTGCCTGGCCCTTCCGGTGTACTTCCGGCAGGACTGAAGAGCCAGCTTCCCTGGGCCTCTCGGCCGCTCCCTGGTGGTGCCCCTGCTGCTTCTCCCAGGGGGAGTCTCAGACTCCTGAATCCCCTCCCCAGCCCACCCGAGAGAGCCCAGCCCTCTCACACACCTGCCTTCCCTCACACACCATCCAGGCTGCCCTCTCTACCTTCAGCACAGGTGCCTTGCTCTGTCATTTCACCAGGTAACAAACACTTCCTTGGAAATGATACTCCCAAGATTTCATAATTTCAATAAATAACAGAACTTCTGAAGTAGAAAAAGCCAGACACTGGCACTCCAGCTAAAGTGACAGTATATGGGACTCTTCGCTACTCACAGTGGGTGACCTCATTTTCACAATAGCTCAGAGGGGACGCACACTTACAACCCATCCACCCCCACCCCCCACCCCGGGGAGCAGGGCCAAGCTGATGGAGCTGCTCAGTGGCAGACCTGGGTCTCCAGCCTGGGGCCTCAGGCTCTGTGACTCAGGGCCCAGTGGGTCATGAAATCAATTGAGTACCAACTAGCATAAAGAAGAACAAAATAACCTGAGTAGGGGAAAGGATTAAGAAAAGAACCATGTTTCTGTCTATGTGCACGTATATCCACATGTATACACATCACATGCAGGGGACTGTTTGGACACCCAGGCCGCATGTCTACCACGTCCCCCAAGGCTCAGGCCTGTTGCCACAGACACAGCCCATCCTCTTGGAGAAGTCCCTGCTGAGGTTCAGGGATCCACCATCCTGGAGCAGTTATGTGGATTATTGGAGGGTTTTCATTCTCTGTCACCAAAAGTGGGTCTGATGAATCTGCTTCTGCACACCTACCCTTCATTGTCCACCCCCCCCCCCCAAATCCCAATTCTAAAACCTGCCCATCTGGACCCAACCCCAAAGGACCAGTCACGTTGTTTTGGCACTCTGGGGAGAGCAATGATGTCTGTGCACTCATCGTTGTTCGTGGGGGCTTTGGAAACCTGGAAACTTCTGGAATCCATTTCCATTGGTGCAGATTAGCATGTGTTTTAAAACCCACCTGTGCACTGAAGCATCCACATCATTTTTCTGTTCAGAGTGTCCTTTGAGCAGAACTCTAGAAAGCAGATTTTCAGACTAATTTTTATCGGACCAAAGTATTTGTGGGCACACAACCGTATATGCATGTCTGTCTACCACAACTTCATTGCGACATTTCGGGAAGAACCAGGAACCTAAGTTCTCTTTTTCCATATCCTCCGTCAGTCCCGTGCCACATGCTCTGCTAAGTGCTCTGTGTATGTGCTGGGAAACCCCTGTGTGGCTGTTGTGGGGTGTGCCTGCTTGTCCCGGCACTGGTAGGGGAGGTGGGCCAGGACCCATCCTGAACACGCAACGGTGGGGAGGTAGACACGTCCTTGGAAACAAGGCCTCCGGTACCCTCCCACACACACTAGGTCCCAGGCAGCCAGAGAGAGGGCACGGGCACTCAAGGTCCCTGGGACTCCCCTCTTTGCTGCCGTGCGCAGCTCTGTCCCTTTTTCTCATTCTCTTCAGGTTCTTGGCCTTTCCTTCCCTCCCCACGTGGTCCTCACCCCTACTTCTCCATCCGGCCTGATCACATTGACCAGTGTTTGAGGCTAACCTGTTGGCTGACTCCCGGTTTTCAGGTGCTTCCTATAGGGCAGGACTGGGAGTGATGTGAATTTGAGTCTAGTTCAAAAGGTCATTAAAAGTTTTCATCTCTATCAGCATACCTGCGGTGTAATAAAACGTGACTCTTTGAAGTGTAATCTGGTCAGTGTTGGCGTGTGTGTGCACCTGCAACATTGGAACTAAATGAGCAGAGTCGAGAAGCCACAGGTGCTGTGGGAGGGCTGCTGGGCCCGCACTGTCATGTACATGCACGATGTTTATTTTTCATCTCATGGAGGAAGTTAAAAGTCCAGGTGACCACTACCCCCATTAATTAATTAATTAGAAATAAGAGCAAATGTACAGGATGGACAGCTCTCTCCTCAGAGACCTGTTTGAAATTCTCTGGCTCTGGCTCCGCAGCATGGAGAACCTCACTTTCCCCATTTCCAGAGGGGGCAGGAACTTAGTACGAGTATGTGACAGCCTCTGTTAAGGACTGTTCAAGTTTCTCAGTGATCTGGAGAAGGACTATTCTGGCAGTGCCCACTATGGAAATAATTGCTAGGAAAAATTAAGACAGGTGTGACTTTGGTGCCAGCTTTTCAGCAAGACCCCATTACGTATGGTGGCAAGTGGCCATGCAAATTGGGTCCTCAAGTTTAGGGGATAAAAAGTGAGGGTTTTCTTTGTCAGCGAAATACGAAGAGAGGTAAAAACCCTGTGCGCAAGCAAGAAATGTGTCAGGCCCTTAGCCTCACACAGCATGTCTGTGATGTCTTTTAAACATCCTGTCACTGAAATATTGAGATGCACTGAGTTCTTTTGTAAAGAAAAGGCTTGTTGTTTTTTCTGCTCTTAGAGGGGAGGGGAGGGGAGCCTGGGCTGTGCTTCCTGGATGCCATGTTGGCCCTCAGGGGTCAGAAGACTAGATCGCTTATTAATCGTGACAATAAACCCTTTTTAACAGTAAGAGAAGTGGCAATACTGACTTCATGTTGGTGTGAAGGAGCCTTCACTTGGGGCTCCTGGACCTTCACCCGGTGTGGTGGGACCACCCCACCTTCCGCCAGCCTGGCGGGTCTTACTTTGCCAGGAAATAGGCCCTTGTTTAGGCCTTGTTATCTCTGTGTAGATTGGGAGAGGAGAGCACGGGAAGAGGAAATGAGAGGCTGAACCCTCCATTTCAAAATCAGGTCTAAAAAATATAGCCTCCCCAGGTGTTAGAGTGCAGAGAGGTATGGTGTGGGCACGTCACACACACCTAGGCAGTCAGGTCAGAGCACTTGGAAAGCCGACGGAGCTCTCCATCACCCCACCAAAAGCTGGTGCAAGCCTTCCAGTGTGCAGGTGTGAGAGGGGATTGCTCTTCCCCAGGGGGCATCCCACCAGGCCACACCGACTTGCCGGTCCTTCTCCTGACCTTGGGGAGCTGGCCCCCACTTTCACCAAGCTCTCAAGATATGGCCAGTGGTATCTGAGGTGTTTAGGTTACCGTGATAGGGAGAAAACGGGGGGGGGGGGGGGGAGGGCGTGGCGTCTAAGGGTGCTGGTCAGGTGCTCTCCAGGGCTCAGCCTGTGGTACTCGAACCAGAGTGTGGGAGCAGGGGTCTGGTGGTTCTGGTGGCTTCTGATTACTGTAATGGGACAAGCTGGCTTCTTGGAGCTCTGTTCAGTTGTCTCTTTTGTGAGACCGTTTTAGGGGGTGCCCTTCATGGTCTGTTCATTTCTATTGGCTGTATAGGAAAGAACATTCTGTGGAAGATGGAAAGATTGCCAAGACCAGTGCAGTCCAACCTCTTCCCATTTCTTGTGATGCTCTGAGGCCATTAGCTCATTTCCATGCGCCTCTGAAATTCCTTCGTAGATGTAAATTCACTGGCATCCTGTCCTTAGAAGTTCAAAGGGCTCGGCTGCCCACAAGCAAAAAGCAGCACCACCAGATCCCCCGAGTTAACACCCAGTCTTGGAGAGGACTGTAGCCCAGGGGAAGGATTCTTCCCAGAAGATTTGTTTCTTCATACTTACTTGTTTGTGTGCAAATCTATTTATAGTAGATTAAAGGAGAGATCCGGCCAACAGTGGGTAATGATATAATTTACAGGGGCCCCAGTCAGAATGTTGAAATTGCTTACATTATCCCATTGCCACAAATGGATTACTATGCAGGGTCTCCCTTTTTCAAAGACAATGAAAACAAAGAGGGAAGGAAGGAAGTTAGGTGCTTGTAATCACTTCCATGTATGGCTGATGTTGAGCCAGGAATGGAATAGAAAGTGGTGAACTCCTCACTAGGGATAATTGAGAGGGCTTTGAGGCATTGGCCTGCAACTAGATTCTGAAAACCAAATTCGGGTAGACTCTCCGGCTAAAGAATGTGCCAGCAGTGCCAAGAGCTGGCTGGGGCTCTGCCTGCATCAGCAGAGCTAGCTAGTGCTGGGACTAGACCCCCATATTGTCTGTAGGGGCTGGAGCTCCTGGCAAGTGCATTCTGGTAAACCTTTAGTCAAGTGGATCTGGACTGAACGGCGCCCACATTTAGCTCGTTCATTGGCGGCAGGCTGCACAGACCTGCAGCACAGTGCCCTGCTCTCCTTCCTGTCCCCGGGCGCCCTCCCCAAATGCTGCAGAGGTGAGCTGTGCATCTTCTCGGGAATGTGGAGAGCAGTGTCTTCCTGAATTTACCTTGTTTATTGTTAACAGTCAGCAGCATTGAACCAGATTGGTTATTGCAGGAAATTAAGCAGTTGCAGTTTTAAAGGGAACCTTCACTAGTGGCACGCTGGAGGACAGAGCAGTCACCTGGCTGGGATGTGCACTTCATTTCCCACTTATGTTTTGCATTTATCTGTTTTGTCTTGCAGAATTGCACTTAAAAACATCAAAACACCTAACTAAAACGTGTATTTTGCTCTCCTAAAATTGACAGCCTTCCAGTGAGGCACATGGTTCCTTTCTTTGCAAAAGAAATTAAACTAAAATGAGATTTGGAACGAAGTATCATTAATATTCTTGAGAGTGTAACTTTTGCTAATACAAATTCTGTCATTAAGATAGGCTAAGGAAACCCACCAGCTTGTTGCTTACTGGATTTTCTCTCCTTCCTTAAGGTTCGCCATCGGTGGTGTGAACTCATCATAAAGCATAAATACACAAAAGCGTACAAAGATGTGGAGAGATTCCTCCAGGAGGATCAGGTAATTCTTTTAATTACCTGGGAATTCTTTTAATGCTGTCTCCTGACTGTCCAGTGCATTTACTAACACAGGGACCCAGGTCGTTAACATCTTTTTCATCACAAATACTTAAGCATTTTCCAAAGATTTTTAAGAAGTAGGTAGGAGCTTACCTAACACATTTTGGAGCTGATTCCCCATCTCCCCCCACTTTGTCCCTCTGAAGCATGAATTACACCTCTTAAAAGCTTTGGTGGTTTGACCCAGCTGTGGACCACTGTCATTACTAAATGACACACATGCAGACCTCACAGCATCCCCAAATCTCAGGTCAGGCCATGGCTTAGCTGTCACGGTGTGTGTTCGTGTCTTTAGCGGCTCTTATTTAAAGTATGCGTGGACATGAGACTAGTCAGGGAGAGCCGGCCTGGCTAGGACAGTCTGGTCTATACCTGTACCAGCCACACCCTGCCACACCTCACTGTTCACCAGGGGAAGGCAGTCACCTTCCAAGGAGCCTGCAGGAAACATGTATGCGCATGAACGTGTTGGGGGGTGTCTGCCTTGCGTCCTCTGCACCACCCACGTCTGCCCCGCACGGCCGTGCATGGTGATGTGTGTTCTGTGGGTTCTGTCAGCTGCTGGAAGGCAGCCTGCAGCTGGTTGCTCTTAGCGTGACCATTGTGAGCGAGCTTTCCGCCGGGTACTGTGGGCTGAGAGAATGGAGCCATGCTTCAGTGGGGGTGGGGCAAACAAAGGGACTTTTGATAGGGCCTGAGTATGGGGGGCAGCCGGCAAGTAAGGGCTCGTTCTTCCCACAAAGAAAAGTACATGACTTTGTACCAGGAGAAATGTCACATTTGCACAGTTGGAGCAGAGGTGTTTGGAAACACAGACAACAAAGACAAAATATAAGAGCAACTTAAGGTCTGTTCTGAAAACCAGAAGTAACTCCTTTTTAGAGCCAAGACCGTTGCCAAATAAGGATGACCATAACTCAGCTTTTTAAGGAAAGGATTTTTGAGCCCCATACTACCAAATTTTTATCTTGTGCTAAAAGGATCTTTTGAGATCCGCCCTCTAATTTGCTCCAACAGACTGTAACCCGTGGCATAAGTAAGCTTGGAATCAGAGAAAAGGCAGAACCAAAGGGTTCTTTTGGTCTTCCAGAACCTAACTGGCTGTTTGTAAAACTGTAGGAAAAATGCAGATGTGCATGTCTGTGGACCATTGTCAGTACCAAATGACTCACAGCATCCCCAAGTCTTGGGTCAGGCCGTGGCTTAGCTGTCACAGTATGTGTCCATGTCTTCAGTGGCTCTAATTTAAAGTATGTGTGGAGAACATTGTTTTGGGAACTGAAGAGGCGGTGTTTGCTGCCACGGCAGGGATGGTTGAGGGGCTCTGTCGGGCTGGGCTGACGCAGCGGACATATTTCCCTGGGTGGGGTGACGTTCTCCCCGCCGTGATGCCATGTGACGTGCTGGTCTTCATTCCCCAGCCGCGCCTCAGGGCGTACTTCCCTGAGAGAGGTCCTGCAACCCTGTGACACGCACACCACGCCTCGGAGGCCACTTTCAGCCACGCACGTTTCCGTGGTGGGCATTGTGGGGACCTCCCTGACTCTCCCTGGTGATACCGACACAGTCATCCCTGGAGAAATGCTCGTGCGTCATTCTGTCACCGATTAGATTGCCACCACAGTCCTGTTGATGGAATTGATTGTTAAGAATTCCAGGGGGCTTCAGTGTGAACAAGAAAGTGAAGGGATCGAAAACTGTTGGCTTCAGGAGGACAGCCACTCGGCCGTCTTCTCTAGGGTCTTTGTAGTTTCCACACGGGCAAGTGTGTGTTCCAGCAGCGCAGACCGTGTGCATGTGGACGTGTCATTTCTTTCCCTTCCGTGCTCTGTGCCCCACAGGCCATGGGCATCTACCTCTACGGGGAGCTGATGGTGAGCGAGGACTCCCGGCAGCAGCAGGTCGCCCGCCGCTGCTTCGAGCTGACCAAGGAGCAGATGGACAGATCCTCAGCCCAGGTGGTGGCCGAGATGTTATTCTGAAGAGGTGATTCTCTCTCTTCCCTTTCTCCACTGTTCGGTTCTAACCAGAGATTCCTCGTAGGAGCCACGTGAGTCGATAAGGAGGCGCTGAGCCACGGTCCTCCACTCCTCAGTGGCTGGTGGCCTGGGAGTGCAGGCAGAACTCACGCTAGGCTGGCCAGGTTGGCCCCAGGAGCAGAGGCTGCCCACCCCGGCGGAATCACTTCCCTGGGCACTGCTTTGGCCACTTTAGGTTTTGTTACTTGTAGGGACAAAAACGCAGGAGAGCATTTGGAATAGGTTTGGACGGTGGAAGCACTGATCCAGTCTTCTGGTGAGGGCTCACACGGGAGCACGTTGCTGGGTTACCCCGAACCTTGAGCTCCGTGCAGGCATCTGGGTCCATCCCCAGCCCACCATCTGTATGAGAAAATGAGGGGTCTGACCAACTTGAGGGCGTCCTGCCAAGGTGTGCCATGTGCTCCTCGACCCCGCTGTGCCTGGTTTATTTCTCACCTCATGTTGGAGTGGAATCTCCTCCTGGTCTGCGCTGCAGTGCAAGTCCTAAGTTATTTAAGCTGCTTCCTGTTAATTGTCTTGGAATTGACCTATTAGATGTACATTCTAGGAGTGTTTAACTGTGGGTTTCTGCATTTCACAAGTCACGTAGCAGGGGTATGTGCAGCTTTGTTAAGTACAGTTGTGGGACTGTGGGTGTATTGTCATTTGTTACCTTCTCAGTGTTTCTTCACAGTTTCACATGAGGTAATGGGGCCCGTCTAATTCTGTCTTTTTTTAAACTTCACATCAGATCTCAAGCATTTTTCATGTTCTACAGCTTATCGACAGGTAGAATTCTTAATGGTTATGTAATATTTTATGTTGGTATTCGTAACCCAGTGTCAGATTTTGTTTGCTTCTGATGTTTTGCTGTATATTAAGACCATTTCTAACTTGTGTTAGTGTCTTAGTTATTTGAAAGAACTCTGATATGAAGGGGAGAAAAGGGATTTTTAAAGTAGGATCCTCTTTTTCCATAAGAGTGCAGGAACCACACTTCCCAGGAAACAGAGTAGTGGAAATGATTGCCATGGCTGTGCGTCCTGTATAGCTGGACCCAGACCCTTTCCTTGGTGGCTTCGGGTCCTTCAGGGCCGGGCCAGTTGAGAGGGACCGGTTCCCTTGCGGTGGGCCCCCTGTAGTAAGAGTATAGATCATATTTCTCTTTAGATTTTCGGTTTCATGGAGAGCTTGGGGTTCTTGAAGACTGAAACACAGTGGGGCGGGCTGTTCGGCCCACTGTCCCCTGTTCCAGCTTGTGGAGAACCACAGCGGGCACCATGGGTCTCCGTTCCTCCTCGTGAGTTTTCGCGGAGGTGGTCACGAGTCGGCTCCTTCCTGGGAACTCTTCCCGTTCCTGCCCCTTGTGGGTGAACGTGGGGGCCCCGTGCGTGCCCCGCCCCTCGGCCGGCCCTCAGCGACGACCGCACCGGCCGGCCCCGCGGGTGCAGACGGCAAACCGCGCAGGGGCAGCCGCTCGTTGCCTTTTTAATTTTGTGCTCCAAGGCTGCACAGAGCCCTTTCGATTTAAGACACTGGGCCTCTGGGACGCCAGGTAAACGCGCAACAAGGCGAAGTCAAGGCCACGCGGGAGCGGGCGGAGCGGTGTCGGCGCCTGGTGCGTGAGGAAGCCAGCGCGTGCGGTGCGGGCGGTGAGCAGGCGCGGCGCTGCTCCGAGTGCTCTGGCTGCTTGGGTTCCTGGCATGCTGATTTGTGACTTCAGATTAAAATCACATTGCCAGGGATTACCACGCAACCACGACCTTGGCTGCTCCTCCGGAAGCCATAGTTCTCTCTCTCTGCAGTTCGGAGAACACGCTCATCTTGTAGCTCTTCTCCAGAAACGGAAGAAGCCGACGGCTGTGGAAGATGCTCGCCGGGCCCCCCCAGTGTGCCCAGCCGACGACCTCTCTGACGAGGTGCAGAGCTTAGCTGATTGGTGAACAGTGACTGGTTTCCGCTTTGTTCACAGTGGCTAAGTTCTGCACCTGAAGAGAAGGTGAGATGGGGACAGTTAAGTTGGAGCTGCTGGGGCAGAGGCCGCCGCCGGGTGGTCCGCTCAGGCACCGGGCGCCGCTCCGGACGAGGCGACACCCGCGTGGCTCCGAGGATGCAGTTTCTCCTGTCGTGAATGCATGAGTGTACCGAAAGTCTGTGGGACTATCAGTCCACTGATTAGACACCTGTCTGAACGGTCAAATGTATTGAAAGCTGCAAAAATTCTTCTTACATACAAACTAAAGCTAAGTGCGCCGGCAAAAAGTCCAGTCAAAACTGTCAGCAGTTGGTTGCATGTGAGTAGGGCCGTTGCTTTCAGAGGAGACCCCTGGTTGCGGTCTCCCCCTCCTCCCGAGCATGGTAACCTCTCTTTTGTGTTCGCAGCCCCGCAGGCCGGCGCAGGAGCTCCCAGCTGAGGCACTGCTTCCGGGCTGTCGATTGGACCCGCCCTCCGGTGCCTACTGAGCTGATATCAGTTCTCATTTTACACACTGGCTCAGTTCAGCAGGAACAGGAGTCGAGCCCTAGAGCAAAAAGCCTTCCTGTGTGTAAGTGCCCGGAGGCTCCGGAGCTGGGACTGCGCTCACCGAAGACCGCGCGCCTGGACCCCCGGCAGCGGCGGCGCCCGTCTGTATGTGGCCCTGGGGTGTGGATGTTGGTGGCATCGTAGTGATACGTTGACATGCAGGGGACGAGGGGACGGGCTTCCACTCCTAAAGGCAGAACGCGGTTAGCGCTTCACGGGACCCAGGCCGCGCTGCCTCCTTGTGCGCTCGCTGGGTTCAGGCTGCGGAAGCAGGTGCAAGGAATGGGGCCCGGGTTACGGTCGCTGGCTTTCACAGCCGTGTGTGAGCAGTGCGGCTGTGGACCCCACTGTGGGGTCGTGAGGTGCGGCGGGTTTCATCCCATCCTCTCAGTCTTGTCTCCAAAGTGGAGAGCGAAGGCACGCAGCGGTACTGGTTTACAAGAATTCTTCCGTTGTTACCAGGCTGTAAATTTTATTGCTGTTTTCTTTGCAGGAAAGATCACAGCGAGATTCTTTTTCATGCATCTACTCCTAGCCCTGGTGGGACCGGGATCACATTGACCCTGGACATCAAAGGAAGGGTATTGGGGCTGCTAAAGCCATCAGCCAGCAGCGTCCAGGCCTTGGTGCTTCTCTTTCCAGAGGCTGCTGTCCCTGGAGTTCACGGACCGCGTGGTGCCTTTGTCCCCCGCCCTGAACTTGCCACCCCAAGACACGCAATCTGAATTGGATCTCTTCTGTGAGGTCAAGGCAGTTCTTTCACACAAACGATGAAAGCTGTCTGAGAAAAAATCAGAAAAACTGCTGAACTTGTTGCATGGATCCTCTCAGCATATGGCTGCACTGGATGTTTTTTAGAATTCCAGGAAGTCAGAGATTCTGTATACTGGGATCAGTGAACACCATTTGGTATTCTTCTCTGGGTCATTTCAGAAAGATCCTACAGGATTGTCTTGATTGCTAGGTCTTGTTCTTTAGCTATTTCTGAAAGGGCAGGGTAAGAATCCAAGATGTGTTCATAATAAAACATGATTGCTGTTTTTGTATTCCTGCATGCTTCTGAATTTCATACTTTTTATTATTATTTTTTAATACTGTTTAAAAAGAAAAATGACGTTACCCCAGGGGTATTCTCTGCAACCTGATACCGTCCCTCCTGTCCACCGGTTGGTCTGTCACCCTCCCAGGTGGCCATGGGAGCGTGAAGGGTATGCTCCTGCTCTGATGGCGCACACGTGCGCACACGCACACGGAAACCAAGCTTCCAGGCGCTGTTCTGGAGGGAGGGTGGTGTGAAACCGCGGGAAGCCCTAGTGGTTGGTACCATCCCGAGATTGTGCCAGAGCCCGAGCTGGACGAGAGCAGCCTCAAGCGCGGCTCCAGGCTGTGTTCACCCGGCTCTGAATCGGGCTTGTGGGAGGAAGCGTGGTTTTAACACATTCTTTCATTAAAAGCTCTTGGTCTCCAGAATTCTTTTAACGGTGACTGTTACTCTAGAAGGTTTCCTGGGGGTTTGCTCTTCTCTGTTACATGAGTTGCATATGATTGTATGTGCTTTGTTAGCCATAGTGGTACAAGATTCAAATTTTGGGGGCCCCCTGGGTGGCTCACTCGATTGAGCACCTGGCTCTTGAGTTCAGCTCAGGATCCCGGGGCCATAGGATCGAGCCCCTTGTCGGGCTCCACGCTGAGTGTGGAGCCTGCTTAAGATTCTCTCTCTCTCTTTCTCTCCCTCTCTCTCCCCCCCGCTTGCGTGTTCTCTCCCTCAAAAAAGATTTTTATTTGTGAATTTGAATAAATGCAAGAACGCTGCTTCCTGGGAAGCGTTGGGATAAACGACACTGTCTCCCTCTGGTCTGTGTGAGTGTTCGGCCGTCTCGGGTGGAGCGGGAAGGGACCCAGAGGCACCGACAGCGCTTGCCCACCTGGCTGTGTGCACACAGCCACTCACTACCTCCTCGTGGGCTGTGGGCAACCAGCCGGCCCAGTGCTTAGCCTCTTCTTGTGAAAGCCTCCTTTGTCCTTAGAAACCACTGAGGCAGAGCTGAGCTACCGCACGCACGGGATTTTGCACCAGACAGCTAATTGCCTTGCTCCCATGATCCCAAGTCCTCTGGGGTCATCTGAACTGACGCCCCCGGTCACGGCTTCGGCTGAGTCCCGTGGGTTGTTTGCCTTCTCGGCTTGCAGACGCGGGCATCCTTACCTGTGTCGGGTGTGGTCCCGGACCACAGGGACCACGGGGAAGGTGAGGGAGGAAGAGTGAGTGGGCCTCCACGGAGACCTCCTGTTGGTGTTCCGACCACACCCCGTTATCCACCCCTTCCGAGTTTCTTCAGAATCTCGAACAGGTTTTCCTAGCTTGCACCTCAGCATCTCCTAAGAGGACGGCAGCGAGGGTGCAGAGGAGGAGCCCGTGGCCAGAGCCTGGCGGGGCTGCTGGATTGCAGAGTGGCCGCCGTCAGCCAGGAGGCAGGTCTCTAAGGCCGGCATGCTACTTTTTTAAATGTTTCATCTGCTTGCAGAAAAAAGCTTCACGCTGGTAACCGTGGTGGGTCACCTAGGGCGTGTAGTAGGATTTGAGTTAGAAAGCACCCTGCCCTCCCTGGGCTGCTTTTCTTCACATGACCACGTGGCACCTCCCAAGAGTGGCCTCGGTCCAGGCCGGAGAATTCGCAGAAGACCCAGGAGCCCTGGGGACAGAAGATGGGCTGTGGTGGAGACCAGGATCTGGGTGTGAGCCTGTCCTATCCTGGTTCCCACTGTGGATCTCGCCTCGATGGGTTTAACAGGCCAGATCCCCGAGGTGTCCTACTAAGTGACAGGCAACGTATGAATGTGGGTCCACATGCCTCAGGGTTTTCCTCCCTGGGACTGCACCACATGCTGTGGTCCGTGCACTCAGTGCTGCACTTGTCAGGGACGGCCCACCTCTTCACCAACGGGCTGAGGGTTGACAGGCCTCACTCTTCATCCCATTTGCTGTCAGAATGGGCCTGGGCCAGGGTGGGGTCAGGTGACCCCAGGTGACCTGCTTTGGGAAAATGGCAACTTGAGTCAGATGCACTCAAGTCACCATGGAGGAGTCACAAAAATCCTGTCTGCATGGCAGTCTGGCACACTTTCTCGGTGCCACAGTTTCTGCTGCCTGCTCCCCCGGACCCCGTTTCTGGCCTTGGTTCCCCTGACCCCTGCCACGATTCCCACGTGAAGCAGATGTGACGGGATGAACCATCCCCAGAATGAGCGTGGGAAGTAAACCAAGAGGAACGAGACTCTTACCAGCAAGATCGCACATCCCCAGCAGAGGGTCCCACAAATCCCCATGGGTTCCCTGGTCTAGCAAAGCAAAGAAACACCTAGCAACCGTGGTGCCTGCCCCTTACGGCTTCCTTAAGTGGTAACTCTGACCCCAAAACACTCAGCCTTTACTGGCTGTCAGGAACCAGTCGCTTCACGGGGGCTGTCGGGGGATCCCCACCAGGAGTGGAGTCTGTAAGCAGTCTCCCTTCTTGGGAGGAGCCCAGGCCCGCCAAGCCTTTGCAAGGGATGTGGGGGACGCTGCGGGAGCCCGCCACCACCCCAGCCAGGCGGTCAAGCACAGGACGGGTGGCGTTCTACCAGAAATTATCCAAGAAGCAGTCTTGTTCTCTGAGTTGACTGGTGCACTGCCAAACACCGTCCACCTCTCTAGAACCAGGGGGACAGGAGCCCATCTCCCCGGTTCACCTTGGCTTCCAGCATATTTGGCAGCGGCCAGGCCTCTGGTGTCCCCTGGGTCCTCCACCCTGTGCTTGGCCTGGCTGGGGCCTGGCTGCCACCCCCTGGCCAGCCTGAGGTGGTCCTGTGCCCCCTCTTCTGCAGTTAGGCTGAGGGGCCGAGCTTCAGAAGGAGGAGGTGTGGGAGCCCCCCACTCCCACCCCCACCCCAGGAGCCCCCGCTGCCTGTCCAGCTCCCACCACCCGGCTTTGGGCATCAGCCAGGGCCGAAGTGCTGGGAGCTCTGTCTGTACCAGGACTGGAAATGGAGGTGGGGGAGAAACAGGGAAGAAATACAAGGGAAGATGTTTCAGTTCTCCCTCTTGGCCTCTATTTTAGGATTACAGGGTTTCAAAGCATTTATTTTTATTGGAATTTCAAATCAAAACATCGAAGTAATAGTCTCCATCCCAAATGAGGTACAGACATGTCACAATAGCAAGCAGAACCCAGTACCCCAAGTATAGGAACCAGAAATAGTAAACTGTGTCCCTAACCTTCCACCATCCCTTTAAAATGAAGAACAGAGCTCCAAAAGAGAGGCTTCAGACAGATGTTTCCAGTGCGTTCTGGCTTTCTTCCCTGGCCTGCCTGGTTCAGTGTGGACACTTGGCAAAGGGTGAGTGCAGGCTGCACCTCGGCCTGGGTTGGAGCTGTGGGGAGCCGCGTGGGGCGGCCCATCTCACAGTGCCTGCCTTGACCTCAGTCGGCCTCACCAAAGACACCTGAAACCCACCGGGCAGCTGGAAAGCAAAAGCTGAGTGAGCTGTGATTAAGGGCCAGTGTTTTTAGAGCTCTATGTTCTGGGCCAACCACTTGCTCATTCAGTAGATGAGCGGCCGGGTAGGAGAATGAGGGGCATGAAGGGGGTCTGCCCACCCCTTCAGCAGGGCAGACCTACACTGGTGAGTGAGTAGTCTGTCCCAACGCGCCTCCTGCTTGACAGATCTTTGGGCACCCCAGGCCTGTGGCCTCTGCTAGCCACCCTGCCCGTGGTGACAGGGCCCACCGCACCCCATTCCTGAGAAGTAAGAGAGGGGCTGCTGCAGCTGTCACAGGCAGGTGACAAAGTGCAGCTGCTTTGGGGTTAGATGGTCCCTTGGAGTGCCCTCTCCTCAGGACACCTTGGGCTGAACCGGCTCCTGCTACAGAGGGGGAGGTGGGGGGGCTTCAGTGCGGGGTGGGGGTGGGGTGCCCAGCTATGGTAAAGACTCCATACCTAAGGGAGCCTAGACTTCTGGAGACCCTTCAGCCCAAGGTCGGGGCTGGGGGGGGGGGGGGGGGGGGGTAGAGAGAAGCCTGAGGGAGGTGTGGGTTTAAAGGGCTGTCTGGACCTCCCAGGGTGGTGCCCGAGGCCAAGCTCAGCGGGGAGGGCATGAACTCATGGCCCCCGCCCCAGGCCACTGTCCTGAGGACAATGACCTGGGCATTCCCTGGCTGGGCCCTGGGGGTTTACAGGGTGGAATGGGAGGAGAGGCGGATCCGGGCTATTCATAGGCGGGGGTTTTATAGATCTTTTCCCACCCTTTGGTGCTGTCTGGGAGATTGATCGGCTAATAAGGCATTTCTGTTCCAGTCCAGAGGGTGTGAAAAAAGAAGGAGGCGGCCATCAGCCGAGCCTGGGGGCGGAAGGAAACTCCGGTAAAACTAGACGTTCCCAGGACCAGCACTAGTAGCTGAGAGCCTCCTGCCAGGATGACGGGTGGGGATCGGGCACCCTGGTGTCGGAGCACGGGTGCAGAGGACCTGCTGGAGCAGCCCACGCTTGGGAGCCGGGCCTGGGAAGGGCTGGTGACAGCAACAAGACCGGCGTGTGTGTGCGCGTGTGTGCGTGTGCGCGTGTGCGTGCGCGCGCGCATGCGTGATGCAAAGCAGAACGCAGAAATGCAGGTAAAAGCCTCTCCGGCCGCAGATTTTCATCTGTCCCACACAGCGCACGTGAAACTGCCCTGGTGGAGATAAAATGAGCCCAGGGCTTTGGCTCCTCAGCCCCCAGGTCTGGGAAGAGACGGAGAACTCTCAAAAGGCTCGTCCCGCCACCTGCTCCAGCTCCCTGAGTCACTTCCGACGGCTCTGCCACTTTACGCCGCTGTCACACTGAGGGGGTGCAGGATGCCGCGGTTTCTCTTTTCTTAAGCCTCCTTGTGCTCCTTCTGCCGGCCTGTGGCGGTGGCTCCTCTGCCGGAGCCCAGCCCAGGAGGCGTTCCTGTCTGTGGGCGGTGCGGGAGGTGCCGGAACCGCATGTGGTTGGGCCCTGGCAGTACTGCCAAGAGCCCCGTGTTCCAGAAAGTTCTTTTCCGTTCTAACAGTCTTCCCTTGTTGCACCAGGTCTGGCAGAACAGGCCTCGGGAGCAGGAGTGTCCTAGGACTGGAGAGGATACTCCCGGAGATGGGAAAGGCAGAAGGAAAGGAAGCCCTCTGGGTTAAGACCTCAGCCCTCCTCAGCCTGATGCTTCAGGCTCCACCACCGACCGCCTGATTTCAGTCTCCCAGGACTTGAACATCAGGTATGGTAAGGAGAGGCTCTCAAAGGAAGTGTGAGTCATGGGGATAAATGAGAGGATAATTGGGATGGTGGGTCATGGCCCACACCCTACTCCCACCGGGGATGCTCGGGAAACCCCAGTCCTCAGGCCATCTTCCCTGTAAGTCTGGCATCTGGATGCAACCAGGTTGTCTTTTACTAGAAGACTCAATGTTCAAGGCTAGAACATAAGTCCCTTAAAGAAGCTGTAAAATGGCATGGTGCTGAGCAAAGTGTGGGAAATACCAGGGAGGGTGTCCCCTTGTGCAGCTCCAGGTGGCCCTGAACCCCCGTTCCCTCCTAGCACCGGTTGACATAAGCCTGTCTTGCAACAGGCAAACCTGAATCCACCTGTATGTGTTGCTGAATACAATTTTTTTTTTCTTGGTATACATCAAAGATGCAAACAAATAGAAACAATATGTAGAGCAAAAAGTAGGTTTCCCGCCACATGTTCACCTGGTCCCTTCTCCAAAACCTTCACCATTAGGAGCTTGACGGGCCTGGCCCCGCACAGACTGACTCCACAGATGCGCTCCGGTAAGCGCACGTCCACGCCCCCGGCTCTGTGCCCACATGGGAGCAGAGCGCACACCGATCTTTCCACGTGACAGCCTTTCAAGATTGGCTCGCAGGAGGAGCTTGACTTCTGTTTGGACGGCTCTGTGGTCTGAACATCACACCCTTCAGGAGGCAGTAGTGGTACATAGCTGGTGGGCTCCTTTGCTCAGAGCCCGGCCCTGCCAGACGTCATCTGTGCATCTTCCTGGGTTTGTTTCCTCATCTGTAAACTGGACAACTCTGTTAGGTGGTTGTGAGAATTTGATGAATGAATTGATGTAAAACCCTGATAACAGGGCCTAGCATCAACTGTAAGGGTGTGTGTTCCTCTTTGTTCATTTGTTGGTCTATTTAACCGTCCCTTTACCGCGGGGCCTTCGAGCTGTTTTCAGTGAGTGCCTATTTGAAACAGTGCTGCAGGAAGTCTCCCTGGGCATTCTGGGTATTCACGGCACCAGTGTGTCTGTGGGAGGGTTCCGGCGGGGTCCGTGCAACCCGAAATGGAAAACGGTGGCTCTGAAGAACTGATGTTTGTTAATGGAGAACAGGATATGTAAATTTTTTTTTAATATTTTAATTTTGGAAAATTTATATAAGAAAATTTACCGTCTTAACCATTTTCAAGCATACAGTGCAGTGACATTAAGTACCTTCCCAGTGTTGTGCGACCATCACCACCGCCTGTCCACAGAACTTTTTCATCTCCGCAGGGTGAAACTCTGTCCCCATTAAACTCTAACTTCCATCCCCAGACCGCCCCCTCCCTGCCCCTGGCAACCTCCATTCTGTCTCTATAAATTTGTCTACTCTGGGCACCTCTTAGAAATATTGTGTGTAATCACACAGTATTTGTCTTTTTGTGTCTGGCTTTGTTCACTTAACAAAATATTCTCAAGTTTTGTCCATGCTATAGCAGGTGTCAGAGCCTCATTCCTGGTAATATTCCTCTGTCCGGATAGACCCCTATGTTGATCCACTGATCTGTCGATGGACCCTTGGATCGTTTCCATCTTTGGCTGCTGTGTAGAGCCACAGGGAACATGGTGGACAAATACTCCTCTGGGTTCCTGCTTTCAGTTCTTTCAGGGATACACCTAAAAGTGGAATTGCTGGATCATATGGCGATTCTGTTGCCACACTGTTTTGGGGATGTATACATTTTATTTTTTAAATTTTACTTAAAAATTTTTTTTAATTTTATTTTTGAGAGAGAGAGAGGCAGAGGTCGAGTTGGGGAGGGGCAGAGAGAAAGGGAGACACAGAATCTGAAGCAGGCTCCAGGCTGTCAACGCAGAGCCTGATGTGGGGTTTGAACTCACGAACCACAAGATCACAACCTGAGCTGAAGTCAGATGCTTAACCGACTGAGCCACCCAGGCGCCCCAGGGATGTATACATTTTAAATATTACAGCATGACCACTTGTCCTTCTCTCTGTATGTGGGACAGTGCCTGTGTCCCACCCCTCACCCATCTGGCCATGTCAGTCCTTTTCGCTTTTCCAACCATATCGATATGGGACAAAAAATTGAGTTTCTCATAGCCGTGTTAAATATTTTTTAAAAGTCTTGCCAGAGTCCTTTGTATTTCTCCTGTTAATTGTGTGCAGTGTTTGTATCACTGGCCCATCAGTCTCTGGGTGGGAGGCCTTCTATTGATGTAGAAGAGCTTTTACAGTTAGAACTTAGTTATTTGTCATGTGTTGCAAATGATTTCCCCCAGAGTGTTATTTCTATTTAGATTTTTGGTTATTTTGTTTTTAAATTTTTATTTTATTTATTTGGGGGGGGGGTGCAGAGAAAGAGGGAGAGAGAGAATCCCATGCTAGGTGTGTAACCTGACATGGGGCTCTATCTCACAAACCATGAGATCATGATATGAGCCAAAACCAAGATCAAGAGTCAGACAACCAACTGAGCCATGCAGGTGCCCTGGATTTTTGGCTAAAGTTTCTGTATGGTCAATTTTATTTGTCTTCTGTGGTTTCTGGGGTTTCTTTTTTAAAAAAATGTTTATTTTTGAGAGAGAGACAGAGCCAGCAGGGGAGGAGCAGAGAGAGAGGGAGAGAAAGAATCCCAAGCAGGGCTGCACTGACAGCACAGAATCCGATGCAGGGCTCAAACCCACAAACTGTGAGATCATGCCCTGAGCTGAAACCAAGACTGACTGAGCCACCCAGGTGTCCTGGTTTCTGGGTTTTCTTTTTTATTTTTTTTATTTTTTTTTTTTTTAATTTTTTTTTCAACGTTTTTTATTTATTTTTGGGACAGAGAGAGACAGAGCATGAACGGGGGAGGGGCAGAGAGAGAGGGAGATACAGAATCGGAAACAGGCTCCAGGCTCCGAGCCATCAGCCCAGAGCCCGACGCGGGGCTCGAACTCACGGACCGCGAGATCGTGACCTGGCTGAAGTCGGACGCTTAACCGACTGCGCCACCCAGGCGCCCCTCTGGGTTTTCTTTTTTAATGTTTATTTATTTTGAGAGAGAGAGAATGTGAGCAGTGGAGGAGCAGAGAGAGAGACAGAGAGACAGAGAGACAGAATCCTAAGCAGGCTCTATGCTGTGAGCACAGAGCCCAACTCGGCTCAATCTCATAAACTGTGAGATCATGACCCTAGATGAAATCAAGAATTGGACACTTAACTGACTGAGCTACCCAGGTGCCCGTGGGTTTTCTATCTTACATAGAAAGTGCTCCCATTTGGCTCAAGGGCCCCAAATGGAGAATTTGTGGAAGTTTCCATGTGATATGGGTGGGACCTCGGGCCCTCCCCACCTCGGGCAGGGAAAGACCCCTTCCCTCCTCCCTGGCCTCCCCACAAAGGACTAAGAGGCCTTCTTGGAAGCTGTGGCCCCGGGACTTCGACTTGCAGACCCAGGCAGGGACGTGGGTGGGGGGGGAGGGGGAAGCAAGGAATTCTAAATGAAATAGAAAAACATTCTTTCTACATCAGGGAGGTTCTGCTTCTATAAATGGCTTTTTATTTATCTTAGTAATAGGCTCTCTTCCCAGAGTAGCAGCAGCCTTCCTACCACCCAGTTCCAAGCAGAACTGCCAGAGCCTTCTGTGGAGAGAACCCCAGCCCAGACTTCAAGATGCTGACATTTGGTAAAGAAAGAGGGTTGGACATTTTATTTTGGAATGTGCCTTTTCATCAAAGAAGTGGAGATCCAACTGGATTTCCCGACATCATCTTTTCCCTGTTGATCAAAATGCTTTTATCATATACTAAATCCCTTTACAGATGAATTCAAAAAATAATTATTGGGCATCTTTGATATGCCTGCAACTATTTCAGGCACCTGTAGTGGAGACAAGAATAGACAAAAGGTGTAAGTAGATTACCTGGTGTCTAGGAGTGGTGTGTCAGGGACAAAAGCCAAGGTAGTGCAGGGTGAGGAGTGGAGTGCGATTGTCAATGTCAGGGAGGCCTCATGGAGACGGTGACCTGTGAGCAGACAAGGGAACTGGCCTGCATGTCTAGGAGGTTCAGGACAGCCCGTTCAAAGGCCCTGATGTTGGAGTATACCATGTGTGGAGTCACTGTTGGGGGCCCATGTGGTGGTGGTGGTAGGTGGGTGAAGGAGTTGCAGAGAAAATTAGGAGAAGTCAGAGAGTAAAAGGGGGTCCAGATTGTGTGGGGCCTTAAAGCCATTTTAAGAATGTTGGGTTTTACTCAGCGTGAAGTGCGGAGCATTTGGAATGCCTGGAACAGCGGCATGCCATGTTGCACTGGAGAGAGATCTCTGAGGCTGCTTGCAGCAAGGTGGGCAGGAGCAGGGAGGCCAGGCAGATGACGGTGTCTAAGAGTGGAGGGCAAGAAATGGTCAGAATAATCTAATGGCTTGGATGTGGGAGTGAGAGAGAGAAGAATCAAGAGTAACTACAGAATTGGGTCTCAGTCACTGGAAAGATGGAGTTACCATCCACTGACGTGGGAAGATCGTGGGTTTAGGGGGATGGCATGGAACTGGTGGCATCGGCTTTGCACATGTTAATTTGAGATGGGCATCCGACCTCCAGGGGATGCCCAGTGGGTAGTGGGACGTACAGGCCTGTGGTCCAGGAGAGGGTGTGGCCCCTCTGCACAAAGATACTACGTGAAAGCCCAGTGCAGGGAAAGTACACAGGGCAGAGGTGCAACGATGAAGCCTGGGAGCGCTCCCCAGGAAAAGGTCAGGGGACAAGCAGGGACCAGCTCTCCAGCTGAGGGGAAGCCCTTGAATGTTCTGCCAGCCAAGGGAAAACTGGCAGGGAGGAAGCAGGGACTGACGGGATTAGAGGCTGCCCAGGCCTGTGCGGGACCTGAGGACTTCTGGCTGGGTCCATGAGGAGGGGCTCGCCACCCAGATGGGGGTCTCTGTGTGCAGCTCCCTTGGTCCTACCACACTGCGGTCACACTGCAGCCTTAAAGCACATGCCAGTGTTTGTTCCATCTCTTTATACCGCATTACACTTTACTTTCAGATTTTTCCTGCCTGTTCCTGATTGCTTATTTTTCCCTAAGAATTTTGGATTCAGATTATCTAGTTCTATTAGGATCCTATGAAGTCTAATTTACATGTCTGAAACTGTGTTTCTCTCCAGGATGTCTTTCCAGAAACAAACCCCCAGCTAGAGCAATGGTTCTCCACCGGAGGGTGAGGGGGGTTCCCCCCAGACGTTCTGGAGAGAGTCTTGTCACCGCTGGGCTGGCACGTAGTGGGGAGAGGCCAGGGATGCTAACACCCTCCAGCGCACATGACGCCCCACATGGATGCAGCTGCCCTACACTGTCAATCGCACCACACTGGAGAAACTCGGCCTCAGGTGTCTGCGCACTGGCTCTCTGCCAAGGGCCCTTCTCTACCTCTTCTTGATTAGTAGTCGGGCTGTTTCATGGTACTCGACCTTCTCGAATGCTAAAGAGTAGGTGATACGTATTATGGAGTTTTTATTCTCTCTAGCTGCCTAGGCCCTGACCCCTTCCTGTAAGTAGGAGACCACTGGTATCCAAGGTGTCCAGTAATGTCATGGAAGCAAAATAAGCCAGACACATGCTTTTCCAGGTGCCCTTCCAGCTAACGTACAGGTTGTCAGATGCACTAGTGCCCCAGAGTGGGGACAGGGACTGTGCCCCTGTGGGGGTGGTGGGCCTCGCACAAACAAGCCACAAAGGTTCTATGTGGCAGGATTTGGTGGCGACAGCAGGAGGTTCCTCACAGGTCATTCTGAAGCCAGGTCTGGGCACTGTTGTTAGCTGCCTGGCACCAAGTCCTGTCTGCCTGACAATTCTGTGGGCTTTTAGATACTTTTGATCAGTTCCCTTTTACTTTTAACATTGTGTCCAATCCTGTGGCTTGCCACCAAGAATCCCGGCTGATATCCGTGGATTCGTCATAGTGAGGGAAACACCAGAGGCCAGTGAGATGTTCAACACTGATTTAACTCTGCTTTTCTACAGAAAAGTTAAATGTGAAACTTTCCACATAAAAGAATCCGAGTGTCCTACCCAAAACCCCAAATACAGGAAGTTATCATGACTATGTTGCGACTGGGGAAAAGGAAAGGCTGACATTGTAGACTTCATTACCAGTCTGTGTATGAGGGATAGGATTTGGACTCACAGTATAAAATTGTGGAATTGGATTTAAGAAGAAGGCCTTACCACACACATACTTATTTTGCCTTGCTTTTGGTTCTTTAGGAGTAAAGTGGCTTGGTGAGGAGTAATAAGTGACAAGTGTTTGACAGTCTGTGGAATCCATGTGAAAACCAGTGTCAGGCAAGGAAAAGGCTATCGCCAGCACTGCTGACGGGGCAGGGCGGGAGGGAGGGAGACAGGAGGGAAGAGAGGAAAAGAAGGGAGAGAAGCACAGAAAATTCATGTCTCTGCTTCCCTGGAAGCAAAATCAATTCGCATTCCTTGTCAAACAAGGACCAGTGTTCCTCACATTCGCCCCCTGCCCCTCTGGGTAACAGGACAGGCTCCGTTCTGATCTCCTTCACATCTCTGGCCACCGCGGTGGTCCCCCCCTTTCAAGCCCCTGCTCGTGACTTCTCCACCGTGACAGAAGGTATGGCTTCCTCCTGCCCTCTAGACATGTTTCCATTTTTGTCCCAGCATCCTTGTCCCACCAGTGAGCAACGGGGCCGAGAAGTGCTAAAAATGAACAATGACATGAACAGCCCAGGACAGTTCAGCAAGGGGTTTCTTCAGACACATCTTGGCCACCTGCCCCCTGCTTGGTCAGGTGCCTCTGGCCGATGGAGAGGTGCAGGGTGGCACATCAGGAAGCAGAGCGACCATCCAGGAAACCCATGCCAGCTGTCTGACTGCAGAACCAGGGTGGGCTGGGTCCGGCAGATGCCACTGAATGGAGCTGGGGGTGGGGCGGGGGGATTCCATCCCATGACTCCTAGGGGACCCTGTGGAGGCTGCAGCACGAGGGTCACAAGTCTGTGAAACAGTGGTGCGCACAGCGGGTGTGGGCTGTGCTTTGTCGGACGAGCTCCATCTTTAGAATCGGGGAAGAACAATGTATACAGGCCAGTTCCATTTACACTAGGTGGTAGTATGGGAGGCTGGCTTACAGAAGAGAAAGACATGTACAGTGCACGTCGTTTTGTTTCAGCAGCCCCTGCCAACTGCCTCCCTGCAGCCCCCTCCCTTCTTCCCTGGCTGTGGGACCCCAGTTTGTAGGTATCTGACAGCAAGATTCTCAGGCCCAAAGGCTACGCCAAATTGGTCTTTTCTAGGGGCAGGTCTATACAGGTTTTGTGTAGCCTGAGCTTCCATAATTGAGGAGAGAAGGGAAGCTTTTTTCTAAGAAAGACTGTACTCTTTAGTGAATACAAACTCACATGTATTGTGACTTTTTATTTATAATGAAAAAATAAATTACAGATTTAAAAGAGCTAACATGCCACAAGCCATGAAGTACCAGTGGGTGACAGCCTTTGCATTAATACGTGGCCAGTCATGCCTTTCCTCTCCAGTTTTTGGCAGCTCTGTCCTCTCTGATCACCTCTTGTTGGCACAGTGATTTTATACATTCCCACAGTCTCTCCAGCACGCTTACCTAAAACTTCATTACTAAGACTTTAGAAAGCTCTACTCAGCTTCCCGGCTTGCTGTGGGGAACCCAGAATTGTAGAGCTGTTGTCAGGTCTCCGAAAACCTCTATCAAGTTCGCCCCAGACCCAAGCCAGAGGTCTTGGAAGGACTCTTCACACTTCCCTCATTGTTGCTCCTGTGCACCTGCGGGCCTGTGGTGGCACAGGCCACCCTTCTGCTGTGCCAAGGCCCCTGGGCCAGCACCAGCTGAACTGGTCGGGCTGGTGCTGGCATTCTTGGAAGCTGGTCCTCCACAGTAACTTCACTGTGCCCCAAAGTGGTGCCGAACCAACTTGGCTTCCCTCAGCTGGATCGCAGAAGGTGCACACTGCCCAGGGGCAGGGGGGACAGTAGGAGCACACGGAGACATTTTTGCCAGTTGCAGTTAACGTTTCTTTACAAATTTTACAAAACAGACGACCATGGGAGCACAATGCCAGGGCCTCTCCCAGGGCCTGGGGAGGGGCCAGGTGGTGCAAGGCCCTGAAGCTCAAGCCTCATTAGTGTCCCGATAAATCTTAGCAACAGGGTGGCAGCAAGCCCCATTCTGCGGCGGCTGGGTCTGCCAATAACATGAGGGTCTCGTGTGGGCTTGCGAGCAGAGACACGAGAGCCTTCTTGGAGGCTGTCAGAAAGGCCTGGGCTTGGCAGCTTTCTTGAACTTGGAGAGAAAAGCCAGAACTCCAGTGAAGCTGATCTGCAGCCATGACATTGTTGAGTGGCTGAATTAGCCACCTCTCTGGGTTTTGTGTGTCTGACACCATCAGGTGTCTTGCCTGTTTAAGCCACTCTTCACTGGATATTCTGCTGGCGGAAGCCAAAGGCACGTGCCTGGCACAGACCCTGTGCTGGAAAGAAACCCAGTCTGGTCAACCCCACATACAGCCTCTGGGCCTCAGCCCTGCTGCATAATGCACGCCGTAGGCCTCCGTGCTCCTGGCTCTCCAACGGGGGGAGGGGGGACAAGGCTCAGTGGCCTACAGGGCCTTCGCTTCGCTCATGCCACCTGCCTTGATGTACATTCTCACCAGAGCCCTTTTCTAGCGAGATCTTCTTTCAAGAAACTGAAGAACGCCCATGTCTCCAGACTTTCCCCCCCAAATCCAAGGCAACTGAATGAGGAGGTGGAGTTTCCAGCCTGCCCCTGGCTTTCTCTGCCCTGACTGGGTTTCCTTACTGGTAGCTGGGTATGGGCTTGCTCGGGAGTGGAGGGAGCACAAGGTGTCTGTCTTCTGGGGTTGTCAAGTGGAGGGTGTCACTTCCCACCTTTCTGCCCTGTGCGCCCCTCCATCTGCCCTTTGGGAGGCTCCCTCCCCCTCAGAGAAGTGAATGGAATGATGGGGTAACCCCTTCTAAGGTGATGACCAGGGCCTGACCGCCTGTGAGGCTTTGCAGCTGCCCCTCCAGTTTGCGGAGCAGTCCTATTTTCCTTGGTTTCCCCCGTGGAGCATTCTCCCTCTTGTTAGTGGGAAAGGGCAAGGAGAGAAAACAAAATCAGTACACAAACCAGTGCCTGCTATTCCCTTCATGAAAGCCTTCACAGACAATGAAGGTTCACTTGAGACCCAAGAACCGCTTGGCTGCCAGATCAGATAGTCTGGTCAGGTGCTGACTCACATGTCCAAGGCTTGAGAGAACTTAGAGGCTTTGTAAAGGAACTGAAGATACTACAAACAGGCTGAGGTAAGGTCAGGACAGGAAGGAACCTTCCAGAAATGCAGCTTCAACAGTCTGAGGTGGGTAACAGGTCTTGTTTATATTGTTTGCTGTGGAATACAGCATGACTGGATTTCTAGTGGGAGCACACCCACAAGAGAATTTGATTCCTGGTGGGAATCAAACTTTAGGGACTATTCACAGCCACTAAGCAGATTCCCTTCTTCATGCCCCCAAAGGCTGGTCACAGCTTCCATGGCAAACAACATAGGAGAGATATCCTTGACTCTAAATGAAGCCTAAAACTCCTTTATCAAAACTACTACACATTTTGAGGAAGACTTTTTATATGAAAGTAAGAATGCTGGTAGTCATGACTAAAGTATTTTATCAGTGCACTGTTCAAACTGCAGTATTTCTCAAAAGTTAAAAGTTCTTGAATTTTTCAGATCTTTAGGTAGATCCATATACCGAAACGGAAACTCCCCTAAAACCACGACCTCTAATACAACAAAACGCTACTCACACCTCAAATAGGAGCTCAAATTGCAGGAGACTCAGAGATTACTAACACATAAATCAAAGTAGCCATAAAAGTCCTGACTGATTCGACCCACACAAAAGAGTGTGTACACACAAAAGAGTACACAATCAGTGCATATGAAGAATAAACTTGAGGAGCACCTGGGTGTCTTGATCTCTGCTCAGGTCATGATCTCATGGTTTGTTGAATTTGAGCCCCACGTTGGACTCTGCACTGATAGTGCCTGCTTGGGATTCTCTCCCTCTCCCTCTGCCCCTCTCCTGCTTGCTCACTCACAGATTAAACTTTAAAAAAAAAAAAAAAAAAAGTGAGGTCCTGGGAGGATTTTAGTTCATGTAAGAAAAAAAAAAACAAACTTGGAAGGGGAAAAAAATTTTCAATTGATGTGAAATAAATATTAGGGTTACCTATTCTTTTTTTTTTTTTTTAATATTTATTTATTTTTGAGAGACAGAGAAAGAGCATGTGCAGGGGAGGGGCAGAGAGAGAGGGAGACACAGAATCAGAAGCAGGCTCCAGGCTCCAAGCTGTCAGCACAGAGCCCAACGCGGGGCTCGCTAACCCACAAACCGTGAGATCATGACCCGAGCTGAAGTCGGATGCTCAACCAATTGAGCCACCCAGGCGCCCCTGGGGTTACCTGTTCTTTATTAGGAATTTCTAATTCCCACCTCAGTTAATTAGACAACTGAAATATGATGTCTTCTTCCAGAACATATCCTATATTCTCACATCAGTCCTCTCTGAGGCAACGTGACCTCCCTTGGTGGGAGTGTTTAGCAAACAGAAAGCAAAAAGAGTTAGCATTGGAACCGGCTTTATTTCATTGCTAAGCAGTGCTGTTCTCCACAGCCGAGCTGGCTTGACTGCCCACCACAGCAGTGGCCCCAGTCACTACCACTTGCTACTGGGCCTGATGGCCTCTGCTTCTCCTCGGAGGTGCCCGAGAGACTCCTTAGTGAAGAATTTCTTAGGGAAGCAAGAGTGTGGCTTTATCTCAAAGCCCTGTGGATTAAAAGAAACACCAATAACAGTAGCCTGATTTCTGAAAAAAGAGATCTGTGGAAAAGGACTAAGTTACTTCTAAACTGATCAGTGGTTCATAACCAATTTCTCGGTCCAAAGACTTTGAACCACTCAAGTAATAGTTGTGTATCTTCATTTGATATGAGGAAAAAGGGAAATGAAAGTGTTCTCCTATTCAAGGCTTTTCTTCAGTGATTCTCTGACAGCTGGACTGAGCAGGTAGGGAATGCTCAAGGCACAATCTAGTCATGAACTAATAAGCCAGACCGAGTTTGGGCTAAGGAATTTGTCTTCTGACTTCATAAAATATGTTCTAGCAGCTCTCACCAAGATGTCTATGGCTCATCCTCACTACTCGTTCCACGACGAATCAGTCTCATTGTTTCGTCACGAGATCTCGGGGAGCCTGCTGCATGCACAGCAGCTCCATGTGCAGCCGGCCGATGCTGGATGTGAGCATGCAGCTCAGCCAGGAGCTCTCGGGCCAGTTTTCTTGACCTAGGGGCTTCCAGGCAGAGGCGATCCCATCTGTACAAGGTCTGGTCAAGAAAGCCAGCAATCTCGTGGCTTAGCTCATCGGTTGGAGCCATCTGCAATGAGTACAGAGGAGAAAGAAAACTAAAACACTAACTAGACAGATTCATCTCTTTGTCCAGTGGACCAACCGGACCCGTCCTTCCCCGAAAAGCAGCTGCATTCCTGTTAGCTTTCAATGACTCTCGTTTTGTTTTCAAGGTGATGAGCAAAGCCAGTCTGTTCTCAGAGGTTGGCCATCCAGGGAGCAGAGTCATTTCCTAATGATCACCCTCTTCTGACAGAATGGCCCCAGACTCACAAAGGCTACAAATAAGCCCCACATTTCCTGGAATGCCAGTCACAGGCTGTGCGAGTATTTGCTGTGGGGAAGCAGAGGCAAGCCGTGCTGCAGCCTGACTGTCTGCAAAAGGCTCACACGAATATGAGAACTGGAAAGTGCTGAAAGGAAAATGCCACCTGCTTTCACACAAACAGCTTTATAAATGGCATTCTTGGGCTAGCAACCTGGGCCCACTTGCTTTTTAATAGACATCTAAGGTTTTAACACCTGACTCTCAAGGGAAGCAGGAAACACAGGAATTGTTAGTTCTGCTAAATACAGCCTCAAGGCATTCTTAGGTGTATTTTCCTAAGAATTTCAGCTCAGCAAAAAGGGAAAGGTGGGAATCTCACAACTGAATTGTGTTGAGTTTGCTGTGATTTTTTTAGACACAAGCACATTAAGAAGCCCTGATTTTGACAGTAATCTACATATTCATTTTGTGTGTGACAGTTTCTATAGACCAAATATTTGATTAGCCACAGCAGCCAAAGGTCAGCTTCCTCTCCGTCGCCACAGAGGGCCTTCTGGTAGGGTGACCAACCGCCCTCGGACTATCGCGTGGCCCTGGATACCCTTCAATCCAGGGCCACCACCTCTGACCGGCAGTCAAGGCACATGCTCAGGCAGCACAGGATACCGTGGGGCATACCTTGATGGCATTAGCTCTCTTCAACCTCAGCTGGGAGGGGCTCTGCTGGGGGGTGGGGGGCAGGCCACCAGCCTAGGTGGGGTTCGCTGTGGCTCTTGGTGTCCATATTACCACTGCATGGTTTTTACTCAGAATCACAGATGCTGTGGGTAACCTCTGTCAGACACAGTCTGTCTCTGTGGATGAAACTGCATAAGCCTACCTGAGACACCTTAAAAGAGTTAATGTATTTCCTAGACCCCAAGTGCAGAGAGACTGCCATTGATCCCAGGGCCTCCATTGGGCTGGAAGCACCGCAGTGGCACAGCCATGACAGCTGACTGTGGAGGCCGGCCGCTTGGACCTCGTGTCATCTTTATGAGACAGCTCAACCTCCATACTGTTCCACTCATGGTCTCTAGTCACACGTGTCCACCTCCCTGCAGCTGAAGTAGGCAATCTGCATTGTTGGCTGAATTTAAGTTCATCTGAGTTCAACAACTACAGAACTTACCTCTGCGTTTCAGATGCTAGCTAACTTTTTACCTGTGACTGCTGTGGTCCAGCAACAAAGACAGAAGGAGGAGGAGGGAGAAACATGAGCTCAGAGCAGGACAGAAGGCAGAGAGAGCAAGCCTCAGGGGCAGGAGGAAACCGAACAGCGCCTGAGCTGCTTGTGCCTCATCCGGGTCAAAGAGGTGCAGAGGAAGGGAGCACGTGAAGATGGCAAACAAGTGAGTGGGACAAGAAACGTAGGAGCCAGAGGAGGAGAAGACTGCATGAGAAGAGGCAGGGCTTCTGAAGAATGAGTTCAGTGGAAATTCTCAGAAGCCCAAGGCAGGCAGAAGCTGATCGCTGGGGCCTGTGCGGGAGGCAAAGGAAGTGGTTCGTAGGGAGTGCCCTACGGCAGAGGCTGGGGCATAGGAACATATGGAGGCCTCAAGAGACAGGGCTCAGACACGCAGCCCCCTCTGTCCACAGCATAGAGTGCTCCCCAAAGCTGGTGCTGGGAGAAGAGGGATAAGATAGGGCACAGGCCCAGGAACTGCTCTGCTCGGGCCTGAGTTCACATCAAAGCTGGGTCAGGGGTGGGGTCCTCAGGGCAGCTGGAAGAGAAAGGCTGTCCTACCAAAGCCAACACTTCTACCATCTGGCCACTGCCTGCTCCCGGCCAAGCAGCCTGGCCCAGGGCTCCTGCCAGGGTGCTTCCAGAGAGAGGAACTGATGAGATGGGGGGACGAGGAGAAACCCATGAGAAGCTGGCACCGTGTGGAGGACTCCTGCCCTCTGTTCTGTTTGTAGCTGCATTAGCCAGGCTGTCTTCAACCTGTCATGGGGCCACTGCAGGAAGCCTTCCAGTTAAGAAGTGTGGTATGTTACTAAAAATAGTTTCAAAACACCTGCAAGGACAGTGTCTAGGAGGCTCTCTCGGCCATGATGGGCTCCAAGGTGCCCAGACAGCTAGCATCTGCTAAGAGGCCAATGTGTAAAGAGGAACATTGGTGCTTTTCCTTCAATGATTTTTTTTTTTTTCACCTGAGCTGACTTACGATACTTTATGAAGATTCACCGGGTTTTCAAACTTCCCTCAGCCTCACGCACAGGTCTGCAGCTGGACTATTTTGTGAGAATGCACTGCACAACCTGAATTTGTGAAATACTCTAGCTCCTTATTCACAGTAGCTTCTCTGTGGGAGAGACTTAAAGGTGGTCCATTCTGAATGTGACTGTTTCCCCAGAATGGGTGAATATGTGACTGGAATAACTGGGTATCTCTGAGGAGCATTCTCTGGGCCACTTTCTTCCTTTCACACCCCATGAGCAAGGCCAGGCCCACCATCATCTCTCTGGCCTGTAAAGCAAGGCAAACTCCAGCAAGAGTCTGCTTCTCCATTCCCAAGGTGACAGAATTGGAGACGAGCAGAACAGGAGTTCCCCAGGGAGAAGAAGGGCACAGGCTCCGGGAGGAAGGGTTTGAGTCCCAGCTGCCAGGCTTGAGAAGGCTCCCCTCAGGGCTGTGGTTCCATCCACAGGTATTGAGGACAAGGACAGAAGGTCAGAGATCAGGTGACAAAAAATGCCACCAATGCTTTCATGATTCAAAAGTGCCTGCTGTTGACTTAGAATGTTGAAAAATAATTAGTTGAAAACTAATATCCTATCAGTTTCAGGTTTACATCATAGTGATTTAATATTTTTATACATTATGAAATGATGTGGTATCTAGTTATCATCTATCATCAAAGTTATTACAATAATATTGACTATATTTCCCATGCTGTACATGACAGCCTCATGGACTTTATTCATTTGTTTTATTTTTTAGATTCCCCATATAAGTGAAGTTGTATGATATTTGTCTTTCTCTGTGTGACATATTTCACTTAGCATTATACCCTCTAGGTCTACACATGTTGTCACAAATGGCAAGATCTCATTCTTTTCTATGACTGAATAATATTCCATTGTGTACATATTATCACTTCTTTATCCATTCATCTACTGATGGACTCTTAGGGTATTTCCATATCTTGGCTATTGTACATAATGCTGCAAAAAACATACAGGTGCATGTATCTTTTCAAATTAGTGTTTTTGTTTTCTTTAGGTAAACAACCAGTAATGGAATTACTGGATTGTAAAATAATTCTATTTTGAAATTTTTGAGGAACCTTCATACTCTTTTCCACAGTGGCTGCACCAATCTATATTCCCAAAAACAGTGCACGAGGTTTCCTTTTTCTCCACATCCTCACTAACACTTGGTTTTGTCTTAATTTTAGCCATTCAGACAAGGTCTAAGGTGGCATCTCACCGTGATTTGGATTCACACTTCCCTGATGATTAGGGATACTGAGCATCTCCTCATGTCTGTTGGCCATCTGTATGTCCTTCTTAGGAAAAATGTCTATTCAGGTCCTCTACCCATTTTAATTGGATAATTTGCATTTTTGGTGTTGACTTGTGTAAGTTCTTTATATATTGTGGATATTAGCTTTTTATCAGATATCATTTGCAAATATCTTCTTCCATTTAGATTACCTTTTCATTTTGTTAATGGTTTCCTTCACTCTGAAAGCTTTTTACTTTGGTATAATCCCAATTGTCTATTTTTGCTTTTGTTTCCCTTGTGTGAGGAGACATATCTAGAAAAATGTTGCTGAGATCAATGTCAAAGGAATTACTACCTATATTTTCTTCTGGGAGTTTTATGGTTGTAGGTCTCATATTTAAGTTTTTGATCCATTTTGGGTCTTTTTTTGTGTGTATGGTGTAAGACGGTGGTACAGTTTCATTCTTTTGCATGTAGTTGTCCAGTTTTCCCAGCACTATTTAGTGAAGAGACTGTCTTTTCCCCATTGTAGATTCTTGCCTTTGTCATAGATTAGTTGACCATGTAAGTATGGGTTTATTTCTGGGATCTCTGCTCTGTTCCAATTATCTGTGTGTCTATTTTTGAGCCAGTACCATAGTGTTTTGATTATTATAGTTTTGTAGTATATCTTGAAATCTGGGACTGGGCTTTGTTCTTTCGCAAGATTACTTTGGTTATTCAGTGTCTTTTGTGGTTCCATACAAATGTTCAGTTTATTTGTTGTAGTTCTGTGAAAAATACTATTGATATTTTGATAGGAATAGCACTGAATCTACAGACTGCTTTGGGTAATATGGACACTAATTCTTCCAGGCTATGAGCATGGTATATTTTTTAGTTTGTGTCACCTTCAATTTCTTTCATCAAAGTAGTACTGTTAGATTGTTTGAGATCTTTCATTGATGAAAGTAGTTTTCAGAGTATAGGTCTTTCAACTTCTTGGTTAAGTTTATTCCTGGGTATTTAATCTTTTTTGTGCAACTGTAAATGGAGTTATCTTCTTTTTCTTTCTGCTACTTTCTTGTTAGTATATAGAAATGCAACAGATTTCTGCATATTAATTTTGTATCCTGAAACTTTATGGAATTCATTTATTCTTTAATTTTACTTTTTAAAAAATGTTTAATTTATTTTTGAGACAGAGAGCACGAGCAGAGGAGTGGCAGAGAGAGAGGAGGACAGAGGATCCAAAACGGGCTCTGTGCTGACAGAAGACAGCCTGATTGATGCAGGGCTCAAACTCACAAACTATGAGATCATGATCTGACCTGATACTTAACAGACTGCACCACCCAGGCACCCCTCATTTATTAATTCTAATAGTTTTGCTGGTAGAGTCCATGGTTTTCTATGTATGGCATCATGTCATATGTGCAAACTGTGACAGTTTACTTCTTCCTTATCAATATGGATGCATTTTATTTCTTTTTCTTGTCTGACTGCTGTAGATAGGACTTCCAGTACTATTTTGAATAACACTGGCAACAGTAGATGTCCTTGTTTTGTTCCCAATCTTAGAGGAAAAGCTCTCAGTTTAACTTTCTCTATTGAGTATGATGTTAGTTGTGGGTTTGTCATTTACTGAGATACCTTCCATTTAAACCTATTCTGTTGAGAGTTTTTATCATAAATGGGTGCTTAATTTTGTCAGGTGCTTTTTCTGCAAACATTAAAATGACTATGATTATTATGCTTTATTCTGTTAATGTGGTATATCACATTGATTGATTTACAAGTATTGAACTATGCTTGCATCCATGGCATATATCCCACTTGATCATGGGGATTGTACTTTAAAAAATTTGTTTTTAATATTTATTTTTGAGAGAGGGAGAGGGAAAGGGAGAGGGAGAGAGAGACAGAGAGACAGAGAGACAGAGAGAGACAGAGAGAGAGAGAGAATGAGGGGGAGAGGGGCAAAGAGAGAGATAAAGAATCTGGAGCAGGCTCCAGGCTCCAAGCTGTCAGCACAGAGCCTGACGCGGGGCTCAAACTCACAAACCACTCAAGATCATGACCTGAGCCAAAGTCATGGCTTTGACTGAGTTTGCCATGACTGAGCCACCCAGGCACCCCATGGGAAACTGTACTTTTAATTCTGTTTTATGGCCTGATGTGTGATCTGGACAATGTTCCATGTGAAACTGAAAATTCAATTCAATTTGCTAATATTTTGCTGAGGATTTTTGAATCTATGTTCATCAATAATATTGGCCTGTAATTTTCTTTTTTTTGTGCCTTTGGTTTTGGTATGAGGGTAATGGCCTCATAGAATGTATTTGGAAGTTTTCCTTCCTCTTCCATATTTTTGGAATGGTTTGAAGAGAACAGGTATTAACTTTTCTTTAAATGTTTGGAAGAATTCACCAGTGAATCCATTTGGTCATAGATTTTTGTTTGCTGAAAGTTTTCTGAAAACTGATTCAATTTCATTATAGTAATTAGTATGTTCATATTTTCTATTTCTTCCTGATTCAATTTGGGAAGATTATGTTTCTGGGAATTTATTTATTCTAGATTGTTCAATTTGTTGGCATGTAATTTTTCATAATAGTCTCTTATAATCCTTTGTATTTCGGTGGTTCTGATTGTTACTTCTCCTCTTTCATTTCTAATGTTTATTTATTTTTTTATTTCTGAGAGAGAGACAGAGCATGAGTGGGGCAGGGGCAATGAGAGAGGGAGACACAGAATCAAAAGCAGGTTCTGTCAGCATAGAGCCTGACAGGGGCTCAAACTCACAAATCACGAGATCATGACCTGGGCCAAAGTTGGGTGCTTAACCAACCGAGCCACCCAGCTGCCCTGTCCTCTTTCATTTCTGATTTTTTTTTATTTCAGTTTTTTCTTTTTCTGCCTAAAGGTTTACCAATTTTGTCTAACTTTTTAAAAAACTAGCTCTTGGGTTCACTGATCTTTTTTTTCCTTTCCTTTCCTTTTTTTTTTTTTTTACTCTCAATTTCATTTATTTCTGCTCTGATCGTCATTATTTCTTTCCTTACACTAACTTTGGGCTTTGTTCTCTTTCAAGTTCCTTTAGGTGTAAGTTTAGATGGTTTGAGATTTTTTTTTTGTTTCTTACAGTAGATCTGTATTGCTATAAACTTCCCTCTTAGAACTACTTTCACAGCATCTGAAAGATTTTGGACCATTGTGTTTGCATTTTGTCTCTGTGTATTTTTCTGATAGCCTCTCTGATTTTCTTCATTGACCCATTGGTTGTTTAACAGCAGGTTGTTTAGCCTCCACATTTGTTTCTTATTTTTCTTTTCATTTTTTCTTGTTATTGATTTCTAGTTTCATACCATGGTTGTTGGGAAAGATGCATGGTATGATTTCAATCTTCTTAAATTTACTGAGACCTGTTTTGTGGCCTAACGAGTGATTTATCTTGGATAATGTTCTATGTGCACTTGAAAAGATTGTGTATTCTGGTATTTTGGGGTGTGATGTTCTGTATATATGTAAGTCCATCTGGTCTAGAGGGTCATTCAAAGACACTGTTTCCTTATTGACTTTCTGCCTGGATGATCTAGTTATTGGAATAAGTGGGATATTAAAGTCCCCTACTATTATTAGCAATTTCTCCCTTTATGTCTGTTAATATTTGCTTTATGTATTTAGATGCTTCAGTGTTGGGTACATAGATATTTATAATTATTATACCCTCTTGGTAGATTAATCCCTTTACCATTACATAATGCCGTTGTCTCTTGTTACAGTCTTTGTTTTAAAACCTATTTTGTCTCATATGAGTATTATTACCTCACTTTTCTTCTTTTTTTTGTTTCCATTTGCATGAAATATCTTTTTCCATTCCTTCACTTTCAGTCTGTGTCTTTAGGTCTGAAATGAGTCTCTTGTAGGCAGCATGTAGATGAGGGTCTTGAGTATTTTTAAATCCACTTCATCACCTATTGCCTTTTAATTGGAGCATTTAGACCATTTACATTTAAAGTAATTATTGATAAGTATGTATATATTGCCATTTTGTTCATTGTTTTCTGTTGTTTTTGTAGTTCTTCTCTATTTCTTTCATCTCTCCTTCTCTTTCCTTATGATTGACAGCTTTCTTTAGTGTTATGCTTGGCTTTCTTTCTCTTTATTTTTTGTGTATCTACTATAGGTTTTTAGTTAATGAGTACGATGAGGTTCATGCATAACATCCTAGTTATATAGCAATCTATATTAAATTGATAGTCCTTTAGTTTGAACACATTCTAAAAGAACTTCCTTTTTACCATCCCATCCAAGGTTATATATGTACTGCTACTTTTTGCTACTTTTGTCTCATAACCTTCAAGTTATAAGTTATTGTTCTACTATCTTTACTATGTTTCCTTTTACTCATGAAATTTTTTCCTTTTATAATTTTCTTATCTCTGATTATGGCCTTTTATTTTCCACTTAAAGAATTCCCTTTAACATTTTTTTGTAAGGCTGGTTTAGTGATGATGAACTACTTTGACTTTTGTCTGGGAAACTCTCTTTCAATTCTGAATGATAATCTTCCAAGAGAGTATTCTTGCTTGTATGTTTGTTTTTTTTTTTTTCTTTTCCCTTTCATCCTTTTGAATCTATCATGCTGCCACTCCCTTCTGACCTGGCAAAGTCTCTGCTGAAAAGTCAGCTGAAAGCCTTATGGAGTTTCCCTTTATGTTACTAGTTGTCTCTCTCTTCTTACTTTTAAAATTCTCTCTTCATCTTTAATCTTTAACATTTTAAATTAGTATGGTCATGGTGTGGACTTCCTTTGGTTCATCTTGTTTGAAATTCTTTGTACTTCCTTAACCCAGATGTCTGTTTCTTTCCCCACTTTAGGGAAGTTTTCAGCTATGATTTCTTCAGATAAATTTTCTGCCCCTTTCTCTCTTCTGTTTGTTCACTTGATGTTATCCAAGACAGCCCTTAACCTCATTTAAAAAAAGTCTTCTGTTCATCTTGGGTGTTGTTCTATTACCCTGTCTTCCAGATCACTGATCCATTCTTCTAATCTACTGTTGATTTCCTCTAATGTATTTTTCATTTATTTATTTTTCATTGATTCATTCTTTAAGTTTATTTATTTATTTTTGAGAGACAGAGAGAGAATCCCAAGCAGGCTCTGCAATGTCAGCATGGAGCCCTAACCCATGAACCGTGAGATTGTGACCTGAGCTAAAACCAAGAGTTGGACACTTAAACAACTAAGTCACTCAGGTGCCTCTGATTCATTCTTTTTTATATTATCTATGTCTTTGTTAAAGTTCTCAGTAAATTAACTGAATTTTCTCTCCATTCTGGTGAGTATCTCTAGGATCATTACTTTGAACTCCTTATCAGGAAGACTGGTAATCTCCATTTCATTTAGCTTTTTTCCTGAGTTTTGTGCTTGTTATTTTGTTTGGAGCATATTTTTCCATCTCTTCATTTTGCCTGGCCTATATTTTGATGAATTCAGTTAAACAGTTAATTCTCCTCAACCTGAAAGAATGGCCATCTTCTGTGTAGACAATGTAGGCCTGGTGACTTTGGCTGGCTGCTTAGATCTGTGTCTAGGTAGGTTGCAGTCCCAAGATGCTCAGTACAAGGGGCTCCTGATGGGGCAGCAGAGGCCAAGGTGGGAATAGGCTGGGAGGGCCCAGGATGCCCTGCACTGGGGGTATCTTAGCAAACTGTCTGGAACCAAAGTAGTGCTGTCCTGCATCTGTGTCACCTTGGTGAGATGGCTAGAGCTACAGTGAATGCTGACCAGGGGTACCCTTGTCGGCACTGTGCTGAGGCCACCTTGGTGGGAAGGCTTGGGTTAGTATGGGCTAGGGACCCAGGCTCACTGCGGTGATAGGCTGGCTGGGGCACCTGGACCCTGCTCCCATCCATGCTACCGAGGTGGAGGGGGAGTGTAAACCATGGCACTTGCCAGGCCCTTTGATCCAGAGAGTTCCACCAGACCACCCCTCACCCCCCCCCCCCCCCAAACACACACACTGGCAGGGTTCTAGAGCTGGAGGCTTTATGTTCTAATTGTTCTTTTAAACCACAGGTTTTTGGTTTTTGTTTTTTCCTATTCCACAGGTGTCTGGTGCTGTGTGGGCTAGAGGCATGGGGCTTGCTGAGGTGGCAGGCTGGCTGTGGTGCCTAAATACTGGCCAGTCTATGCTATGAAGATGAAGGGAGAACGTAAATCATGGTGCTCACCAGCCTCTCAAACCCAAAGAATTCCAGCAGCTCCCCCACCATTTGGCAGGGGTCTAGGGCTAATTCCTCTATATTTTAGTTAGCCTTTTAAACCATGACTTTTTTTTTCTGTGCCCCAGGGCAGATGAATCTACTTATGGTACTGAGGGACCCTCTCCACTGTAGTTTGCAGTGTGTGTTCCCTTTCTTACCATGTCTCCATCTCTCTTGCCATTCTCTATGGCCTATCTTTTGTTGTGCAGAAGCTTTTCAGTCAGCCTTCAGTTTTTCAGGAGGAATTGCTCTATAAATAGGCATAGGTTTGGTATGTCTGTGGAATAGGTGTCTTCCTACATTGCCATCTTGAACCAGAATTTATGACTTACTTATTTTATAATTGTAAGTTTGTACTTCTTAATCCCCTTCATCTACTTTGCCCCCCCCTACCCCACACACACACTCCCTAACCACCATTCTGGTAACTATCAGTTTGTTCTTTGTATCTATGAGTCTGTTTCCATTTTTTCTTATTCATTTGTTTTCTTTTTAATTTTTACTTTTTTCTTAAATAAAGACATTTTATCTATCTATCTATCTATCTATCTATCTATCTATCTAAGGTAAGCTCTGTGTAGGGCTTGAACTCATGACCCTGAGATCAAGAGTTACATGCTCTGCCAGCTGAGCCATCCAGGTGCCTGTTTTGTTTTTTAGGTTCCACATATAAGTGAAATCATCTGGTATTTATCTTTCTCTTTTATTATTATTTTTTAGTCTTTCTCTTTATTATTTCACTTAGCACAATACCCTCAAGGTCTACCCATGTGTTTGCAAATGGCAAGATTTCATTTTTTTTCATTTTTTTATGGCTGAGTAATAACAGTCCATATACATACCATATATAACCTTTTTATACATTCATCTATTGATGGACACTTAGGTTGCTTCCATATCTGGGCTATTGTAAATAACGCTACAATGAACATAGGGGTGTGTGTTATCTCTTTGAATAGATGTTTTCATTTTCTTCAGATAAATACCTGGAAGTAGAATTCCTTGATGGTATGGTAGTTGTATTTTTAAATTTCTGAGTGACTTCCATATTGTTTTCTACAGTGGCTGCACCAATTTACATTCTTACCTACAGGGTATATAATGTTCTCTTTTCTCCATATCCCTGTCAACTCTTCCTTTTTGTCCTTTTGATGACAGCCTATCTGATAGGTGTGAGGTGATATCCCATTGTAGTTTTGATTTGCATTTCCCTGAGGGCTAGTGATGATGAGCATCTTTTCAAGTGTCTCTTGGCCATCTGTATTTCTTTGGAAAAATGTCTTTTTAAAAAGTCCTCTGCCCAATTTTAATCAATTTTTTTAAAGTTGTGAAAGTTCTTTATATATTTTGGATATTAACCCCTTAGCAGATGTATGATTTGCAAATATCTTCTCCCATTCAGTAGGTTACTTTTTCATTTTGTTGATGGTTTCCCTCACCATGAAAAGGCTTTTTTAAGTTTGACATAATCCCATTTGTTTTATTTTAGCTTTTGTTGCCCTTGCCTGAGGAAACTGGTCCAAAAAAATACCACTAAGAATGATGTCAAAGAGCTTACTGCCTATGTTTTTTCTTCTAGGAGTTATATGGTTTCAGGTCTTACATTCAAGTCTTTAATCCATTTTGAATTTATTTTTACATATGGTATAAGATAGTGGTCCAGTATTCCCAACACCATTTATTGAGTGTCTTTTCCCCATTGTATATTCTTGCCTCCATTTTTGTAGATTAACTAACTGTATATATGTGGATTTATTTCTGAACTCTCTATTCCATTGATCTATATGTCTGTTTGTGCCAGTTCCATACTATTGTAATTACTAAAGCTTTGTAGTATAGTTTGAAATCAGGGCATGTGATACCTCTAGTTTTGTTCTTTCTCAAAACTGCTTTGGCTATTTGGGATCTTTTGTGGTTCCATACGAAATTTAGGATTGTTTGTTCTAGTTCTGTGAAAAATGCCATTGGTATTTTAATGGGGATTGCAATGAATCCGCAGATTGCTTTGGGTAAGAACTGTAACAATATTAATTCTTCCAATCAATGAATATGGAATATCTTTCTATTTATTTGTACTGTCTTCAATTTCTTTCATCAGTATGTTATAGTTTTCAGAGTACAGGCCTTTCATCTCTTTGGTTAAATTTATTCCTATGTA
This sequence comes from Panthera leo, assembly GCF_018350215.1. Lineage (NCBI taxonomy): Eukaryota > Metazoa > Chordata > Mammalia > Carnivora > Felidae > Panthera > Panthera leo. Next base: position 29,111,456 of record NC_056691.1, read on the forward strand.
TTTTAGTCTTTTTGATGCAATTGTAAATGGGACTGTTCACTTTTTGATGTTTCATTTCTGTAGGGTAATTTTGTATCCTGTGACTTTACTGAATTCATTTATTAGTCTTAATAGTTTTTTGGTGGAGTCTTTAGGGTTTCTTAAATATAGTATCATGTCATCTGCAAATAGTGACAGTTTTATTTCTTCCTTACCAATTTCGATGTCTTTTCTTTATCTTGTCTGATTGCTATGGGCAGGGCCTCTAGTACTACGCTGAATAAAAGTGGTGAGAGTAGGCATCCTTGCCTTGTTCCTGGATCTTAGGAGCTGTATTGCTATGAACTTCCCTATTACAACTGCTTTTGCTGTGTGTCATAAATTCTGGAAAGTTGTTTCCATTTTCATTTGTCTCATAGTATTTCATTTGTTTCAGGTGACAAAAATGGCTCTAATACCTTCATGATTCAAAAGCACCTGCTGTTGACTTTTTGGTTTTTTTTTTGTTTTTTTAATTTTTTTTTTTTTTAACGTTTATTTATTTTTGAGACAGAGAGAGACAGAGCATGAATGGGGGAGGGGCAGAGAGAGAGGGAGACAGAACCGGAAGCAGGCTCCAGGCTCTGAGCCATCAGCCCAGAGCCTGACGCGGGGCTCAAACTCACGGACCGCGAGATCGTGACCCGGGCTGAAGTCGGACGCTTAACCGACTGAGCCACCCAGGCGCCACTGCTGTTGACTTTTTGAAATAGCTTTTAATTTTAGAACAGTTTTAGACTTCTAGTTTACTGAAAAGATAATACAGAAAGATCCCATATCTCTGACATCTGGTTTTCCATTAACATCTTAAATTAGTACATTTATCACAATTAATAAACTGATATGGATGCATTTTATTAACCAAAGGACAGACTTTTTCTGATCTCCCCAGTTTTTCCATAATGTCCTTTTTCTGTTCCAGGATAATATCTAAAATACTACATTATATTTAGTTTTCATGTCTCCTTATGCTCCTCTTGGCTTTGACAGTTTCTAACACTTTCCTTTCAATGATGGCCTGGACAGTTTTGAAGAGTGCTACATAGGTATTTTTGTCATTTGTTTTTCTCATTATTAGACTGGGATTATAAAAGTTTAGGGGAGGAAGATCACAGAAGTGCCATTTTCATCACATTATATTAAGGGTACTTATAGTCAACATGTCTTATGACTGTCATGTTGACCTTGATCACTTGGCTGAGATAGTGGCTGAAAAGTGACTATTATTACTTATAGCTGGCCAGAGGTAATGTTGGTTGATATCAAGGTCTATGGACACATGGACATTTTTTCAGCTCTTAGCCTTCTGTCTGAACATGAGAGGCAGGACTAACAGGCTGGCTGCTGTGGCCTGCCTGCTCCATGCTGACTGTTTTACCAGGACTGAGGAGAACCTCCTGGGTGCTAGTTTCTGAGGTTCTTGGCAGTCCTACTTATCACTGGGACTCTCTCCATATTCACATTCAAACAGAACCTGCCCAGGGAAAGGAGCAAGAAGGGGCTCTCTGGATGCTGAGAACATTCCTGATTTGGTTGCTGGCTGCATGGTTATTTATGGTTTATGAACATTAATCAAGCTGTATGTTTTCTGTATGTATATTATATGTCAGTAAAAAATAAAAACAAAAGCAAATAAAAATTCCAAAAGCTAGCATGTGGACGCTTTTTAAATTTGGTCTTTTAACCCTTTTGAAGTGGACAGTTCATTGGCATGAAGTAAATTCACAATATTGTACAACCATCACTACTATCCATTTCTAGAACTTTTTTTCATTATCCAAAACAACTCTCCATTCCTCTCACCTGCCCAGCTCCTGGTAACCTCTATTCTACATTTTGTCTCTATAAATTTGCATATTCTAGGTACCTCATAAAAGTGAATCATATAGCATGTGTCCTTTTGTGTCTGGCTTAGTTTACTTAGAATAATGTCTTCAAGGTTCATCCATGTGGTAGCATATATCAGAATTTCATTCTTTTTTAAGGCTCCCATTGTATATACAGACCATATTTTATTTATCCATTTATCTGTTGATGGACACTTGGGTTGTTTCTACCTTTTGGCTATTGTGAATAATGCTGTTATGAACAGGGTGGCCAAGTGTTTAATTCTATTAATTCTTTTACACAGAAGTAGAATTGCCAGATCATATAGTAATTCTATGTTTAACTTTTTCAGGAACTATCAAACTCTTCCACAGTGGCTGTACCATTTTAGCATTCCCAACTGGAAATATAGGAGTGTTCCAATTTCTCTACATCCTCACCAACACTTGTTATTTCCATTTTGTTTGTAATAGCCATCCTAGAGGGTGTGGAATGTTACCTCATCATGGGTTTTAATTTGCACCTCCCTAATGGCTAATAATGTTGAGCATTTTTTCAGGTGGTTATTAGCTATTTATGATCTGTTGTCCATTTTTGAATTGGGTTTTTGCTGTTGTTGAGTTGTAAGAATTCCCAATATATTCTGGATACTAACCCCTTTGTCAGATACGTGATTTCCAAATATTTTCTTCCCATTCCTGAGTTTGTCTTTTCACTGTCTTGCTTGTATCTTTGATGAACAACATGTTTTAATTTTGATGAATTTCAGTTTATTTATTTTTTGTTGGTGGTGCCTGTGCCTCTGGGGACATTATCCAAGAAGTCATTGCCTAACCCAATGCCATGAATGATACTCACTTTTGACTTGGACCATTCTTTATCCCTCATGTCATCTGGGTTTCAGAAAGAATTCTTTGTAATTAGCAAACACTGTTTTTAATTAACAAACAAAATTTTTTGGATTGCTATAGTGAACACTTCTCACTGAAGTCTTGTCCATCTTCATGACGAATGTAACTGAAAGAGTAACTACATGGGAAGACAGAAGACCTAGCTTTACTATGGACTCTGACAGTAATTGTGACCTCTTTTTTCAGAGCCTCCATTTTCTTCCTTATTATAAAGGTGTCACAAGGGGCAGGCTCTGGGGTCCATCCCAACTTTCAACTTCATTGCCTGTCCATCCATGTTTGGATAGCACCCTGGTACACATACTTGTCAAAGGCCAGGCAATCCTCATACCTGGAATGCAAATGAGAATTAGCACACTATTAAAGGGGAGACTTACAAGGGTGATGACTTCTCGAGCAATCGCATGGCCTCCAGGAGCCCATAGCAGGAAGTTCAGGAGGAGGTGCCTGATCAGCTGTTGACATGAAGGTGGTCTGAGGTCTCTGTCTTGGCTCTCTGCAGCTGCTGCCTGTAGATCCCTGGCTGAGAGAGTTGGACTTCTGAGCAGCTTCTTGAGGTGGCTGAGCACTGCCTTTACCTCTACCTGGGAAGTATAATTTCAAAGGTGAGAGATTAGGGAAGAGTCAGGACCTGTATGGTTCTAGGATTTATTTGGGACTTTGAAGCAAGCCCTAGAAAGAGGAGAGGACTGGCGACCTAGGGAAGGCAGACAGAGGCGACTCATGTCTGAGCTTATACTCTGTTCCACACAAACCCAAATGGGCGTAATGGAAATTTCTTGACTTTCTTTCGTCTTGCTAAGCAGCCAAGGCACCACGCCAGGAATTGACCTTTTTTTTTTTTTTGTAAGAAAAGAGACGGAGAAAAATCCTCAGCAGAATGTAGTCAGATTTTTATATTGTGGGAAAAGGAACAAAAGGCTCCTTGAAGACTCGCTCTCTATCATAGCCACAAATCAATTAAAGCCCCATGCAATTGGACCTCCACTGAGCCAATGTTCTGATAAGAATGAGGTTTGCCTTTTGCCTTTTGTTATCTCTGAGGGGAGGAAACACACACATACACACACACACCACATTTGTTTTGTTTTAGACACTGGGACAGTGTTCATACATGTTGAAAGCATAAGCAGAGGTCACAAGTCTGTAGAATTCACATAATGTGATTGTTATAGATCTGTGGGTTGTTTTTGCATAAAAAATACTTATTTCATGCTGAGACTTCTGCTTGCTATAAGAATAGTACATCAAGATGTGACGTGGAAAACAAAGAAAAACTGAAAGCCATAGATCCAAAATGCCACATGGAACTCATGAACAGCTATGTTCCATCATTTTCGAAAGAGTACTTAGGCCTATTCTGAGAATTCCCATGACCAATTTTATGGATTTTGTGTGAGTCGTCTTTTTTTTCCCCTGGAAGTTAAAGCCTCATTCAATGAAGTCTGTCATAAACTCCAATACACTAGGAGTGCTGTGTGAGCTATTCTGACCACAATCCAAGACCGTGAGAAACTGTACCATGGGGCTCTTCCACGGAGAATGGCAGCGTTCCAACAGGAGAGGGCTACTCTCTCACCACCTCCTCTGTCAGCTGGGCCCAGCCTGCCCTCATCTGATGGCATCTATGGGAGCCCAAGACCATCTTACCATCTAAAAGGTCTGCAAAAATGTCAGGGCTTAGGAAGCTATGCCTTCATATCCATTTTCTTCTTGACTGGCATTTGATTTTCTACCCTTGTTCAGTACTCCCTAAGACTGGTTGTCTTCATCCCAGACCATCTTTCCCTTCAAATGCCTTCCACATCCATAAGCTTTCACCTGACATGCCAAAACTTTAAATGCTTTTTAATTTGTTTTTAGTAAAAGAGATAAGCTTTCTTTTCTAAGGATTACTTTTTATCCTGCATTATGAAAATTTACATATGTTCACTAGAAAGTCTGAACAACAAGGTATGATGTACCTCCACCATCCAAATGAAAGATCTGATCTAACTTAATCTCAGGCTGGTCTTGCTCCATTTTCTCCAGGGGAGATGGAGGAAACCAGGTTCACAACCTTCTCATTTGTTCCCCAGGCCTTGTGAACCCAGAGCTCACTATGCGCCATGTTTGCTTACAGTTCTCACAATGCACTGTAAGTAATTTCATGTATCTATGACATAAAGTCTTTGAGAACATGATTTTTCATGGCAGAATGTTAGTCCATGGTTAGAATATGTCACAATTTATTTAGTCAGTTCCATACCATTGAAAGTTTAGGCCATTTCTAACATCTGCAATTACAACAATGCTGTAATGATATTCTTATACATAAATCTTTGTATGGATCTCTAATTACTTCCCTAGGATAATTCCTAGAGGTGGAATAACAAAGTCAGAGTATGAACCCTGGCTTAATTCTTATGGGTATTCAAACACAGGCATTTTGTGTTTTTATCATGATTAAATTCAAAGTTAGCAAAAGAAGATGAACACTGGCTGGCAGCAAACAGGGTCTGCAGAGAGAAGGGCGCGTCTTTGTGCGGCAGTCGCCCTTGCTCCCCCGTTACTGAACCTCAAGGATGGCCAGTGGAGGCTGGCCCACAATACGCTGTCAGGGCTGAGCGATTAACCAGGATTTAATGACACCTTTTGAGGAAAGGGCACAGATGTTGTCAGGCTCATTCAAATCTCACAATAAACATGCGTTCAAAGGCAGCTCACAGTTTGTTTCTCAAGTCACCCAACAGACCATCAAAGGGATTTAAAGTTCACAAAACCCAGGAGAGAAAGAGGTATGTATTACTAAACTAGGAAAACTGGGCCCACTTCCTCCCCAGGATGTCACACACACCAGTGCCTCAGGTTGGGCACCAAGGAGGAAGAGGCTTTAGGCTCACAAACATGAAACGTGTCTTCAGTCACAAGACAGATAGCCCCTCTCACAGGATAGCTAAGAAGGAAGCGAACATGCTGGTGCTAAACTACTCTGAGTGAACTGATCTATTTTTATCCAGTATGCTACAGCATCCCTGCAGTAAGAACTATGTACAGATTAAAAAAAAAAAAAAAAAAAAAAAAAAGCCAAGGTAAGTATTAGACATGCCAATGCAGAACTTTCTAGAAATTACCTTTCTTTTGGACAATTTATTTCTCTACCTTTCAAAAGTGAATCTCTGTCCATTTCAATGATTGATCAGGAATTTAACATATAACTTACCAACTTAGCTTATAAGGAATCAAATATAAAGTATATATAACAGGGCTTTGAAAATCATTAGTGCTATATACATTTTAACTATTATCACTAAAAATAAGATAATGAAAACATAATTAGGATTTCTCTTAATAAGTTTAAGTTTAATGTGATATTTTAAAAGGGAGATAGAAAGCTTTCTTCTTAGTCATAAAGCAACCCTCAAAACATACGTGGATTATGATAATTTCTTAAAAACGTATTTTTGATCCAAAATAAATTATCACCAAATTTCAACTTTTTAAAATCTAAAACTCTTTCTTTCCTTTGCCATGCAAGTATTCGTTCATTTTTTTGAATGTTTATCCATTTCTGGGAGAGAGAGAGAGAGAGAGAGAGACAGACAGAGACAGAGACAGTGTATGCAGGGGAGGGGCAGAGAGAGAGATGGAGACAGAGAATTTCAAGCATGACATGGGGCTCAAAACCACAAACCGTGAGATCAAGACCTGAGCCAAAATCAAGAGTCGGACACTTAACCAACCGAGCCACCCAGGCACCCCATGCCATGCGAGTCTTTAAATAAGAAAAATATACAGACATATCTGTACTAGTCTCTGCTTTTTTCAAACAGAAAACATGAAGCAAATAGGAAACTTACTCTCTACATAAAGAAACTTGCTCCCTTTAATTATTAAAAATAGCAAAAAGTGTTAGCAGCTAAAGTTTTAAAAACCGGCAAATAAACATTTGCAAGGGAGGTGCCAATGCCTTTAATCAAAGCACTGCTTCCTGTAGTCATTATACTCTGCATAAAATAAAAACTCGATTTGCCATAGACAGCCAGTCCTGTATTAGCTGCTCTGTTATTTAGGGAATGCCCAAGTCCTTTTTCAGAAGCTAAGGGGTTAATATCAGATTACTTTAGTAAGAGTGCTAAACAAAGCCTGTAATGTGAGGATTTGTTGTCTGATCCAAGAAAGCAGTAAGTCAAGACGGAAGCAGACAGGGACAGGCTGCTGATCAGAGAGAGGACAGTGCTCCTTAGAGGAGCGGTCAGATTCTGCACGGCAAATGCTAGAGGACTTGGCCCCTGGGCCAGGGCTGACTGTAAACAAGGGCATTGGTGGCAGCTGAGCAAGAACAGATAAAACAATGTGGGGGACAGAAGGGCTATGCCTCATCTCTGTGGTGCTTCCCAGGAAAGCAGAGTGGCAGTTTCCCATGTCTAGTCAACTCTGTGAGGCAAGAAGACGCCTCCAACCACAAACCTAGCATGCGTGCACTCACCCATCTGGGTGGATGTGTACATGCTACCACACGTGAGCACAGTGAACAGCCAGTGCTTAGGTGCCTGGGGGTTACTGGAGGCCAAACCCACCACAGGCCCCTTCCTGCAGCATCTTTTCTGATCCCAAGAGACGAACCCAGAGCACCACACACAGCACGTCCTGCCACCCACCATGGTCTGTGCTCGCTGCTGACTCCTGTCACGTGGACTGTGGCTGAAGGCCAAGAGCCACAGCAGGGCTTCCGGGGGTTCAGCTTCTGACATCACTAACTGCTCAGCCGCGATGTCAGCCCATCCTCCAAAGTGAATGAACAAAAACCAGCACTCAAAGGGGCCTCCGTAGGACCTGGAACAGAACCAAAACACATGGCAGCTGGGCAACTTGACTTCTTTCTCTTTTCGGTTCTTAGAGCAGCTGTAATGTCTGCGAATGGTTGGCTTAAATTGTTCTTATCCACTGAGGTACATCTTGCAAGGAATACAAGTTAGATTTAAAAAATAGCTCACAATGCCATTCTGAACCCATCACAGGACCTTCAAAGGCAGGTCTTTCAAAATCCCATGTGTCCCGAGGACTTTAGACACTTAAATCTTTATATCCAAGGACCATGAGTGGCTACAGGCTTCGACAAAGAAAGGTTCTGGGCCATGACCAACAGGGATGCTACAAGATGAGAGCTTTCAGGCCCCCTCTGCTTTCTGCAAGGCCTGTACAGCTGGGCTGCTGTGAAGAGGGGGCCTCCCAGCCCTGAGGCAGCCACCCAGGTAGCTCCAGAGCAAGAAATGAGGGGGCTCCCTGGGGTCCAGATGGAGACCAGGAAGGGATGCAGACAAAAACATATGTTATTTCCTTTCTGACAAAACACAAGGTTCTGGTCAGTATTTTGGCAATGATGAACTTTGAATGGGCTGCATACTGTATATTCTTTCCTGTCATGTATGGGAAGCTGAAAAGTTAGAAGCTTTTATGAAGCTATCCTTTTGCCATGCTGGGAATGGACAGGCACACTGGCTATTTAAAAGATAGACTCTGTTCAAGGAAAGGACCTATTAATATGCACAGTGACAGTGTCAGCAGCTTAACATCTCCCCTGGGGAAAATGGAGTGGGACTGGCCTAAGATCAGAACTTCTCTTCTGAACCGGGGAGGTTCCTGGAACAGGAGAGCTCTGGGCCCCTCTTGGTTGGATCTGGGTCTGCTATGTCTGTTCTGAGAGCAAGTGATTAAATGTTTTAACATCTAGCTTGTGGAACAGTGGAGAGAAGAAGAAAGGGGAGTGAGTATTAATCTTACTTGTCCCACAAGAGGAAGAACTGGTGCTCTGTGGGCCACATTAGCGATCTGCTGGGTTATGATGGCTGAAAAGCCAGGAATGGGTTCCACAGAGGATCTTCCCTACAGACCTCACTATAAGCTGAGCAGCGGGGCTCTCTCACACTCCCTGGACAGAGGCTACAGGGCCTACCTTGCAGAAATGGGCCGGGTTCTTTTTCCTCTTTTCTACAGTAACTGAGTATGTGAGGCAGTCCTAGTGGCTGGCTAAGAAAGCACCGGAACCTGTTCACTGGCCCTTCCCTGCAGGTGGACCCAGAAATCTAGTTAAGGCAGATCTAAGTTAGGTAAGAGTCCCATGAGGCTTTGCGTTGAGGTCCTGCTCTTCACCAGAGACAACCTGAAAGCATGCACATGGGACTGACAGGTGTTACAGGCCATTACCATGCTGATACTCTGAACCCCACTTGGCTGCCAGTTCTTTTTGCCTCCTTTATTGGTAAGAATCTTGAGTGCGGGGTGGTGAGTAACCGGCACCAAATGTGCATCAGTGATCATGAACATAAGGAGCACCAACCGTAATATGTGATGGCTCAGCGAGCAGATTACAGAGAATTTCAAGAGGGAATAGTGGCAAAAGGAACAAATAGAGATGGTCTTAGTAAGTTAGTACAGACAACAAATAAAATATTTGTACTCTAAAAAAAAAAGTAAATCAAGAGGAAGGTGCAGGGTGTTATGTCACAAAGAAGTTAGTAAAGCCTAAATGGGATTGCTTTTAGGAAAATTAACGCATGAGAGTACTTAATATCATGTTAGAAACTAATTTATGTTAGAATATAATTCTAATTTTAGACAAATTTCTATTTAAAATTTTTTTTTTAAGTTTATTTTTGACAGGGAGAGAGAGACAGAACATCAGTCAGGGAGAGGCAGAGAGAGGGAGACACAGAATCCAAAGCAGGCTCCAGGCTCTGAGCTGTCAGCACAGCGCACGATGCAGGGCTCCAACTCACGGACCACGAGATCATGACCTGAGCCAAAGTCAGACACTCAACCGACTGAGCCACCCAGGCGCCCCTAAACAAATATTTATTAAAAAGAGGAGGAAAAAGGGACATTTTACCCTACTGTGCAGGAGAAATTTAGAATTTCCTTCCCTAGAGAGCACAGAGGAAGGGAGAAGACCAAGGGACCCAGAGAGCACGGTCCTCTGCATGGCTGGGGGTGGTGGCAGCATGCGGGCTCTGCTGTTTTCCTAGGGTCTGCTCTTCTTCTCGTTATGCTTGTACATCTCAAGATCCAATACCAATACTACTCAGGACAGTTTCTATACAAGGTATTTACATATGCACTGCTGCTGAGCTGCTCAGAGTGACACACGTGCAGCTATGTGCTTCTTCCACTTCTCACTCAGCAAGGTGCTTACCTGTTTGGGCGTGGTCACAGACCAGTAATGCCTTCCCCTTGGCCCTCCTCAAACAGATGATAAGGATCAAGAGAAACCACTGTGAGACGGACCTAGGCATCATTAGGATTTGCTTACCCATGAGTCTGGTCTTCAACTATTTCTCTGAGCATTTCAGAAATATGTTTCAGTGGCTGGTGCCACAGTTTTTGTGGGATATCTGTGGGTGGAGAGACAAACCAGAGGGAGCTGAAGAAAAGTAAAACCTATTAGGATCGTCTGCAGCTAAGACCAAAAGAGCTTTGGAAAAAGGCTATATTTTTCCTGGCCCATGGGACCCATACCACTGGTCTCCCGCTGTTCCCAGCCAGCATCCACCCTTTAGGCCTGGGAAGATCCTCAGTGTTACACAGAACTAAACTTCAAAGGCTCTTTAACTCAGGTACACAGAAGTAGACAAACTCCATAAGCAGCCCACCCTAGGACTGAAAATGTTACGTTGCAGATACCTCACGTTTTTTCTTTTCTACCCAACCCCTCACTCCTTATCACTGACAATTTGTGATTTCAAAGTACATGGAGATGGTAATAAAAGTCAACAAGGAACTAAGGAGAGGCTGCTCAATTGTTTTTCTATGACTGTGCTGAATTCAGAATATGATTACAGGTTTATAGGGAAGAATGGGCCAGAAAAATAATACATGGGTATCATGTGAACAAATGTCTTTTCTTAGTTAGTTTTTCTGGTTTCATAATTATCCCAAGGTTTTAGATACGCACGTATCTGCAGTTCTAAGTAATATCTGAAAAAGTTACCACATATCCATACAGTGATAGATTCTATAATTAAATACACGAGAAGATAATGTAAGTGATAAGGCAGCTACTGTAACTACCCCGTAAGTGTTACAGATGAAAAGATCATCTTTCCCTCCTCTGAATGCCCATTACTCTTGATTTGTAGCCTTTGAAAGCATTTTTCATTTTCTTCTTTGTATTAATTATTTAGATACTTATTTCATGTCCCCCCACTTGTAGCTCTTGGATAGTCAGGACTTGTAAGTGATCTATCTTTTATGCCCCACAGGACTTTACTTTTATGTCCCACAGGGCCCCAATCAATTTCTGATGAATAGAAGATTCTACTATTAAAAAATACTTCAATTTGTGAATTAAACATTCATTTTTTCCAAAAAGAATAGGCTGAAAAGTAGCATAGGAGCAACTTCTGCTTAAATTTACTTATTTATTTTTGGACACAAATCTAAGACCATCACACAAAGGAAAAGGTAGTAAATAGGTGAGTTCCATGCCCAAGGTACCCCCTTAGTCTTGTGTTTATAGGTTTCCCAACTTACAAAATAATAACTCCAATATTTCTTCTGGAGCTCATTCAGTTCTCACGTAGGCTGACCTCAGGCTTCTCTAATCTGACCTAAGCTGTAAAGTGTACTTCTAGAAAGAGAAATTTGTTATCCAAGTTTTCCCACTGTGTTCCCACAGGTTAAATTTCACCAAACTGTTGATCAGAGGTCCCAGCAGCCTCACTACCACCTCCACCACTAGCATCTGAGAGGACAGTGTCATATGGGTCATTCTGGGTAAAAACCTACATCTTTTAGAAAAACAAAGAGAAGGGGTGCCTGAGTGGCTCAGTCAGTTGAGCGTCCAACTCTTGATTTCAGGTCAAGTCATGATCCTGGGGTTGTGGGATCGAGCCCCACATTGGGCTCCAAGCTGAAGACTAAAGCCTGCTTAAGATTCTCTCTCTCTCTGCCCCTCTCCCTGCTTGCTCTCTCTCTAAAATAAAATAAAATAAAATAAAATAAAATAAAATAAAATAAAATAAAATAAAATAAAATATAATAAATATTTAAAAGAAAATGAAGAGGAATTTGAATTTTGTAAAATACTCTGAAACTTGAAATACTCTTGTAAAATACTCTTGAAACTTTTCTCGAATGAATCAATCTACTCAGGAAAAAGGCAAGTAAAAATGGCATGAAAAAGGAAATATCACTGGCTCTTTCCCTCTTTCCTTCCACAGTTAAAATGCCTTCTTCTCTGGCACAGAGCCAGTGCTGTGTCAGTGCTGCCTTTCCTTCAGATTCTAGGCTTTAGTGGAAGGGGAAGGACACCTTTATTCTCTATGCCTGAAATGTTTCCTAAACACAAGTTCTCAGACATGTTAACAGACCAATGCCAGTTGGATTAAAGATGGGATCATCAATTTCCCAACTGGATGTGGCCAATGGAAGGCTGGCAAATGAGACCAGAGAAGGCCATGATTTAATACACTTACTGAATTCTTTCAAAAGTCTTTTTCCCTTGGCTTGGTTAGGAGAAATTTCCCCTAAATTTCCTTGGCTTTGTTCATCGTTTTATCTTTTCTTCTGTAACAAGGGGCACAGAGCGGAAAGAATGAAATACAAATAAATGTACTGTTTTAACCTACCTCAGCCAAGTCTTAGCCTGTTCTTGGCATTCAGGTGGATCTAGCTGGCACCAGCATAAGCCTGGGTTATCCTGAGCAGGCTATCAAAACCTAACAAGAGGACATTTTTTTTTTTTCTTTCTTTTGGTAAGTAATGGTAACTGGGAAGTCCAGCAAATTCTCATATCAAAATCCCACAGATGTGAGACCCTGGGAGCTTAAAAGGATGTTAGAGATGACTGATTCCATCTCCCTTGTTTTACAGAGAAGGAACTGGTAGGGAAGGGTTATGATTTGTCAGCCCTCTTTCTCAGAAATTATTTTAATATAGGCAGAATTGACTTTCACATACCTTTTGGGTGTTGAAGCAGCACCATAACAAGAGATGGAGAAGCATAAGGAAAGTAGGTCTTGAGTGTAAACTTCAGCTACAATAATTCAAAACCAAATGAATGTTAGGGTTGAAAGGGGTATTAAGAAAGAACAAAATCTTACATCATCTGCCCCAAAATGACTGCTTAGTACTAACATGGTCAGAATGTTTTCTTAAACATTTATTTAAAAAAAATTTTTTTGGGGGGGCGCCTGGGTGGCTCAGTCGGTTAAGCAGCTGACTTCAACTCAGGTCATGATCTCGCAGTCTGTGAGTTTGAGCCCCGCGTCGGGCTCTGTGCTGACAGCTCAGAGCCTGGAGCCTGCTTCAGATTCTGTGTCTCCCTCTCTCTGACCCTCCCCTGTTCATGCTCTGTCTCTCCCTGTCTCAAAAATAAATAAACTTTAAAAAAAAAAAAAATTAAAAGAAAAAAAAATTTTTTTTTCCAATAAACTTGTAAATATGTTCTAGAAAAATGAACCTTTTTGAAATCACCTTCTGGAGCTTAAGAAAAATAGAGTTATCCTCCTGATGTCTTCACAGCAGGTCTTTACCTCAAATGAACCAGATTATGCACATAAATCCATTTAAGTGAGAGTTTCCAAGGCAGTTGTGATATTAGATATTCCAGCATGATTTTTTAACAACAAAAATAAGCATGAAACAACAATGGTGCTCACTATACTTTGAGGGCCAAAGAGCTATAGTTATTTACGCCTTCAGAAGGCACAGAGGCTTTCAAGTACTTTGTAAGAAATTGAGGGAAAATCTAGAAACAGTGAAGTGCATAGGCTTTGATGAGTTTTGGTAAATCTGTAAATCCATGTGACCATCACCCCAGTCAAAATAGAGAACATTTCTATCACCCCAAAAAGTTCCTTTGTGGTCCCACCACTCCCTGGCAACCAATACTGTGATTTCCACAAAAGAGATTTGTTTTGCTTATTCTTGGATTTCATATGAATAGAATCATAGAGTATGTATTCTTTTGTGTCTGGTTTGGCTCAAACTTTTTTTTTTTTTTTTTTTTTAGATTCATCCATGTTAATGTGCATAAGTAGTTCATTCTTTTTTTATTGTTGACATAATCATTTTATGAATATACCATAATGTTTATTCATTCTCCTATTGATGGGTACCTGGGTTGTTTCCAGTGTGAGGTTATTATGAATAAAGCTGCAAATTAACATTCATATTTATGTCTTTTTGTGGACATGTGCTTTTTCTTGGGTAAATACCACAGGAATGGAATTACTGGATCATGGAGTACACGCTGTTTAACTTTATAAGAAACTGCCATGTAGTTTTCTAGAACGGCTTGTACCATCTCACACCCCTACCAGCAATTTATGAGAATTCCAGTTGCTCCACACACTGCAAACATTTGATATTTTCAATCTTACTAACTTCAGCTATTCCAGTGGGTATGAACTGTCACTACTTTATGGGTTTACTATGCATTTACTTGATGGCAAATGATGTAGAACAATTTTCATGTGTTTATTGCCAACTTATATATGTTTTTTGAAGTGTGTATTCATCTCTTTTGTCCATTTCACAAAACTGAGTTGTTTCTTAGGGACTAAGAGATTTTTATTCTGGACACAAATTCTCTGTCAAATATATGTATTAAAAATAATTTCTTGGGGAGCCTGGGTGGCTCAGTCGGTTGGGTGTCCAACTTCAGCTCGGGTCATGATCTCAGAGTTTGTGAGTTTGAGCCCCAGGTCAAGCTCACTGCTGTCAGCCTGTCAGTGCAGAGCCAGCTTCAGATCCTCTGTCCCCCTCTCACTACCCCTCCCCCACTCGCGTGCTCACGTGCGCTCTCTCTCTCAAAAATAAACATTAAAAAAAAAAAGAAAAGAATTTCTCTCAGTTAGTGCTTGCCTCTTCACTTTCTTAACAATGTCTATCAGAGAACAGAAGATTTTAATTCTGATGAAATCTATAATTTACCCATTTTTTTTGGATGGTTTGTGCTCTTTTTGCATCCCTCCTAAGAAATCTTAGATCGTTCCAATATAAAAAAGATACTCTCCTATGTTTTCTTCTAGGAGCTTTATAGTTTTAGCATTTACGCTGAAGTCCATGATCCACCTCAAATTAATTTTTGTGTTGGTGAGTTAAGAGGTTCATTTTTTTCTCATTTAGATAATTGGCTGTTTCAGCACAACTATTCAAAACTTTCCCTATTGAATTGCCTTGGTGTCACTCTCAAAGATCAATTTACTACACACATACACACACACACACACACACACACACACACACACGTATGAACTTTGTATGGATATATCTCTCTGGACTTTTCACTTCCACCAATCTATCCTGTTGCCAATACCTCACTGGCTTGTAGCTTAAAGTCTTGAAATCAGGTAGTGTGAGTCCTCTGATTTTGCTCTTTCCTTTCTTTTTTTTTATTGCATTTGTTTTTCAAAGTTGTTCCGTTGTTCTGGAACTATATGGGTTCTCTCCTTACATATTCAAGTTTCTTTAAGCAATGTTTTATAGTTTGCAATGTAGAGGTCTTATGCACTTGTCGTTAAATTTACTTCTTAGTATTTTACAGGTCACTGTGCATTTGTCTTTCTCTTCTTACTTCTGTCAATTCATGTATTCATGAATACAATTCATGTATTTTGAAACTGTTATTAAGCACATATCCATCGTTAATTGGTATTTCTCCTGATGACCTGACCATTCTGTGGCATTAGAAAATGTCCCTCTCTGTCTCTGGTCATACCCCTTGCTGTGAAGTCTATGCCATTGGCTGCTAGTAGTGCCATCCAGCTTATTATTTGCACAACCTAGCTCTCCTTTCTTTTACTTCAATCTACGATTTTATCATTAGAATGAGTCTCTTGAAAATAACATACAGTTGGATCTTGGTTTTTATCTACTCTGACATCTGCACCTTTGTACTAGCATATTTAGCTAATTTTTATTTAATTTTTGTCATTAACATACTGTTAGTATGTTTGTGTTTAAGTCTATCTTTTGACGTTAGTTTTCTTTTTTTGATGTTAGTCCTTTTTGTTTTGTTTTGTTTTTGTTTCTGTTCCTCTGGCAGCTCACGGCCCTGTCTGTTGACACCTCAAGTCAATCAGATTGTGCCTTCAGTTCTGGGCACCCCTGGCCCCACACAACCCCCTCCCACTCCTCACACGAGCAACCTAAGGAGACAGTTAACAGAGACCCCAATGTGGTTTCCTTTTTCAAAGCTTAAATCTCCTGTAGTTTCCATCTGCTTTTTTGGTTGTTCTCTAGTACCTTCAAATAGTTTTTAAATATATCTTGATCAGACTATAATTTTCTTTTGGAAATTTAGTCTAATACATTATCAGACTCGGCCACTGCTGGAACCAGAACCTGAAGTGATTTGCTGTTTGTACTGAGCCATTTTGCAAGTTGACAAAAAAGTGGTTTGTCGTGGCAACACTAGTTCAACTGGGCACATTGACGGAGCTGCACCGCACTCATCAAATACGACAGGTGCGAGGAAGGGACAAAAAGAGAAGGAGAAGGACTGAAGATAAACATTTCTGACAATGGGAAAGAACATGGATGAAGGGGATTTCTCACGAACTGCTGGGGGGAGTATAAACTGACACAACCACATCTGAAAACAATTTGGCACCATCTACAGAAGCTGAATCTTCTCATACCTAATAACCAGCACTTCCACTCCTAAACATATCCCAGAATGTCCAGAACGACACCATTTCTAAAGGAAAACAAAATCTGGATGCTTACCACCACTTTCCCAACAAAGTATTACATGGCACCACCCCACCATGGCCACACACAACACAGAGTGATCACAGGGAGTGGAAAAAGCAAGATTCAAAAGACTGCATACAGTATACTACTCTTGTTTGTTGTTTGTTTTCTCAAGTGCAAAAAAGCAAAGAAAGCATGGTTTGGGAAATCATATATATGTGATCATACTATTTTCAGAAAAAGCAAAGGAATGACAGACATAAATTCAAAACATTTATGGCTAAAGTGGAGGAGAAAGGCAGGGCTATAAAACAGAGATGGGCTACATGGATACATATTAAGTTGTTATTACCAGTCCAGGTCTTGTTTGGATATTGGATTCATATTCATTTTATTAAGAATAAATACATGAATGAATGAATAAAACACAGAAAGGAAAGAGCGTTACGCATGGATCACACAGGACACAGGGTGTTATGCATCAAGGATTATGACTAATCTAAAATGGGCACTTGAGAAGGCAGGGGATCAGTGATGAGAAACGGCCATCAATTAAAAAGGCAGACAATTAGGAACAGCCCTAGAAAGGGAAGTGATATAATATACGTATATGAAGCCCTGTGCAAAGGTAAGAGGTTATTGCCTTCTTATTCTGAGTCCAAAGTCAGGGCAATGAATTCTTTTTTTTTGATCTCTGCCCTGCTTTCCACTGGGACTCAGTATGTGCCCCTCCACACCACTAAACCCATGTACCCTGAGCAGGGTAATATTCTAAATGAAAAGCAACAGAGAAGAGAAAAAGCAAGAGAGGAGAGGAGAGGAGAGGAGAGGAGAGGAGAGGAGAGGAGAGGAGAGGAGAGGAGAGGAGAGGAAAGGGAAACAGAAAAGCAACAGAAACAGAGGAAATAATCTTAGAATTTGTATGGAACCACAAAAGACCTTGAATAGCCAAAGCAATCTTGAGAAAGAACAAAGCTGGAGTCAGCATACTCTCTGATTTCAAACTTTATTACAAACCTACAGTAATCAAAACAGTATAGTACTGGCATAAAAACAGACCCACAGATCAATAGAACAAAATAGAGCCCAGAAATAAACCCACACATATATGGTCAAGGAGCCAAGAATATACAAAGGGGAAAGGACAGTCTCTTTAATAAATGGTGCTGGGAACACTGGATTGCCACATGCAAAAGAATGAAACTGGACCACTATCTTAACAACATATACAAAAACTAAACTCAAAATGGATTAGAAACTGGAATGTTAGGACCTGGAACCATAAAGCTCCTAGAAGAAAACAGAGGTGGTAAGTTCCTCAACAATGGTCTTGGCGACGACTTTTGGTTCTGACTCCACAAAAACAAAGGGAACAAAAGAAAAACTAAGTAAGTGAACTACATCAAACTAAAAAAACTTCTGCACAGGGGAGCCTGGGTGGTTCAGTCAGTTGAGCATTCGACTCTTGACTTTGGCTCAGGTTATAATCTCACGGTTTGTGGAATTGAGCTCCGTGTAGGGCTCTGTGCTGACAGTACTGAGCCTGTTTTCGATTCTCTCTCTTCCTCTCTCTCTGCCCCTTCTCCTACTCACACATGTGCATTCTCTCTAAATAAATAAATAAACTTAAAGAAAAACCAAACTTCTGTGCAGCAAAGGAAATCACCAACAGAATGAAAAGGCAACCTACTAAATGGGAGAAAATATTTGCAAATCATATATCTGGATCAGAGGTTAATATCCAAAATATATAAAGAATTCATAAAATTCAATAGCAAAAAAAAAAACCCCAATCTGATCAAAAAATGGGCAGAAGATATGAATAGACATTTTTCCAAAGAAGGCATACAGGTGGCCAACAAGTACATGAAAGGGTGTTCAGCATCACTAATCATCAGGGAAATGCAAATCGAAACCACCATGAGATATCACCTCACACCTGTTAGAGTGGCTATTTTCAAAAAGACAAGCTGGCAAGGATGTGGAGAAAATGGAACCCTTGTGCACTGTTAGTGAAAATGTAAACTGGTGTAGCCACTGTGGAAAACAGTATGGAGGTTCCTCAAAAAATCAGAAATACCATATGATCCAATAATCCCACTACTAGGTATCTACCAGGAAAAATGAAAACATTAATTCAAAAAGGTATCTGCACCCCCCACATTCACTGTAGCATTGTTTACAACAGCAAAGACATGAAAACAACCTAAGTGTCCACGGACGGATGAATGGATAAAGAAAATGTGTTCTACACATTCAGCCTTAAAAAAAAAAAAGTGCTATCTTGCCATTTGTAACATGGATAGAACTTGAGAACTTATTTCATTACTAAATGAAATAAGTCAGACGGAGAAAGATAAATACCATATAATCTCACTTACATGTAGAATCAAAAAAACAAAACAAAGCAATACACCACTTGAGCTCACAGATACAGAGAACAGATTGGTGGTTGCCAGAGGCAGGCTGGGGAGTGGGCGGAATGGATGAAAGTGATCAAAAGGTATAAACCTCTAGTTAACAAATAAGTAAGTCTTGGGGCTGTAATGTATGGTATGGTATACAGTTAATAATACTGTATTGCATATTGAAATGCTGCTAAGAGAGTGTATCTTAATAGTTCTCATCACAAGAAGTTTTGTAACTCTAGTTACAGATGTTAACTGGACTTATCGTGATCATTTCACAATATATATAAATATCAAATCATTATGTTGTACACCTGAAACTAGTATTTGTTAATCATACCTCAATAAAAAAAAAAAAAAGACTGAAAAAAATAAGAACAAACAAATCAATTAAGGGGTGCCTGGATGGGTCAGTCAGGTAAGCATACGACTCATGATCTTGTGGTCATGAGATGGAGTCCTGCATCAGGTTCTGTGTTTACAGTGCAGAGCCTGCTTAGGATTCTCTCTCTCCCTCTCTCTCTGCCCCTACTCCTCTCTCCGCTTACCCGTGCACTCTCTCCCTCAAAATAAATAAGTAAACATTAAAAAAATAATAATTTTAACAAATTAATTAAAAGCAACTGTAACTCTAGTCCAAATCCACAGTGCCCAAGGCCAACAGTCAGGAGCAAGGCTGATAAGAAAAACACCCTTAAGCTAATGCTTTAACCAGTGTCATCTGCCCTAACCTAGGTGTCTTCAGGACTCAAAGGGGCAGGTTTTTTAGAGGTTGGTTCCTAACTGAATTACAGAGAATGTATAGGGAGGATAAAAGATGTTTATAGTTATGCCTCAAAATAGGTGTGAGGGCCAACAAGTGCTTTTCAGCAGAGCTCTCCTCCCATATTCTAGGCTGGGTATTGAAATGCGGTTTGCTACAGTCTAGTTAACCTCTCTAGGGAAAAAGGATGAGAGAAAATCATAAATATTTATGATTGTCTTAAAAAGCAGAACATCTGCTAAAACCTGAGAGATTTCTTTGGTGTAGGGATGTGTGGGATTGCAGCAGGGCCAAGCATCGCACAGCACTGTTCTCCTATGTGAGGCTGTAGAAAGCCACCACGAGGGGACCATGGCCCACCTCCTGGGGAGCTGCAGTGGACCCCACACACAGTAAAGGTCAGTTAAAATATCCCAAAGCGAAAGCTCTGGTAGAAACGCTGTTTCATAAGGTCCCTCTAGTCGGTCACTGGCCCTTGGCAGCAGCTGCCTGGTGTCTGCTGAGGGGGCCCTGCAGTACAAGCCTTCCTGCAGCCCCCCACGCGTGGCTTCTTACTGACTGTGACCACCTCACACCTCTTGGTCATTGTCATTCCTAGCTGCTTCTCTATAATCATTCAAATCTCTCCTCATCATTCTCACTGGCTCCTTTCTCTCCTGGATCCCAGTTCACATTTGGGTTCCTCCCAGGCAGGGAAACTCTGATGATTAAGAATGTCCAGCACTGCTCTGTACTCTGTGGCATTTCCTTCTTAGCACATGCCACATACACTACTGCTGGCCTGACAAGGGCAGAGTCCCGCTCAGCAGACAGCATACAACACAGGGCCTGGAAAATGCATCCTCCAGGGTGGCACATGCTGGCATGCCAGTTTTCTTACACAACAGTAGATAAATGCTTCCGGGTACCAGGGCGTAGGGCAGACAAGAACTATCTGGATTCATTTTCAATTAAAATGGTTTTACCTTTGCTGGGGCATTCATTTGGAAGCTTTCTTCATAAGCAAAACAGTCTATCAAAATCACTAAAAATTAAGTGCTCCTTTCTGGTGATTAGCCAGATACTCTTAACAGCCTTCCCCCCTCTACCCCGCTTGGGGGAAATGACTAATATGTGCAATATAACAAACCTGCTTGTTTTGTTTTTCCAGAGCTTCCACAAAGCACCATGTAAACACTTGAATAGCGGCTAGTACTTCTGGGGCTCCATCGGTTTCCAGGAGTGCATACCTGAGCAATGCAAAGCCAGATTACACACGTTTAATGATTAATCTGGTAAACATGTGACTCTGAACTGTAAAAGGGAAGAGTGGAAACATTTTTTGTGTGTGCCATAAGCTTCAGCAGTATCCTAGCTCATTAGATTTCGGTCCTTGTGCGTCACTCCTTTCCGAAATACTTTCTTTAAAGTAGCAATCTGCAAAGCTTCCTTGCTTGGTTTTTAAATTATGAAGCACTGCACATCCCTTCCATATAGGCCTGAGTGCTCTCTAGAAGTATTTGTACACTGTATGCCCAGGCATGCAAAATCAACAGACCGTTTTCTTTTTCAAGTGGAGAAAGAGCTCCAAGGGGGTAAACTGTCAGGGTCAAATCTACCCAGTAAACGGTGGAAGAATCTGTGTGTACCTGGATTGGTTTCTGCGCATTTTCACGAAACTAACTTTATATTGAAACAAAAGAAATCAACTCAAACCTTGCCTGCTTTAAACTAAAAACCGCATTGTGACTTATTCCTATGCTCATTTAGCTTGAAGCTGGTATGTTTTAAGACCAACTTAAGGGCTGCTGTAAAAATTCCTTTCCCCAGGGTTACTGTCTGCCCTGGAGGCTCTACTGGTGAATGCCAAGGGGGACGGGTGGGGGAGGGTGAGTACCAGGGCCGCACCAGTACCCACGAAAGAGGACAGAAACCCTCTCTGGGTAACAAGCTCCCACTAACTGCCAGCCATGGTATCCACGGCCTGGTATCCACTGGGCTCTCACCTCTCATCATCTATAAATCCAACGTACTTCCCAAGAAGTACTCACATTTGCAAAATTAATGTGTCAGAGGATAACACGCATAGTTGATTTTGCCTTTCAGAAGAGCTCTCTTAAGAATTGCCTTACTTATTTTTCTTGGTTTTTCTTAGCTTTAAAATCTTTTAAAAAGATTGGTCAGCCCTCATGTGGTGAAGGGAGTACACTGCTACACTTTATTTTGAGCTGAGAAAAATCCTACATGAATATTTAATGATTTAATATCGAATTCAATTCTGCCTTTCTACCACTACTAGAATTTTAAATGGTTAAAAAAAAGAAAGTTATCTTAATTCTTAGGCATTGGCTTTTAAATATACACTGGCATTTGGGTTTTACCAAAGAGCTTGGATGGGTAAGACAGAATCAGAAACTAACTTCCCCATGGTATAGCCAGAGACTACCACAAATTCTTTTATTCATATTTGGAAACTGAGCATTTCTAGGCCAATTATTAGCAGAAATAGCACACTATTTACCTGAACATTTCATCAACAATTCTGAATATGGCAGGGTAGCAGGCTGCTTCAGGCTGTAAAAGAGACCAAAAGTAAAATATCAGAAGCATTTCACTGATAACATAATGACTGGTTATTATCGGGGAGATGAGTTGTCTAGAACTGCTCGTGTCTAGAAAATGGGCATATTTCTTTGGGTTAGAAAAAAAAAATCCAAGTGCATGGAGCAAATGGGTTCTCTTGAGGCAAAGAGATCATGGACAAGCTTTATTTCCTCGTTATACTCCTGTATGTTCCACATTTTCCACAATAAGCCCATACGATCCAAAAAAAGAGTCAATAAGTATCATGGGAAAATAAGTATCATGGTCAATAAGTATCATGGGAAATTTAAAAATGCCTTTCACCAGCATGTTGTAGTGAAGGCAGAGCTTGTGTGCGTTGCCAGTTTTACACAAAGTGCCCATGGGTCTGACTACCTCCCATGGCCTAGAAGTGCCTCAAGGTCAGGTCTGGGCCTGCTATCTTTTCATTCCTCCTTACTGAGCAGTGACAACATAGTAATTGAGGATTATTATAAGGAAAGCAGGGACTACCACCATCCGGAACTATATATGAATTTAGTGGGGTGCCTGGGTGGCTCAGTCAGTTGAGCGTCTAACTTCAGTTCAGGTCACGATCTCACAGTCCATGGGTTCGAGCAATGCGTTGGGCTCTGTGCTGACAGCTCAGAGCCTGGAGCCTGCTTCACATTCTGTGTCTCCCTCTCTTTCTGCCTCTGCCCTGCTCACATTCTGTCTCTCAAAAATAAATAAAACAAAACAAAATTAAAAAGAAAAGAATTTAGCAGCTTCTATTATTTACAGTGGAAAAGGGGTTAATGAACACAAAATATAGATATCATCATCTTGAACAAGGGAAGTGATCTAATTTATTCTATGAATATTTTTGTGATGGTTCTGATGGTTCAAGCCTGCAGAAGTTGACCCACCATAGCTTAGGTAGGGCTTTAATGGGCCTGACTCAGGTTCCCTGTCTTTTCAGCCAGAGCTCAAAGCATGAGAGTTAGCCAGATGAAAAATGCCATTTGTGAAACAAACACATATTTTACAGTAGCATCCAAATGTGAGTGAATTAAGGAATTTCTTTGAGTCATACCGCACTTGATATGACCAGCTTTGGCAAACATTTTTTCAAAGCCCCCTCAACAAAAAAAGAAGAAAGGATATGCTTTGCTTCTCAAGTTTTCTGGACCACGCTGAAGAAAGAATGGAACCTATCTCCACAGATTTTCTTTTCTACTCTCTGGTTTGAGCTGGGCATTTTGAGTTGTAACATTGAACGTGTGCCATCTAGTGTTCATACACCGTCACTACAGCCTGCCACAGAAGGCTCCAGGCAAGAGCACCACCACTTATTAAAATGATGGGATAACTTCCTTTTAATTATTGGAAGAGAGAGATTTGTGATTTGTAAGTTACAAATCTCTACTCTCTAGGTAGAGTAACCCATGCTCCCTCATCCTTCACTGATGTGAATTTTTATCTAAAAGAGACCAACTAAAAATTCTCATAGGTAAATCCATTATGTACTCAAAAAATAGTCTGGCAGGGCCACAGTTCAACAGAAGAGATGCAAGTTATTTCTTGGCTTTGATCTCAGGCAAGTCTGTTAATCTCCTGGAGTCTCAGACCCACTGTAAATAATAACAGTTACGAACAGGTCACTGGATAAATGCCCAGAAAATACCATAAAAGTTTCTACGTATTCATAATGGAAAAATCAAACAAGAAGGGAAAAGCACACTGTATGTCTTTTTTTTAAATGTTTATTTATTTTTGAGAGAGAGAGAGAGAGAGAGAGAGCGAGTGGGGGAGGTGCAGAGAGAGAGGGAGACACAGAATCTGAAGCAGGCTCCATGCTCTGAGCTCTCAGCACAGAGCCTGATGTGGGGCTCAAACTCATGAACCATGAGATCATGACCTGGGCTGAAGTCGGATGCTTAACCAACTGAACCACCCAGGCACCCCCGCACACTGTATGTCTTAAAGTGATTCATCAAATTCGCCAAAAATTTTTCAAACTTTCGTAGATGGACAATATGCCTCTTAAGTGTTTAAGACCAAATACTGTCAAATGCCCACAGGCAGACAGATACACAGAGCCTGAAAATGCACTGATAGAAAACCAAAACTAGAAATGGTAAACAGAACCATTCCTTTTGAGAATGGTCTAACGAATCTAGAGCCACTCTATACATTTGATGATAGTAGAAAATCATTCAACACTGATCACAGATTTCTAAATGGCAAAGGAGAGGATGATCCACTGTGTAGAACAGGGCTACTATGAAACTCAAGGGGGAGAAGAAAGGACGCTGTAACTCAATTTATTAAAAGAGAATTCGAGTTTGGACATACTTCTATTTTTTTTTTTTCAACGTTTTTTATTTATTTTTGGGACAGAGAGAGACAGAGCATGAACGGGGGAGGGGCAGAGAGAGAGGGAGACACAGAATCAGAAACAGGCTCCAGGCTCCGAGCCATCAGCCCAGAGCCTGACGCGGGGCTCGAACTCACGGACCGCGAGATCGTGACCTGGCTGAAGTCAGACGCTTAACCGACTGCGCCACCCAGGCGCCCCTGGACATACTTCTATTTTATGCAGTGTTTTCTATCAAAACCACTCAATCCAATGTTTTAAATGTCTCCAGAATGTGTGGAGAGAGCTGCCTGCTCTCTCCATGCCAATGGACTCTCTTAGAGTTCCTTCTGTCTAAATATTTCAGACTTTTGGTTGCTCTCAACCTGCTTCTACAACCCATTTCAGCTTTTACAACAGATAAGATGCCAGGAGGCAGGGAAGCCTTGCTGAAACAGCAGTGGCAGAGATTTTGATTTAAAAAGCAGTCTTCCTTGCTGTTCCAGAGCCGTGAACAGCTCTTTCTCATCCTCAGCCCTTATGGATGGTTTTTAAAACAAGACTCTTTACACTTCCCGAGCACATAATTTCAGGGTCAGTGAGTCCCCTCATGAAGCCTGGAGTGCTCACAGGCCAGGCATGTGTCCCAGTGACATCAAATCACAAAAGCAAACTTAAGCTGCTTTTCCTATCAAGAGAATCCTCCAAATAGAATTAAAGTCTTAATTTATGCTTCTTTGGAAGCCATAAATTTCCCTTCTGAATCTTTACAGCATCCTTGTGAGGGAAGAGGCAAACATTTAACCCTTCTGTGTCCTGGCTTATTTGTGGAAGGGGATCCTACAGTAAACACACCACAGGCCACTCTGCAACCTAGCTCGAACCCTAGCTCTGAAGCCCTACAATCCAGGGGATTATCTTTCCTGTAAAAATGAGGGAAAGAAAAACTTTCTTGGGTTCCATCTGTTTATCTGTTTTTCTCCATCCTACCAAAATCTGTTCCTTCTCAAGCTCTGCTTGCTCTTTTCCAACTGGCCTAATGATTTTCCATGTTCAGATTATTTCAAATCTAGGGAAACTATGTCACCAAGAGGCCATCAATAACACATGTTTTGCCCTTCTCTCTTCCCCTCACACCACCCCAATCCTTTCAGTGAATGTCAGAGGACTAACAGAGGATGATGATGGAGGGCTCCAGACTCTGACTTCCTCTTCCTACGGACCAGATTGTTCTGTTGGGTGTCTATCCCCTTCCCATCTCCCACAGCGATTCCAAAATGCCCTGTGTATCTCCTCTCTGCCTAGGACAGCCCATTCCCATCCCTCAACAAAACAAGGGATGACAAAGTCCACACAGAAGAAATGTGTGGCGGTGGTGTGTTCTAGTCCTGTGTCGTGGGGGGAAGGTGAGGGAGAGGCCAACTATCCTTGATGTCCAATCTGTTATTTCCATCCCAATTTATCGAGGATTATTACAAGCCACTTGTCACTTAAGAGAGGCCTGAGAACATGGAAGAACATAACTCTCATGGAAGAAATCTTTCCTCTTTTCTATCATTTTCTGATTCCTTGCGTGTGTTAGACAGAGTATGGGGAGGAGGGGAAAAAGAGAATATAAACCAAAAAGGGATATTATAATATGATTTGAGGTAATTCACAGACAAAAGTGAATGCCTCTTAAGAAAAGGGCAGTGAGGAAACCAAAAATTCTGAAGACTTTTTCATTTATCATCCTTCATAGATATTTTTATCTAAAAAATAAAGTGGGCAAACTGCAGGTGAGAGGTCAAATGAAGTACAGGAAGCCTGGAACAGATTCTCTTTCATGGTCTATTTTAATATAGTTAACTATTTTTACTTAGGAATGGTCATTCTTTTAAAAAGAAGTGGCTGATTAGAAGATCCCCCTTGAGTTGACCCAGCAGCCTCCAAACCCTGATAGGTGGGAACCCTTGTGTTAATACATGTATATAATTAAAGGGTGACTGTATTTATCAAAAAATAACTTTGCTCTTTTAAAAAGGGGATTCTTCATAAGATTCATTTCAATAGTAAGCTCCTTTATTGAGTTGAAAAACAATTTGGTTTTTAAAATATCTACTTATATAAAATCTTCGTATCTATTGTGTAAAATAAGGCACCTTTATAAATATGTATGTTTTATGATGCCATTTTCTTCTTTTCTACTTCCAAAATGCTAAAAAGAAGACTGCAAATATCCCTTTTACATTTCAGGACCCATTTTGCTTCAAAACACTCAAGTTTCTTTCAATAAATTTGAGCTTGGAAAAATTTTTCTTTCTTTTAAATCTTTACCAGATGTTGTTTATACTACAAGCAACTTTTTTCCATATTCCATAATGTAATTATTGTTTAATTAGTGATAAATGTATCATTTCTGGGCTTAAAGAAAAACTTAAGTTTTTAAAATTTTAAATTTACCCATGCTCTCCAAGGGCGTTAAGACAAAGGGATGCCAGCTCTGGATGTTGAACAAGATCCATAAAACCTGAAGTTCTTTGTAGCCTCGCCCAGTGGACTCTATATAGTTAGCTTGTGCAGCTTGAGCAGGAAGATGGTCCCTCAACCTGAGAGCTGCTTCTTGGCTCAGTGACTAAGTGGCACTAAAACCCCAGGTCTAACACTGTGCTTTTTTTTGTTTTTTCTCTCCCTTCATTTGACTGGTCCATTGCAAAGTCCTGAACCCCCCAACAGTAAAGCAGCACTTGCAATCTGGGCCTCCTTTGCAGAGACAATGCTGGCGGGGGGTGGGGGGGTAGCGGGGTCTGGTGCCCCCCAGAGGTCAATGATGGGAAGTGCAACTACTGTACGAGATGCAGATTCTTTACTTTTCTGTTACAAGCATAAGCCACCACACTTTCAATTTGATCACTGCTAAATTCATGCGCCACATTAAAGCACTCAAAAAAGAAATGCTTAAAAAACTGCTAATGAAAAATATGGAAAAGAAAACCCTAGAACGTTGGTAAGAAGTTATTCAAGTACAGAAAACTGACATCATCTGGGATCTGGAGTTAATTCTTTAGTATAATCTTTTATTAATGGGGAACTGTGCTTGGAATTTTGTGTAAAGGAAGTTTTTCTTTTTGAAGTGGCTACAACTGCTCTTTGGAGGATGAAGACAAGAACATATTCTATCTCACATCAGGGAGGTTAACAAGGACACTGAGATACCTTCATGTTTTTTATTCTTAAGTTGTTATTAGATTAAGAATTAATTTTCCCCCCAGCTTTATTGAGGCATACTTGACAAGATAAAGAATTTTAACTGAGCTGTGAAGACTTTTGGGTAGGAGAGAATATGAGGAGTATTTTCAGATTTAAAATCCGAATAAACAAAAACAAAATGAACCCAGTCTCCCTTCCCCCTCTCCTCCCTTTCTTTCATGGGCAAATCTATCTGTGAAGATGAGGGACCAGCTCCTCTGGACCCAGCTGGAGGGGCAGGCGGCATGTGGGGTCAGCCAACAGAGGAGTAGAATGAAAGGGCATGGGAACGAGGGTACATCCCGGCCCTGGCATGCAGCAGGGCAGCCAAGCACAGTGCCACTGTGCCACCCAGCCAGCACTTTTCATTCAAATGTGGAATATAAACAATAGCTTTCTGGGCTCCACAGACAGAATTGTAACTAGAAAACATAACATCCTTCTGATTTGGGTCAGCCTTGGGAAACCAGTGTCAAAAAAAAAAACCCTGTATAATTAGCAAGTAGTTTTCACTGCTTTTGGTGACATTAGTTTTTAAGGTAGGTCTGAAGCTATAGATTATGGTCTTGAAGTGTGTATTCTGTCAAGGAAAACACAAGACCATCTGCTTTGAAAGGTGTCAGTCTGCACAGTAAATGACAAACTGAGGTTAATACTGCAATTTATTTAGGAGCCACCACATGTAGCAGGTGGTCATGAACTTGGGGCCAGCCCAGCCCATGGAAGCCAAAGGGTGAGTCTCAAAAGTAAGCAGGTTTTGAAAACTTGTTTTTGTTTTGGAAGTCAAAAAGATATATATGCATTTAGAATTCAGGTAATATTAGGTTGGTGCCTGTCTTAATGGAAAATAGCAGGCTTTCCAATATACAAACTTAATGCAATCCCTATCAAAATACCAATAGCATTTTTCACAGTACTAGAACAAACAATTCCAAAACGTGTATGGATCCACAAAAGATCCTGAATAGTCAAAGCAATCTTGAAAAAGCAAAGCAAAGCAAAGCAAAGCAAAGCTAGAGGTATCACAATTCTGGACTTCACATTATATTACAAAGCTGTAGTGATCAAAACAATATGGTACTGGCACAAAAACAGACACATAGGTCAATGGAACAGAACAGAAAATTCAGAAATAAACCCACAATTATATGGTCAATTAATCTTTGACAAAGAAGTAAAGAATAAAACCAATGGGAAAAAGATGGTCTCTTCTATAAATGGTGTTGGGAAAACTGGACAGCTACATGCAGAAGAATGAAACTGGACCACTTTCTTACACCACACACAAAAATAAATTCAAAATGGATTAAATAATTAAATCTGAAACCTGAAAACATAAAAATTCTAGGAGAGAATACAGGCAGTAACTTCTTTGACATTGACTACAGCAACTTCTAGACATGCAACTTCTTTCTAGATGTCTCCTGAGGCAAGGGAAATAAAAGCAAAAATAAACTACCTGGACTACATCAAAATAAAAGGCTTTTGAACAGCAAAGGAAACAATCAACAAAACTAAAAGGCAGCCTATGGAATGGGAGAAGATATTTGCAAATGACATAACTGATAAAGAGTTAGTATCCAATTTATAAAGAACATATAAAAGTCAATACTCCAAAATGAATAATCCAATTAAAAAATGGGCTGACGACATGAACTGACATTTCTCTAAAGAAATACAGATGGCCAACAGACACATGAAAAGATACTCATCAGAGAAAAACAAATCAAACACCTCACACCTGTCAAATGGCTAAACTCAGCGACATAAGAAACAACAGGTGTTGGTAAGAATGTAGAGAAAAAGGAAGCCTTGGGCATTGTTGGGGGGTATGCAAACTGGTACAGCCACTATGGAAAACAGTATAGAGATTCCTCAAAAAGTTAAAAATAGAACTACCTTATGATCCAGCAATCACACTACTGGGTATTTACCCAAATACCAATTCAAAAAAAAAACACCAATTCAAAAAAAAAATATATATATATATGTATATACATATATACACACAATTACACACACACACACACACACATATATATATATATATATATATACAATGGAATATATTCCATTCAGCCATAAAAAAGAATGAAATCTTGCCTTTGCAATGGCATGGATGGAGATAGAATAATGCTTAATGTATAATGTCAGAGAAAGACAAATAACATATAATTGCACTCATATGTGGATTTCAGAAACCAAACAAGCAAAGAGGGAAAAAAATGAGAGAATGAGAAAAAAAATTAAAAAACAGACTCTTAACTCTAGAGAACTGATGACTACCAGAGGGGAGGTGGGTGGGGGATGAGTTAAAGAGGTGATAGGGATTAAGGAGTATACTTGTGATGAGCACAGGGTGATACATGGAAGTGTTGAATCATTATATTGTACACCTGAAACTAATATTAATACTGTCTATTAACTACCTAGCATTAAAGTAGAAACTTGAGCACCTGGGTGGTTCAGTTGGTTAAGCCTCCAGCTTTGGCACAGGTCGTGATCTCGCAGTTCGTGGGTTTGAGCTCCACATCGGGCTCTGGGCTGACAGCTCTGGGCCTGGAGCCTGCTTTGGATTCTGTGTCTCCCTCTCTCTCTGCCCCTCCCTCACTCGTACTCTGTCTCTCTCTCTCTTGGAAATAAACAAACATTAAAAAAAATTGTTTTTTAATAAAAACTTAAAATAATAAAAAATGAACTACCAAAAAAAAAAAAAAAAAAGGAGAAAAGAAAATACCAAGCTTTCAAGTCACCGAGAGGCCAAAGAACATTTGGGGAGATCATTTCCCTTTGTACAACCTGTACCACACTTTTATCTTTTGTTTTTGCAACATCTTGTAACTATAGAATTTCCAGGGCTATTTCTGGACAGTCCCAAAAGATGGAAACATAATTAACAGTGCTCCATATAAAATACAAGTTACGTAGACCATCACACTTTAATTACTCTCAGAATCCAACCCTAATGTAATAGGCATCAAGTTTCTTCTGGAGGCAAACACAGCAGGACCCTGCTAGCAGAGTCTAGGAGATCTCTCTGATACTTCTGCATGGCCTTGTCACTGCATGGAGATACATGCTGTGATAAACGAATGAGATGATGCAATTAGGAAGCAGGTTCTTCAGGTTACCCTTCTAATCACTCAGTCACGTCATAGCCATCTTCCAGCCTGCCTGGTTTTCTAGCACTGCAGCCCCAGGATGCCTGAGGAGAACAGCCCACGCCAACCAGGGACTTGCAACTCTGCACTGTAATTACCTCCTTGAACGATAAAGCATACAGAGGTCACATCCTGCCAATGCCACAATAAATTAAACCAAATAACACCCTCTGGAATCCTCCTCTGACCATAATGGAAGCTCTGAAATCTACACACATGATCCTGATAAATACTTTTGTAGATCAACGGCCTTCGAAGCTGTCTGCCTAGGGGAGATCAAACTATAAAAGTTGGAGACTTGAAGGCTGTGTAAGGGCACTGTCTTGTGGGGGTGCCTGCTTCCTGGCTCTCAAGCCTGAGGGCTCAGGTAAAAAGGACATGGGGGAGGTTCAGAGAAGAACCACAGGACAAATGAAGGGCCGCAGAATCAAACCAACTCAGAATGTCGATAGAACTGGAATTTATCTACAGGGAGAGGATCTAAAGACAATTTAATAAGGACCCTGACAGCAAGGAAATAACTCAGGTACTATATTTTGCCACGGAAAAAGGACTAGAGAAAATTAAATTATACCATCACATTTACGTTAAAAATAGAAATAGAGATTTACCTGATAATAAAAGTAATGTTTGAAATGGGCTATATAAACAAACACCTTTGTTCATTTTGAATTTTACTATAATTATTATTATGTAAGGTGCATTCTTATTTCTCACCTAGTAAGGTACTATGCAACTCTTTTGAATGGTGAGGTCAAGCAGTCATTTTCCTAAAAACAAAAAACCTCTCTGCTGCTCTCTTAGTCTTCTGTCCCTATCTTCCTTCCTTCCTCCCTTCCTTACTTTTTTTTTTCCTGTCAAACACTGCAAACTTCAAATCAGCTGGGTTCAGTTTGTGCCACTTAACTTACAGGTCCATGGCCAACGGTGACTATAGCACCATCCACAGTCACCTGGGAGGCCCCAGAACATGAAGGCAGAAAGAAGCCTATGGAGTAAGAGAGAAAGCCTGGACAGTTACATATAAGAGCTGGGGGGTACCTACAAGGAACAATGGACATAGGAAGAAGGCAACTGTTTCAATTAGGATTCCCTAACACAGCCTCCAATTTGAAAGAGAAAGAAAACAGGACGTTCCAACTGAATTATAAAAAATAGAAGGTGTCTGGGAGGTGGCATTGTGGAAACTGAGCCAACCTCAGAGCTTCCCCCTTCCGAAGTCTCAGCTCAAGTGGGGAGGTGAATACACTCTCCTGCCAGTTTTCTTGCCCCCAACTGAAGATCTGACTTCCCCATCTCTGAACTAATTTTCTCCGTCTGTACAGCAGGAAGAAAATCTCTGCGCCCTATCTTCCCCAGGTTATGACAGCTAATGAGAAAGCATGTTAGAAACCACAGGGGTTCTGGTAAAACAGAGGCACAGGGAGCAAGGCACCTCCCTTAGTTTTTGACTGGTTTTTTCAGGCAGCATTGGTCTTTATTCCTGCTCTTACAAAAATGCACATAAATTCCACAGAGTTGCCTCCTACAAAAAGAAAACAGCCCCACCCCTCAGGTTCTGGGGGCTGCCTGTGAACCCTGCCACCTAACACTGGATTAGGCAATGAGGCCATTCCATTTGGCCCACTGAGCCCCCAAATTCCCAGGCCCAAGAAGTCCCAGGTACATGGGAGGATAGGCGAGCCACATCGGGGGAGGAGGGTTCAAGGCTGGAAGGCTTATACCAAAAGAAAACTTACAGAGTTCTTCCTTGTTTTTGTTGCTTTAATATTTCTTCTAGGGTTTTGTTTTATTCCTCCTCTCATTCATAAGATCTTCATTTTTTAAAACTAACTTTTCATATGGAAATAAGAAATATCGTTTGAAAACAGTGTGCTCTAATATCAATTCTTGTGAATATGCAATAGAAGGTGCATCAGTCAAGTAAATCTAGAAGCCCCCATTTTCAATACATGCTCCAAGTATGCAGAAAAGCCCGGCCACTGGTATTTCTACAACAAAATGCAGATACATTAAAATTCTGTTTACATTTCCCCTTGCTTTGAGAAAAAGAGATGATACCCAGCATCCTCTTTAAGGAGTTTTCTCCTAATCAAAGCCCAGCACGTACCAGCAATGAATCTTTCAAAAAGCATTCGATCCTTCTCAGGAAATTTCTCTCACTGGAGATTAGCTTTTCAAAAAGATGCAGTGTTGCTTTTTCAAGGCTGGGAAGGTGCCGAAGCCAGAGGCAGATGACAGCTGATGTGGGGAGAGAAATCTTCTTCCTTTCAGCAAAAAACAAACAAAATTTTAAACAGAAAAGGGTTACTGAGAAAACAAGACTGAGAGAGATCAAAATGCAGTCACGAATCCAGCTTGTGAATCTTTTCATCATGGTCAGCAGCAGTTAATATTTATAGTATCCATGAAATTCACCAAGTGTCCATTTGCAAAATAATGTGAATTTGCTTCCAATTCAACTCAAGAAATCAGAGAAATGCTCAAAGGAAAAAAAATGCTTTCAAAAAGGATAAACAAATATCAGTGATGGAAGAAAGTGATAAAAAATAAGATGGAAAAAGGCCTTGAGGTATACATCCCTAATTTAAAAAAAAAGTTATGTTTGGAAGACATTTGTTGGGATGAGCACTGGGTGTTATACGTAGGGGATGAATCACTGGATTCTACTCCTGAATCATTATTGCACTATATGCCAATGAACTTGGATGTAAATTAAAAAAAAAAAATTATGTTTTAAAGTACATCATAAAGATTTAATATGTGTAATCAGACCTGGGTTTGAGTCCCAGAGCTACCACCGACTAACTGGATGGCTTTTGAGAAAATTATTTAACCTCCAAACCTCAGCTTACTCATCTGTAAAATGGGCCTATCTCCCTCATAGTGTTCTCAGAGGTATCAAATGCAGTAATTATACATGTACGAAGATTAGCACAATGCTTGACATCTAGTAAACGTTCAGTAACTGTATTTGCAAATCTGTTGCTTGAAAGTTAAAAAAATTTTTTCCTTTAGTAACAATTTCATATATGGTGGTTATGACCTGGTAGATCCAGAGTTGATCCCTACCATGGTACTCTGCGCCCTGAACATTTTGTGGAGCTGTGTTTCCATAGAAGAAGGTATGTGGAGGTTCCTCCTGTGTCAGGTCGGTGAATCAGGGGTTCTACCTCCTGGGAGGTAGAGTGAGGAGACACCTGTCTAACTCTGAGCCACTGGTGGCCGTCCCCACAGGGCCCTCCCTGTGAACAGTGGGCCTGTTCTGGCCTGGTGAGACTTCTCTTTCTTCTTTCAGCCCTACTTTCCCAAGGAAGGCCTCCTGCCTCTTCACCTGCAGCACCACAGACAGCAGAGTGCTTTCCAGGTTCTGCCAAAGATGTTTACTGCCTTTAGTAAGAAAAACAAAAGCTGAGGGCACAAAGCCTTCTTATTACCCAAAAACCCCTTCAGGGCTTTCCCTTCACCATGGCTTCTGGGCCATTTCTCTGCAGGAGCTGGCGTGAAGCCCAGGGAATGGGTGCAGGAGCAGGAAATGAATAGGCGGAGTCACGGTGCAATTTCTCGTGATTTCTCTTTTTTCTTCTCCCTCAGCATAACTCCTGCAGACCTCTGTCCTGGATTAACTCTGGGGCAAGGCTAGACAAAGCTGATGAGTTGGAACGAGTCTCACAGAAGCAAACAGAGGGCAGGATAAAGGACCCCCTCTGACTCTCTGATCTCACATTCTCACCCTGAGCTTCAACTCTTCTGGGAAGTCCCGCTGGACCCCTTTCCCCCATCTCCCCACGCCTGGCAAAGAACAACTGCCATGGTGCCCCCACCCCTGCATCACCTGGCACATCTGGGGGCCACACCATGGATGCCACCGGTGCTCTAGGTTGCAATTCCCATGCCACCTCCCCTGTTATACTCAATGGCAAGGAGATGGTGGTCATTCACTCAAGGAAGATGACGGAACACTTCTGTGTGCCAGGTACAGGCCAGAAAACTGGGAACAAAACAGACTAGGTCTGTTTTGGGGCCCGGTGGGAGGTACACATCACATACACACACCAAAACTGAGAAAAAGGCATTAAGAAAAAGGACAGGCTGAGGTAAAACAGAATAAGAGAAGTGTCCCAATTTAGATTGGGTGGTCAGGGATCGCCTCTCCAGCTGAGCTGAGATTAGCTAGGTGAAGAATAGCCGGAAGGGCATTCCAGCTGGGGGAACGGCAGCTGTGATGGTCCCGAGACAGGGAAGAGCAAGGTCAGAAGAAGAGAGAAACCCCAGAGTGCAAAGGTGAGGTGGCCTGTGATGAGGCGGTACCAAAGGAAGGAAGGCTCTGGGATTCTATTTAGTGATTATTCTGGCCTGAAGGACTTTACACAGAGGAGTGCCAGGATGTGAGTTACAATCAAAGATCACTCCAGCTGCAGCACAGAGAACGGAGTGCGGGACTAGAATGGGTGCAGGGAGCCCAGGGGGAGCTGGTAGCTGGCGTGACACAGGTGGCAGTGGAGAAGTGAAGAGTATCTGGAATGTATTTTAGCAGTAACATCAAGAGGAACTGGCAATGAATTTGATGAGAGGTGGTGAAGGTGAGGTAGGAATCAAAGTTGTCCCAGGTTTCCTGAGCAACGAGCTGGATGGATCTAGCATTACTCCAATGGAAAGAAGGAAAGAGAAGATTTGTGAAGGATTTATTAAGAGCTCAGTTTGGGGTGTACGAATTTACTTGTTTTTTAAATGTTTATTTTTGAGGGAGAGAGAGAGAGAGAGCATGAGCAGGGGAGGGGCTGAAAGAGAGGGAGACACAGAATCTGAAGCAGGCTCCAGGGTCCAAGCTGTCAGCACAGAACCCGACATTGGGCTTGAACTCGCCAACTGGGAGATCATGACCTGAGCTAAAGTCGGATGCTTAACTGACTGAGCCACCCAGGTGCCCCATTTTTTTAAATTTATTTTTTAATAGAATTTAGAATATCTGAGGAGCGCTCAAAAAAGAGGGATAAAGTAGGCCCTTGAATATCCAAGTTCAAAGTTCTGGGGAGCTATCTGGGCTGAAGATACATATTAAGGAACCGTCAGCCAGCCTGGAGTGACACAAGAGTGGAGAACTCCAAGGGCCCATTGGGGAACTCCATCGGGGAAGAAGAGGGCCCAGGTCTGTGCCCTGAGCAGTGACAACAGGTAGATAAGGAGGAGTTGCAGACGGAGGAGGTAGGAGATACACAAGCAGAGAATAATGTCATCCAGGAAGAGAAGGAAGGTCTGGCTCTGATCAGCACTGCTGAGACTGAGGACATGGGAGGGGAGGGAACCACACGCATTGCACTGGACAGGCCCCCTCTGACTTCCCCAAGGTCATGGTTTTGATAGAAGCCAAGAGCAGTCAATGAGAGAGGATGGAAGTGCAGCCATTACTGGCGACAGGTCTTCAGAGGGACAGCTGTGACAGAAGCAACACCAGGAGGCTGCACAGAGGTGTAGTGTGCGGGACAGCAGAGCTGACTGGTAAGCCAGATGCAGAGGAACAGGAGAGGCTTAAAGACTGGTAGCCACCATTTATTAAGCATTCACCTGAAACCATGCTAAGCATGTTAACTGTAGTTTAATCCTACAAAACAGGTACCATTATTATCCTTATTTTACAGAAAAGGCTACTGAAGTTGGAGAGAGACCAAGGACTCACAGCTACAATCTGAACCCAGGAGGTCTGATCCTGGAGCTGGTTGTCTACCTAAGGTTATACACGAGCCTCTCCACTCTGCAGACTGAAGAGTGGAGGTGCTGCTTGGAACAGGGGCCCGGGCCCAGGGGAGCAAGCAGATGGACTTCCCATGTAAGCCAGATGCCCAGATGCCTGGACCCTGTGTTCACTCCCTCCAGTATTTAGGGAAGTCTTTTCAAAGTCTAGGCTGTCAGCCAGTTTTAGTCACATTAGTAGACCCTTGGGAGCGGTTTCCATCCAGCTTTCTAAAGTAGAACACTACTGGGCAGGGGCTAAGGGTATCTGTAGCCTCTGTCATGGAGCCAGGAAGCCCCCAAGAGGCAGGAAACTCTGAGGTGCAGAGGGAATATGGCTGCTCAGTGGCTCCTCCCTTCCCAAACAGCAGGGATGTCTTTTGACCTGCATTCACCACATGTTATCTTTTCTCAGGATCCATATGAAATAATTATGTACATCATTAGAGAAGTTTCTCACTTCAGTGACAGTTTTCAGGCAGCACCATTCCTAGGCTCTCAGAGCAGCTGTGTGCATTAAATGTGATTTTTACCATCAGGTCACAGTGGCTGAGTGATGCCTGGCAGCACAAAGGTAGGAGCTGTTGGGAATGAGCAGTAGATAAACATGAACACATGTAACAAGGAAACTAGGGTAAAATGGTAGTTCCACCAAATATCTGAAATAAAAGACATTGCTTAAAAATTTATATAAGATCTGCAAAATTACACATTCAAGTCAGCAAATACATAATGCTTTTGTTCTATTCTCACAGTTTAAAAAATGTGTATGTTAACAATTATCTTTTATTGCCTCTGATTCAGACTACACTCGATTATTTGCTGTGAATTATTAAATTTATGGACCCATGTTTAATATTTGAATGAAAACAATCTATTTTGCCCCCCAAACACCAGAAAATAACTTTTTATAATCAATACTGGTTGCAGAAATCACCAAATCAATATGATCTTAATATATTTGCATAACAGAATTTGACTGGACCAACATATTCAGATTACATAAAATGTTCTAAAAGTGTACCAGGTTGGTTTTGAAATAAAAAAGGCAAATTACATTATATGTCAATTATATCTCAATAAAACCAGGGGGGAAAGGCAAATTACCAAAGAAGAAATGCAAAAGGCCAATAAAAATACGGAGATTTCAACCTTGTTAATAGTAAAGAAAGGTAAACTAACATAGCTATCATTTTCATCCTCACACATCAGTAAAGTTTCAAAGAATGACATCCATGCTGAAGTAGGTACAGGGGACATATGTTCTCAGAGGTGAGACAGGGAATGGTTTTGTTCATTTGGTTGTGTCATACCACATAATGAACTGTGAAACAGACATCTTCCTGGCCTTCATAACCATACTTTTGTGACTCTGCCTGGCAGAAATAAAAGCATCACTGGGAGGATATTCACTGCAGCAGTACTATAAAAACAAAATTAAAAACAGTTTGAATGCATCCGTTGACAAGCAGCTGAATAAATTAAGGTCCATTCATATCAGGGAATATGTTCCTATTTTATAAAAATGAGCTGGATCTATATCCCTTGAAGGTTATCCAAGATATATTGGTTAAAAAACAGGTTCCAGAGTCATGTGTAGGGTGTGATGCTGTTTTTGTTTTTTGTTTAATTAACTACTTAAAAAAAGAGAAAAATTGTTTTATACAGATGTCTATGTCTCCAAGAGTATAAGGTATGGTTATCAGAAGTACTAGAGGGTGATAATGAGGGGATAACTAAAGTTTTCTGCATACACATCTGTACTATATTGTCTGACCAGATAAAATGAATATACGTTTCTATGGAAATTTAAGAAGCCAATATCAGTATCTAGCCTGGATACTGATCAAAATAATGGATTCAAGAAAAACATGATAAGCTAAAAACTTGGCTCTCTCAGACTTCTAGCTAATCATGGGAAGTTTTCTGCATTATAGCTATGTTTTAGGAAAATGAGATTGGGTGTTTGGGACTTATGTGTGGTACATTATAATTTTCTCATTTAAAATACGAGGAAGAGGCTCCCAGTCAGTGCTTTCATGTAGAACATCTGAGCCTTAGTAACAACTTCTGACACAAAGAAGGGAAGCCTGACAGGGCACTCTGCTGTGTCCAACATCTTCTGCTATTAGAGTCTTCTAGATAGATGGCCCCTTGGCATTTAGAAAACTGTACTTTGTCTCTCCAAAATACTGAGACTGTTGTTTGCCCCATCTTTTCCAAAAAGAGGCGGTATAATAAAGAAATTAGTTCAGGTGCTTATTAAATAATTTTGGCTCCAAATGTTTTTTAATAGCTGTAATAAAAATAGAACGCGGAATTCAATTCTCTTCAAGAACAGTTCCTAATGAGGGCAGTGCCTGTCGGTAGGGAATGCCAGAGAGGCAAAGGGAAGGAAGAAGCTTCCTCACTCAAGACAAACACAGGCAGTATTCACCTTTCCAAACCAGAAAGAGATCAGGGCCATTTGGGTTGCCAGAGAAGCCCACAAAAATTGGGGTCAGCTTTTCTGGATAACTACTTAATTCCAAGGCACTAGAATGTATTCTTTCCCAAAGGTGTATTTCCATGAAAACTTGATCTAAGAAGCATGCCAAATTTGAGGACTGTGCCATCATCACCACTTACATGTGCAGAGAGATTACTTTTCAAAGCAAACAGCAGCAACACTAAGCAAACACAAACCCAAACACAAACCCAAACACACTGTAATGTCTATTATAAATCAGTTATCAGCAGGTTTTTATTTGAAAAGTCAACTTTTTCAATGACTAATTTTGTTATCCTATTAATGTAAAAAAAAAAGAGGCTCTCAGGGAGTCTCAATAAATAAATAGAAATGGGAGGTTCCGGAAGATGGCGGCGTAGGAGGACGCTGGGCTCACCGCGCGTCCTGCTGATCACTTAGATTCTACCTACACCTGCCTAAAGAACCCAGAAAACCGCCAGGGGATTAGCAGAACGGAGTCTCCGGAGCCAAGCGCAGACGAGAGGCCCACGGAAGAGGGTAGGAAGGGCGGCGAGGCGGTGTGCGCTCCACGGACTGGCGGGAGGGAGCCGGGGCGGAGGGGCGGCTCGCCGGCCAAGCAGAGCCCCCGAGTCTGGCTGGCAAAAGCGGAGGGGCCGGACGGACTGTGTTCCGACAGCAAGCGCGACTTAGCGTCTGGGAGGTCATAAGTTAACAGCTCTGCTCAGAAAGCGGGAAGGCTGGAGGACAAAGGGAGGGAGAGCTGCTGAGCCCCCAGACGGCAGAGCTCAGCTTGGCGGGGAACAAAGGCGCTCGCCAGCGCCATCTCCCCCGCCCATCCCCCAGCCAAAATCCCAAAGGGAACCAGTTCCTGCCAGGGAACTTGCTCGCGCAGCGCAAAAACCCAACTCTGTGCTTCTGCGGAGCCAAACCTCCGGCAGCAGATCTGACTCCCTCCCGCTGCCACAGGGCCCCTCCTGAAGTGGATCACCTAAGGAGAAGCGAGCTAAGCCTGCCCCTCCAGCCCCCGTGCACCTTGCCTACCCACCCCAGCTAATATGCCAGATCCCCAGCACCACAAGCCTGGCAGTGTGCAAGTAGCCCAGACGGGCCACGCCACCCCACGGTGAATCCCGCCCCTAGGAGAGGGGAAGAGAAGGCACACACCAGTCTGACTGTGGCCCCAGCGGTGGGCTGGGGGCAGACATCGGGTCGGACTGCGGCCCCGCCCACCGACTCCAGTTATACACCACAGCACAGGGGAAGTGCCCTGCGGGTCCTCACCACTCCAGGGACTATCCAAAATGACCAAACGGAAGAATTCCCCTCAGAAGAATCTCCAGGAAATAACAACAGCTAATGAACTGATCAAAAAGGATTTAAATAATATAACAGAAAGTGAATTTAGAATAATAGTCATAAAATTAATCGCTGGGCTTGAAAACAGTATACAGGACAGCAGAGAATCTCTTGCCACTGAGATCAAGGGACTAAGGAACAGTCACGAGGAGCTGAAAAACGCTTTAAACGAAATGCAAAACAAAATGGAAACCACGATGGCTCGGCTTGAAGAGGCAGAGGAGAGAATAGGTGAACTAGAAGATAAAGTTATGGAGAAAGGAAGCTGAAAGAAAGAGAGATAAAAAAATCCAGGAGTATGAGGGGAAAATTAGAGAACTAAGTGATACACTAAAAAGAAATAATATACGCATAATTGGTATCCCAGAGGAGGAAGAGAGAGGGAAAGGTGCTGAAGGGGTACTTGAAGAAATTATAGCTGAGAACTTCCCTGAACTGGGGAAGGAAAAAGGCATTGAAATCCAAGAGGCACAGAGAACTCCCTTCAGACGTAACTTGAATCGATCTTCTGCACGACATATCATAGTGAAACTGGCAAAATACAAGGATAAAGAGAAAATTCTGAAAGCAGCAAGGGATAAACGTGCCCTCACATATAAAGGGAGACCTATAAGACTCGTGACTGATCTCTCCTTTGAAACTTGGCAGGCCAGAAAGGCTTGGCACGATATCTACAGTGTGCTAAACAGAAAAAATATTCAGCCGAGAATCCTTTATCCAGCAAGTCTGTCATTTAGAATAGAAGGAGAGATAAAGGTCTTCCCAAACAAACAAAAACTGAAGGAATTTGTCACCACGAAACCAGCCCTACAAGAAATCCTAAGGGGGATCCTGTGAGACAAAGTACCAGAGACATCACTACAAGCATAAAACATACAGACATCACAATGACTCTAAACCCGTATCTTTCTATAATAACACTGAATGTAAATGGATTAAATGCGCCAACTAAAAGACATAGGGTATCAGAATGGATAAAAAAACAAGACCCATCTATTTGCCGTCTACAAGAGACTCATTTTAAATCTGAGGACACCTTTAGATTGAGAGTGAGGGGATGGAGAACTATTTATCATGCTACTGGAAGCCAAAAGAAACCTGGAGTAGCCATACTTATATCAGACAAACTAGACTTTAAATTAAAGGCTGTAACAAGAGATGAAGAAGGGCATTATATAATAATCACAGGGTCTATCCACCAGGAAGAGCTAACTATTATAAATGTCTATGCGCCAAATACCCGAGCCCCCAGATATATAAAACAATTACTCATAAACATAAGCAACCTTATTGATAAGAATGTGGTCATTGCAGGGGACTTTAACACCCCACTTACAGAAATGGATAGATCATCTAGACACACAGTCAATAAAGAAACAAGGGCCCTGAATGATACATTGGATCAGATGGACTTGACAGATATATTTAGAACTCTGCATCCCAAAGCAACAGAATATACTTTCTTCTCGAGTGCACATGGAACATTCTCCAAGATAGATCATATACTGGGTCACAAAACAGCCCTTCATAAGTTTACAAGAATTGAAATTATACCATGCATACTTTCAGACCACAATGCTATGAAGCTTGAAATCAACCACAGGAAAAAGTCTGGAAAACCTCCAAAAGCATGGAGGTTAAAGAACACCCTACTAACGAATGAGTGGGTCAACCAGGCAATTAGAGAAGAAATTAAAAAATATATGGAAACAAACGAAAATGAAAATACAACAATCCAAACGCTTTGGGACGCAGCGAAGGCAGTCCTGAGAGGAAAATACATTGCAATCCAGGCCTATCTCAAGAAACAAGAAAAATCCCAAATACAAAATCTAACAGCACACCTAAAGGAAATAGAAGCAGAACAGCAAAGGCAGCCTAAACCCAGCAGAAGAAGAGAAATAATAAAGATCAGAGCAGAAATAAACAATATAGAATCTAAAAAAACTGTAGAGCAGATCAACGAAACCAAGAGTTGGTTTTTTGAAAAAATAAACAAA
Source organism: Panthera leo (assembly GCF_018350215.1). Lineage (NCBI taxonomy): Eukaryota > Metazoa > Chordata > Mammalia > Carnivora > Felidae > Panthera > Panthera leo. Next base: position 29,153,905 of record NC_056691.1, read on the forward strand.
ATTGACAAACCTCTAGCCAGGCTTCTCAAAAAGAAAAGGGAGATGACCCAAATAGATAAAATCATGAATGAAAATGGAATTATTACAACCAATCCCTCAGAGATACAAACAATTATCAGGGAATACTATGAAAAATTATATGCCAACAAATTGGACAACCTGGAAGAAATGGACAAATTCCTAAACACCCACACTCTTCCAAAACTCAATCAGGAGGAAAGAGAAAGCTTGAACAGACCCATAACTAGCGAAGAAATTGAATCGGTTATCAAAAATCTCCCAACAAATAAGAGTCCAGGACCAGATGGCTTCCCAGGGGAGTTCTACCAGACGTTTAAAGCAGAGATAATACCTATCCTTCTCAAGCTATTCCAAGAAATAGAAAGGGAAGGAAAACTTCCAGACTCATTCTATGAAGCCAGTATTACTTTGATTCCTAAACCAGACAGAGACCCAGTAAAAAAAGAGAACTACAGGCCAATATCTCTGATGAATATGGATGCAAAAATTCTCAATAAGATACTAGCAAATCGAATTCAACAGCATATAAAAAGAATTATTCACCATGATCAAGTGGGATTCATTCCTGGGATGCAGGGCTGGTTCAACATTCGCAAATCAATCAACGTGATACATCACATTAACAAAAAAAAAGAGAAGAACCATATGATCCTGTCAATCGATGCAGAAAAGGCCTTTGACAAAATCCAGCACCCTTTCTTAATAAAAACCCTTGAGAAAGTCGGGATAGAAGGAACATACTTAAAGATCATAAAGGCCATTTATGAAAAGCCCACAGCTAACATCATCCTCAACGGGGAAAAACTGAGAGCTTTTTCCCTGAGATCAGGAACACGACAGGGATGCCCACTCTCACCGCTGTTGTTTAATATAGTGCTGGAAGTTCTAGCATCAGCAATCAGACAACAAAAGGAAATCAAAGGCATCAAAATTGGCAAAGATGAAGTCAAGCTTTCGCTTTTTGCAGATGACATGATATTATACATGGAAAATCCGATAGACTCCACCAAAAGTCTGCTAGAACTGATACATGAATTCAGCAAAGTTGCAGGATACAAAATCAATGTGCAGAAATCAGTTGCATTCTTATACACTAACAATGAAGCAACAGAAAGACAAATGAAGAAACTGATCCCATTCACAATTGCACCAAGAAGCATAAAATACCTAGGAATAAATCTAACCAAAGATGTAAAAGATCTGTATGCTGAAAACTATAGAAAGCTTATGCAGGTAATTGAAGAAGATATAAAGAAATGGAAAGACATTCCCTGCTCATGGATTGGAAGAATAAATATTGTCAAAATGTCAATACTACCCAAAGCTATCTACACATTCAATGCAATCCCAATCAAAATTGCACCAGCATTCTTCTCGAAACTAGAACAAGCAATCCTAAAATTCATATGGAACCACAAAAGGCCCCGAATAGCCAAAGTAATTTTGAAGAAGAAGACCAAAGCAGGAGGCATCACAATCCCAGACTTTAGCCTCTACTACAAAGCTGTCATCATCAAGACAGCATGGTATTGGCATAAAAACAGACACATAGACCAATGGAATAGAATAGAAACCCCAGAACTAGACCCACAAACGTATGGCCAACTCATCTTTGACAAAGCAGGAAAGAACATCCAATGGAAAAAAGACAGTCTCTTTAACAAATGGTGCTGGGAAAACTGGACAGCAACATGCAGAAAGTTGAAACTAGACCACTTTCTCACACCATTCACAAAAATAAACTCAAAATGGATAAAGGACCTGAATGTGAGACAGGAAACCATCAAAACCTTAGAGGAGAAAGCAGGAAAAGACCTCTCTGACCTCAGCCGTAGCAATCTCTTACTCGGCACATCCCCAAAGGCAAGGGAATTAAAAGCAAAAGTGAATTACTGGGACCTTATGAAGATAAAAAGCTTCTGCACAGCAAAGGAAACAACCAACAAAACTAAAAGGCAACCAACGGAATGGGAAAAGATATTTGCAAATGACACATCGGACAAAGGGCTAGTATCCAAAATCTATAAAGAGCTCATCAAACTCCACACCCGAAAAACAAATAACCCAGTGAAGAAATGGGCAGAAAACATGAATAGACACTTCTCTAAAGAAGACATCCGGATGGCCAACAGGCACATGAAAAGATGTTCAACGTCGCTCCTTATCAGGGAAATACAAATCAAAACCACACTCAGATACCACCTCACGCCAGTCAGAGTGGCCAAAATGAAGAAATCAGGAGACTATAGATGCTGGAGAGGATGTGGAGAAACAGGAACCCTCTTGCACTGTTGGTGGGAATGCAAATTGGTGCAGCCGCTCTGGAAAGCAGTGTGGAGGTTCCTCAGAAAATTAAAAATAGACCTACCCTATGACCCAGCAATAGCACTGCTAGGAATTTATCCAAGGGATACAGGAGTACTGATGCATAGGGGCACTTGTACCCCAATGTTTATAGCAGCACTCTCAACAATAGCCAAATTATGGAAAGAGCCTAAATGTCCATCAACTGATGAATGGATAAAGAAATTGTGGTTTATATACACAATGGAATACTACGTGGCAATGAGAAAAAATGAAATATGGCCTTTTGTAGCAACATGGATGGAACTGGAGAGTGTGATGCTAAGTGAAATAAGCCACACAAAGAAAGACAGATACCATATGGTTTCACTCTTATGTGGATCCTGAGAAACGTAACAGAAACCCATGGGGGAGGGGAAGGAAAAAAAAAAAAAAAAAAAAAAAGAGGTTAGAGTGGGAGAGAGCCAAAGCATAAGAGACTGTTAAAAACTGAGAACAAACTGAGGGTTGATGGGGGGTGGGAGGGAGGGCAGGGTGGGTGATGGGTATTGAGGAGGGCACCTTTTGGAATGAGCACTGGGTGTTGTATGGAAACCAATTTGACAGTAAATCTCATATATTAAAAAAATAAATAAATAAATAAAGACGGTTGCTAGCCCCAGTTGGCTTCTCAAAAAAAAAAAATAAATAAATAAAAAAAAATAAATAAATAAATAGAAATGGGAGTTTTAGTTATTACTATACTTCTTTGCTACCTTTCTGTCCATGGTATTACACTAGCCTTTCATTTATATACATTCGCCTATATTATTCGACAACACTGAAAGCCTGAGTTTTCTTATCTGAGCTAAAAAAGCACATTCACAGTCGCACCGTGAGGCCAGTTGGTTCGTCAGTCCTGCATCCACTCTTCCTTTGATTTGTTCAATTGATTCATTCATTCTATCATGTAGGAAAAAACTCTCCATCCAGTCATCAAACTTCTCAATATTTTTGAAGCAATGGATTTAGATTTACCTGAGACGTCAGGTCATGCTGAATTACTTACACTCCACAGACTTATGGAAGGATTTCAGCAGCTCTCCCAGAAAGGTTTTTTGCAACCTGCAGCCGGCAGGGGGCTGTGATAGCAACACCAGGGATAGACTTGAGAAGTTAGGTTTGATTTTTAGGCTAAGAATAAGAAATTTCTTCTAGGTTATCTAAACCACAGAGAGGGACAAGCATCTGCTGTTTAAAAGAACACAGGCAGCCCATTTCTGAAAATACATGACTGTATTTGGAAGCCAAGGCCAAAGACACCCGGCCAATGGTAAAACATGAAATTCCACTGGTGTACTGTGGTAGGCAAATAGTTGGAAGTCTAAACATAGGGCAGGGTGCACTGGTCAAAGAAAGTATGTAGTTTCTAAATGACCACACAGCACATGTGGGGAACTGTTCAAGGGGCAGGGAGGGGGAGAAGAGTTGGGTGTGGGGGTGGTAATCTGCACTGACTGATTGAATCAGCCTCCCCATGGCAACATGTGGCTGGGATGCTCAGTCCATGGGAAAGTGTCCATGGAAAGGCTCCAGCCCTTACGCCACTGCTTGGGGAACTTGCTGAGCTGAAGCCATAGGAATTGGACAAGTTGAAGGCCACCCAGCATTTCTGGACTGTCTGTCCCCTTTGGATTAGCAGACACAATTTTCCAAACCAAATAAATTTTATTAGTTGCTGAGGGAGAACATGCTATCAGAAGTAAAATAAACAGCAAAGGAATTCAGGCCCACTCATGAAGCCACTGCCCTCAGCTTTCCATCTGAGCACTGTGGGTGGAGCAAAAGTAGCTATTTTCTGAGCACGTTTCTTCCTCACCAGTAATTTCTGAAACAGCTTTGAGAGATTTCACAGGGAATACCTAGGGGCATTCTCCTCCCATTTCCCTTTAATTAAATTCTTGCTGAAAAAGGCTGAAAGTATAGGTTGCTAAGACCCTATAATTTGATGAAATGTATTACTAAATAAATCAGAAATAGAGCTGCCATGGTGAAAGACAAAGAGCATTTTACTTAAAAATAAATACTTTGAAAAACTGCTTTGGAAAATGAAAGCTGGTGGGGTAAGCCATTGGAGACTGAAGTATGAAATGGTATGAAGGGCACACACATGTGGAGCACATTTATCACATTATACAAGCTTTTAAACTGATTATTACTCAGTCTTTTACATAAATAACAAAGATAACTGATCAGACTCCTTAAGGAAACTCACTTTTTGGGTACATTTTGACAGAGGTTTAGAGTAGATAGAAAAAAAGACTGCATATTTTAACCATGAGAATTATGTTTTGACTTATTTTTCAACATCAAATAATTTAACCTTCTATCTCTTTTTCTAAGACATTACCTTAACAAATTCCTGTACTATAACATTTCATGTAAAATGAAATTAAAACTTATATTCTTACATTAATTTTTAAGAGTGATACATGAAAAACAGCATATACTCCACTGGTAACTACTTCCTTTGGGTTAACTGAAAGAATGATGATGGTTTTGAGGTGTTATTTTCCAAATATGATGATATAATAAAAATCAATTTAAAGTTGGAAAGAAGATACACTTATATAGAGCAAAAAAATCCCCCCAAGCCCCAAAACTCAATAAAACCTTGGGAGTAAAAAATGCCTAACACCTATATATGTGGAAAATATTTAAAACACTCTTTTAAGATCAAAAAGTAAATCTGAACAAACCAAAAGACATAAGTGTTCTTGGATAGGTAGACGAAAGCCTTAATGTCAGAAAGATGTCAGTCGTCCCTCAGTTAACCTATATATTTAACATAAGCCTCCCCCAAATAACATTAGCTATCTTTCCTAAAGCTAGGCACACTGGTTTCAAAGTTTATTTAAAAGATAAAACAAGCAAGAATTGTCAGAAAAATCCTGAAAAGTAAGAGAAATGGAGAACTAGCCCTATTTTATATTAGGTATATTAGAAAGGCTCCACCATTAAAACAAAGTGGTACTGGTGTGTGAATATACTACAGGCCAAAAAAAAAAAAAAAAGAGGGAGAGAATAGAAAATAACAAAATAGGCCCAAATGCACACAGAAATTGAATGTATGATTAAGGGAGAGAGTAGTTTGCATCTTTTATTACACTGGAGACGGCAGAATGCTCTATAATCTGACAGTGGGGAAAAGTAACCATATTATTTCAACAAATACTTTACAAAACAAAAACAAAGAGAAATTGGGAACCTACAGATTGAAAGAGATTTTTGAACCTATCAGCCAAATTCAGCTTTGACCTCTGATTCCAAAAGAATCAACTGTAAAAAAAAAATGGGGGACAATCAAGAGAGTTTACTGTCTGACTAAATACATGATGGTGCTAGGGGCGCCTGGTTGGCTCAGCCGGTTAAGCACTCGACTTAATTCAGGTCATGATCTCATGGTTTGCGAGTTGGAGCCCTGAGTTGGACTCTGTGCTGACAGCTCAGAGCCTGGAGCCTGCTTCAGATTCTGTGTCTCCCTCTCTCTCTGTCCCTCCCCCACTCACATTCTCTCTCTCTCTCTCTTTCTGTCTCCCTCCCTCCCTCTCTCAAAAAATGAATAAATGTTAAAAAAAATTTTAAAATAAATACATAATGGTGCTATGGAATTAGTATCAATTTTTAAATATAATAATGGTATTGTAGTTATATAGATTTTCATATACGGCATATGGAGACTTCCAATCTCCTGTTGTGCATGAAAGGACCTTGGAAGTGACCACTCTGTCTTAACAACAAGTACAAAGCAAAACAGACTGAAAAATCAACAACTCTTCTTGCATCCTTAAGAGAGGGTCAGGACACAGGACAAATCTTGGCCCCCAAGACTGGAAAGACGATAAGCAAATACAGGAAATTGTGACTTACTGGAGTAGAGATCCACAAGTGGTAACTGCCATGGGAACCAGTGCCCAGGTAGGAAAACCTGAGTTGTAATTAGTGAGTGGTTGGAGGCCCAGTGTGGATAATTCGAGAGTTAAAAATTCCAGTGGGATCCAGTTATGGAAGGGTCCCACAAAATTATGAAATTTAGGAGCTTAACCAGGTCCTCACAGTAAACAGTGGGAGTAATTCCACTTCTACTTTAGGTTTTGAATACAATAGAGCACTCCATTCTTAAATTGTTTTCTTTTAACGTTTATTCATTTTTGAGAGACAGAGACAGAGCATGAGTGGGGAAGGGGCAGAGAGAGGGAGACACATAATCTGAAGCAGGTTCCAGGCTCTGAGTGTTAGCACAGAGCCCAATGTGGGGCTTGAGCCCACGAACTGTGAGATCATGACCTGAGCTGAAGTCGGACGCTCAACTGACTGAGCAACCCGGGCACCCCTAGAGCACTCCGTTCTTAACAAGGCCTGCCTTCAAGGGAAACTAGTTAATCAGAGCCTAACCTCATATGGTATTATCAGAACCTAACAGACCTAGGGGAAGGCAAATAACCAATTCCAGTCAGCTCTGGACATCTAAGTTACGTGGAGAAAAAAACCTGAGGAATCTCATGAAGTTCACAGTCCAGAGGCATAAGCTCACTAAAAGACTGAGACCTAATTAAAAGACTATAGAACACTTCCCCTCCTCTCATATCTCACCACCAAAATACAAAAGCCTATTCACAGCAGTTACTATTACCTAGCATATCTAGCTATCAAGAAAACAATTACAAGGCATAGCAAAAGGAAAACAACAACAACAACAACAACACAGTTTAAGAGACAAGGCAATAATTATAACCAGACATGCAGAGATGTTAGAATTATTAGACTGGGAATTAAAAGCAACTATGATTAATATGCTAAGAGCACTAATGTATAGACAGCATGTAAGAACAGATGGGCAATGTAAGCAGAGAGAAGGGAATCTTTAAAAAAAAGTAGTATTAGAAATCACTAACAGAAATGAAAACACTAACAGAGATGAAGAATGCTTTTGGTGGGCTAAATAGTGGACTGGCTGAGGAAAAAATGTCTGAGCTAGAGGATATATCCATGGGAACCTTAAAAACAAAAAAAACCCCAAAAAACCAAAAACAACAACAAAAATACCCGAAAAAACAAGAAACAAAGATTGAAAAAAACAGAACAGAATATTCAAGGAATGTGGGACAACTACAAAAAATATATGTGTAATTGATGTACTAGAAGGAAAAGAGGGAGAGAGAAAAACAAAAAAATTTTGAAAAATGATGGAGAAATTTCCCAAATTAATGTCAGATACCAAATCACCATTCCAGGAAGCCCAGAGAATACCAAGTGGGATAAATGCCAAAAACTGCTCCTAAGCATATCACTTTGAAACTACAAACAAAAAAAAAAAGAAAAAAAAGAAAAAAAAAAATCAAAGATAAAACGTCCTGAAAGAAGCCAGAGGGAAAATACATCTTAACTATAGAGAAAACAGATAGGATTATATCCAACTTCTCAGAAACCATGCAAGCAAGAAGAGTAGACTGAAATATTTAAAGGGTTGTGAGAAAAAAAAAAAAAAAAACACAATCTAAAATTCTGTACCCTGTGAAATTATTCTTTAAAAGTGAAGGAGAGGGGCGCCTGGGTGGCTCAGTCGGTTAAGTGGCCGACTTCGGCTCAGGTCATGATCTCGCGGTCCGTGAGTTCGAGCCCCACATCGGGTTCCATGCTGACAGCTCAGAGCCTGGAGCCTGTTTCAGATTCTGTGTCTCCCTCTCTCTGACCCTCCCCTGTTCATGCTCTGTCTCTCTCTGTCTCAAAAATAAATAAAAACGTTAAAAAAAAAAAATTAAAAAAAAAAAAAAAGTGAAGGAGAGGGGCACCTGGATGGCTCAGTTGGTTGAGTGACCAACTGTTGATTTTGGCTCAGGTCATGATCTTGTGGTTTGTGAGTTCAAACCTCACATCGGGCTCTGTACTGACAGTGTAGAGCCTGCTTGGGATTCATTCTCTCTCTGTCTCCCTGTCCCTCTCCGCCCCTCCCCTGCTCCCACCCTCTCCCTCTGTATGAATGAGTGAATGAATGACATGACACAAAAACAGGTGCTCAGATCAATGGAACAGAATAAAAAATCCAGAAATGGACCCACAAACATATGGCCAACTAATTTTTGACAAAGCAGAAAGACTATCCAATGGAATAAAGACAGTCTCTTCAGCAAGTGGTACTGGGAAAACTGGACAGAGACATGAAGAAGAATGAACCTGGACCACTTTCTTAAACCATACACAAAAATAAACTCAAAATGGATGAAAGACCTCAATGTAAGACAGGAAGCCATCAAAATCCTCGAGGAAAAAACAGGCAAAAAACTCTTTGATCTTGCCCGCAGCAACTTCTTACTCAACACATCTCCGGAGGCAAGGGAACCAAAAGCAAAAATGAACTACTGGGACCTCATCAAAATAAAAAGTTTCGCACAGCGAAGGAAACAATCAGCAAAACTAAAAGGCAACCGACAGAATGGGAGAAGATATTTGCAAACGACGTATCAGATAAAGGGTTAGTATCCAAAATCTACAAAGGACTTATCAAACTCAACACATAGTAATCCAGTGAAACAAATAATCCAGTGAAGAAATAGGCAAAAGACATGAACAGACTCTTCTCCAAAGAAGACATCCAGATGGCCAACAGATACATGAAAAAATGCTCAACATCACGTATCATCAGGGAAATACAAATCAAAACCACAATAAGATACCACCTCACACCTGTCAGAATGGCTAACATTAACAACTCAGGCAACAAGAGATCTTGATGAGGATGTGGAGAAAGAGGATCTCTTTTGCACTGCTGGTGGGAATGCAAACTGGTGCAGCCACTCTGGAAAACACTATGGAGGTTCCTCAAAAAATTAAAAATAGAACTACCCTAAGACCCAGCAATTGCACTACTAAGTATTTATCCAAGGGATACAGGTATGCTGCTTCGAAGGGACACATGCATCCCAATGTTTATAGCAGCACTATCAACAATAGCCAAAGTGTGGAGAGAGACCAAATGTCCATCCATGGATGAATGGATAAAGAAGATGTGGTGTGTATATAGTGTGTATATATATATGTATATATATATATACATACATATATACATATATATACACATACACATACACACACACACACACACACACACACACACACACACACACAATGGAGTATTACCCAGAAATCAAAGAGAATGAAATCTTGCCATTTGCAACTACGTGGATGGAACTAGAAGGTATTATGCTAAGCGAAATTAGTCAGAGAAAGACAAAAAGACAAATACCATATGATTACACTCATATGAGGACTGTAAGATACAAAACAGATGAACATAGGGAAGGGAAGCAAAAATAATATAAAAACAGGGAGGGGGTCAAAACATAAGAGACTCTTAAATATGGAGAACAAACAGAGGGTTATTGGAGGGGTTGTGAGAGGGGGGATGGGCTAAATGGGTAAGGGGCATTAAGGAATCTACTCCTGAAATCATTGTTGCACCATATGCTAACTAACTTGGATGTAAATTTTAAAAATTTTAATTAATTAAATAAAGACATAAAAAAGAGAGAAGAAAAATAATATAGATCAGATATTCAGATCTACATAAAGAGCATCAAAGAAAAAATAATGAAGGCAAAATAAAAACTTATTTTCCTATTTTCAATATTTTATTTATTTATTTATTTATTTATTTATTTATTTATTTATTTATTTTATCTATCTATCTATCTATCTAGTTAGAGAGATTGTGAGCAGGGTAGGGACAGAGAAAGAGGGAGAGAGAGAATCCCAAGCACACTTCACACCCAGCATAGAGCATGATGCAGGGCTTGATCTCACAACCATGTGATCATGACCTGAGCCGCAATCCAGGGTCAGACGCTTAACTGAGCCACATGGGTAACCCTATTTTTCCTATTCTTAGCTGATGTAACAGAAAACAAATTGTTCAAATAATATTAAATAGGAACAAGGTACTCAATTATGTGTGTGTGTGTGTGTGTGTGTGCACTTATGTATGCTATGTATAAGTGAAATGTATGATAATGATACAAGAGACAAAAAGGGGGAGTTAGGATTATTTGATTATTGAATAGTACTCACACTATCTGTGAAGTGGTGTAGTGTTATGTGAAAGTGGATTTAGATTAGCTATAAATGTATATTTCAGACACAAAAGGCAGTAAAAGAGTGGAAGACGAAAAGAGCAACAAATAACAAGAGCAACAAATATAAAGCAGTAAGGAATATAATTGATATTAATCCAACTATGTCAATAATCACGTTGAACCTCAGTGGTCTAACTGCACCAATTTAAAGATACAGACTGACAGAGTGGATCAAAAAACAAGACTCAACTATATATACCTTGTCTACAAGAAACCAGCTTTAAATATAAAGAAACATACAGATTAAAACTAATGGATGGAGAAAAATATAACTAACACTAATCAAAAGAAAGCAGGAATAGATATACTAATTTTAGAGCTGGCTTCAAAGCAAGCAAAGTTATCAGGAATATAGAAGTTCATTACATATTGATAAAGGTCTAAATTCTCCAAGAAGATATAACAATCTTTAACTGGTATGTGCCTAATAATGGAGTATAAAATTATATGAGTAAAAAATAACAGAATTGCAAGGAGATGAATCTACTATCATAGCTGAAGATATGTCAACATCATTCTATCAGAAATGGACTGATCCAGTTGACAGAAAATCTGTAAGGACATAGTTGAACTCAAAAAAAACCATCAATCAACTATATATATTGCCATTTGTAGTCGACTTCATCCAACCAGAGCAGAACACACATCCTTCTTAAGTTCACAAGGAACGTTCACCAAGATACACCACATTCTGGCTATAAAACACCCCTTTCCAAATTTAAATTAATAGAAATCATACAGTATCTGCTCTAAGACCAAAAAGGAATTATAAACCAGAAATCAGTAACAGAAACATAACTTGAAAATCCCAAATTATGTAGAGATTCAACAACACACTTCTAAGTAACCCATGGCTCAAGTAAGAAACCTCAAGAGAAATTTAAAATTATCTTGAACTAAGTGAAAATGAAAACACAATTCATCAAAATTTGTGGTATGCAACAAAAGTAGTGGTTAGAGGAAAATTTATAGCACTAAATGCATATTCAGAAAATAAGCAATATCTAAGATCAACAACCTAAGTTTCTACCTCAGGGAGCTATATAGATAAAGAAGAGCAAATTAAGCTCTTAATTAAGATAAAGAAGAGCAAAGTAAACAGAAGAAATAATAACAACACGGAAAACAGGAAAGCAATAGAGAAAATCAATGATTTTCTTGGTTTTTGGAATAGATCAATACAATCAATTTAAGTCTCCATAAAGAGAACATAAATTGCTAACGTCAGACATGAAAGAGAAGACATCACTACATCACTATGGGCATTAAGAGAATAATCGGGGCGCCTGGGTGGCGCAGTCGGTTAAGCCCCCGACTTCAGCCAGGTCACGATCTCGCGGTCCGTGAGTTCGAGCCCCGCGTCAGGCTCTGGGCTGATGGCTCGGAGCCTGGAGCCTGTTTCCGATTCTGTGTCTCCCTCTCTCTCTGACCCTCCCCCGTTCATGCTCTGTCTCTCTCTGTCCCAAAATAAATAAAAAAAAAAAAAAAAAAAAGAGAATAATAAAGGAACTCTATGAGCAACTCTATGGGGATAAATTTGATAAACTTAGAGACCAATATCTCTCCTTAACATAGAAACAAAAATCCTCAACTAAATATTAGCAAACTTAATCTAACAGTGCAAAAAGAATTCTGCATCACAACCAAGTGGAATTTGTCACAGGTATGCATGGCTGTTTTAACTTTTGAGAATGAATTAATGTAATCAATCACATCAACAGGCTAAAAAAGACAAATCATGTGATCATATCAATAGATGCAGAAAAAGTATTTGCTAAAATCCAAACCCATTCAATACAAAAACTCAGTAAACTAGGAACAGAGGACAATTTTCACAAACTGATAAAGAATATCTATAAAAACCTAACAAGAATTAATACTGTTAAAATGTCCATATACCCAAAGCAATCTACAAATTCAATGCATCAACTATCAAAATTCCAATGGTAGTTTATAGAAACAGAACAAACAATCCTAAAATTTATATGTATCTCTGAAAGTCCCCAAATAGCCATAGCAATCTCGAGAAAGAGCAAAGCTGGAGACATCATGCTCCCTGATTTCAAACTATTTTACAAAGCTATAGTGATTAAAACAGTATGGTATTAGCATAAAAACAGGCATACAGATTAATGTGATAGAACAGAGAACTGAAAAATATATCTATGCATATATGCATTTTATGACAAAGGAGCCAAAAATATAAAATGGAGAAAGGACAGTCTCATCAATAAATGAAGCTGGGAAAGAACACGAAAAATAATACTAAAATTTGTATGGAACCACAAAAGAACCTGAATAGCCAAAGCAATCATGAGAAAGAACACCAAAGCTACAGGTATCACAATCCCAGATTTCAAGATATACTATAAAGCTGTAGTAATCAAAACACTATGGTACTGGCACATAAACAGAGACATAGATCAATGGAATAGAATAGAGAGACCAGAAATAAACCTATGCTTATATGGTCCTTTAATCTGACAAAGGAGACAAGAATATACAATAAGAAAAGACAGTCCCTTCAATAAATGGTGCTGGGAAAACTGAACAGCTGCATGCAAAAGAATGAAACTGGATCACTTTCTTATACCATACACAAAAATAAACTCAAAATGAATTAAAGATCTAACTGTGAGACCAAAACCCACAAAACTCCTAAAAGAAAACATAGGCAGTCATCTCTTGGACATTAGCCTTAGGCACATTTTCATGGGTATGTTCCATTGGGCAAGGGAAACAAAAGCAAAAATAAGCTATTGAGACTATACCAAAATAAAAAGCTTTTGCACAGCAAAATGAAAACACAACCTGCTGCATAGAAGATACTTGCAAATGATATATCTGAGAAGGGGCTAATATTCAAAATATATAAAGAATTTCTACAACTCATCAGAACAGATATACCTCAAAAATTAAAATTAAAATGACTCTATGATCCAGCAATCCCATTAGTGGGAATATATCCAAAGGAAATGAAAATGTATCTCAAAAAGATATCTGTACTCCCATGTGTACTGCAGCATTCACATTAGTCAAGATATGGAAACAACCTAAGTGTCTATCAGTCGATGAATTAATAAAGAAGATGTGGTATATTTATGTAGTGGAATATTATTCGGCCATGAGAAAGACAGAAATCCTGCAATTTGTGACACGGATGGACCTGAAGGCATTAAGTGAAATAAGACAGAGAAGCACAAATACTGTATGATATCACTTTATGCAGAATCTAAAAGAGCTGAACTCACAGAAACAGCGACTAGAAAGACGGTTGCCAGGAACTAGGGTGTGGTGAAATGGGGACATGTTGGTCAAAGAGTATAAACTTCCAGTTAGAAGATGAATAAATTCTGGGGATCTAATGTACATTATAGTGATTATAGTTGATATAATTTTAGTTGAAACAATATTTAAAGTTGCTAAGAGAGTAGATCTTAAATGTTCTTGCCACCAAAAAGAAATGGTGAGTGTGTGACATGATGAACGTGTTAGCTCAGCTATGGTGGTAATGATTTTATAACATAAAAAGTGTATCAAATTAACTTGTACATCTTGAGTTTACACAATGTTATATGTCAATTATATTTCAATAAAGCGGGGGGGTGGAGGGGATGTAAGTAAGTAAATAATTAAGTAGATAAATAACTAAACAAACTGATATTTCCTCTTGTACCTACATGGAAACATAACAGGAAGCAAGTACACTTTATTGTCTAGTTTTGCAATAATACTTAAACATTTTTGGAAAACTCTTCTAAATTTTATCTAAATTATTTTAGGTGTACATATACTTAGATATTCTTCAGAAATATATAAATATGACATTTTTAGATTTTCTCATAATTTGTTATCTTATTCAAAAATAAAATTCATTCATAATATATTTTCTTTTTATTTTTAAACATTTATTTATTCTTGAGAGAGAGAGAGAGAGAGAGAGAGACAGAGCATGAGTGGGGGAGAGGGAGACACAGAATCTGAGGCAGGCCCCAGGCTCTAAGCTGTCAGCACAGAACCCGATGCGGGGCTTGAACTCAGAAAACTGTGAGACCGTGACCTGAGTTGAAGTCGGATGCTTAACCGACTGAGTCATCCAGGCACCCCTATAATATATTTTGTTACACTTAAGAATGGATCATTGACTTTATGAAGGAGAATTAAAATGTTTGCTTTCTCATCTCCAGCTGTTTGTGAAAAGATGAAACCACTACATCAGGTATTTCTTTTGACTCATGACAGGGAGACAACTACTCCAAAGCAACTGGACTAACCTATAAATGAAAGCAAATATGAGGAAAGTGATTCTTCCCCTGGCTTCAGAGAGGTTAATAATTTACCTCATTGTGCCATATTCAATAGAATGCTTCCAAATTACTGTTGTAGTACTAGTTAACTGTGGCACCAATTTGAGACCAATCATTCAGAGTCTAAAAAAGAGGAATTAAATAATTCAAATATAGATGTAACACGTTAATATTTCATCAAGAGGATTACACTGCTGCCTTAAAACTGAATCTCTAGAGATGGAAGACCTTGCTGTGTTGCTAGTATTCATCTGGTATCAACAACAACAGGTATCAACAGGAGTTCTGTTAAGAGAACCGGGCAGTACGCACATGTGGTAGAGAAATATCAAAGTGTTGAATAACTATTCCGAAGCTCGTGGCTTTTCCTGGGACAGCCGTGTTGACATTTGCACTCGAAGTGCAGCAGCACTAGTGAGCAAAACCACCGTGCCCAGCACGAGTCAAGCAGGGAAACGGTCACTGTGTTCTTCACTCTGTGTACAGTAGTAACACTGCCAGTTTCACACAAAACTGTGTTTGATGAAGCAGCGTCAAATATTAATTTCACTGAATCTTACACTGGCGAATACTTTTGATTAAAAAAAACATTGTGTGTGGGGAAAAGGAAAGCATGCATAATGCCCTTCTGCTGCATGACAAATCCGGATGGTTGTCCCCAGGAAAAGCACTTGCAAGTGTAAGAGCTGCAAGATCAACTACACCTTTTTGTCATGGAAATTTACATGGAAGAATGGCAAACAGTGGCTGCTCAGAGTTGAGTATTTGGCATACATTTTCTCAAAAATTAGTGAAATGACCCTTGTACTTCAAGGAAAACAAATGACAGTATTTTGTAGCCAATGATAAATGTGAGTGTTTAAGCAGACTTTGAATCCTGGAAAATTCACTCCTGTCAGTGGGAGCTTGACAGCTCCCCAACACCTGAACACATTTCTGATGGGCTTGGTGCTGACAAGAATGAATGTAAGTTTTGATACTATAAAATGAAATATGTCAAGGTTGAAAAGGTCTACATAACTTAATAAACCAGTATTTTCCAAATGAACCATGCATAAGGCTACAAGATCCTGCTTGGGCAAAAGAGCTTTTAAAAGTATACCACAGACATCCAATGGGTTTTAATGTAACAGTATGAAAAGCTCATTGTTATAATCTCAGATTCAGCATAGCAACTAACCTTACAACACTACCATTTTCAAAACATTTTGAAAATCCACAATTATCTGAGATGGCTACTGCAGTATTCCTGTCTGTTCCAATATATCTCTATGAGGCTGAATTTTCTACACTTCAATGGAAACAACATACCAGGCTGTACCAGGCTGCACACAGAAACATGTATGAGAGCCCAGCTGTCTTCCATCAGACAATAAAGAGATTTGCAAAAATGTAAAATAATGCTGCTTCTGGTATACATATTTTCTTGGAAAAGATCACTTTTTAATAAAAATATGCTATTTATGTGAACATGTAATCAATTTATTATTTGAAAATGAATACTTTTAGAATATCTGTTTTATTTTCAAATATGATAAAATATTGATAAATACAATGCACATTTTTTAAAAAAAGAACTCACTGGGATCCTCAATAATCTCTATGATCATAGAGTGGTACTGGAACCAAAGTTTGAAAACCGCATTTCCAATATGCTGAAGTATTCTAAGAAAAGGAAAAACAATGCTGGATGAGAGAGTAAATGGTATCACTTACAGCAAGAAGGCCTCATTCACAGCATCAAAGAATTCAGGCCAGAGCACCTCCTGAGGTTCATGTCCATGGTAGGTGAGCAGAGCCTCCACCAGTGGTTGGATATCTGGCAGAGTTACAAGTGGTACACAAACTCGCGACAGGAACCTTATCTTTTCAGGAGCCATTCTATGGAATGAATAACAAATAATTATCCAAATCTTAGAAAATCTTCATGCTAAGATTGACAAGTTACTTGCTTTGTCCCTCACATAAAGGGGGCTACCCTAACACCATCTATGAATTCTTCTCTTACTCCATTCTCTAGAAGAAATCCTTTAGTCCCATTTTAACACCACTTATTCTCAAGACTTTGGCATAACTATCTAGAGGCACCTCCAATTTACCATGCCCAAAACAGAACTCTTGAATTCCTTCCCCAAACATTCTTTCCCCAGTCCTGACAATCTCATTTCCTCAGGCTTTGAAGGCCATCCTTGATTCCCCCCTTTCTCATGCCCCTTACCTAATCCAACAGTAAATACCGTCAATTCATCTGACAACTTCTCTACATGCGCATCACTACCCCCTAATTCACCATCACCTCCAGCCTAGGTTACCGTGGGAGCCTTCTAAGTTCTCCCTGCTTCTGTCTTCACTTCCACTGTTTATCATTAAAACAATTCCAGAAACTCTTTAAAAATTCAGATCACTTCACCTGTCTGCTCAAAGCTTTGCAATGGCTTCCCACCTCAGAGAACTAGGAAAGTCTTATACTGGCTGCTGAGGCCTTCCATGACAGGGCCCCTTCTGTTTCTCTGGCTTCATCTCCTTCTACTTTTTCCCTTGCTCATCCTACTCCAGTCCTCTAGGCCTCTAACTACTCCAGGTGGGTCCTGTTGTTCATTCTGCCCAGAACTCATGGCTAGCTAGCTCCTTCATTCCATATCAATCTCAGCTCAAATGCTGCTTTATGTGACGGCATCCCTGACCATCCCATTTAAATGTACTTACCAATATGGTAGCAATCAGCTACATGTGGCAATTTAATTTAAATGAAAGAAAATTCAAAATTCCTGTTCTCAGTTGCACCAGCCACATAACAAATGTTCAACCGGTACATGAGGCTAGTGGCTGATGGTACTGAACACTGCAAATTTCCAGAACTTGTCCATAACTCCAGGAAGCCCCAGTGGACAGCAGAGCTTAATAGAGAAAATGCCATCTCACCCCACTGTGTATCTCTGATCTCACTTACCCTGTTTTACTTTTCTTCAGAGTACTTTTCATCACCTGACCTATAATGTATTTATTTATTTATTGTTCATCATCTGTTTCTTCCTGTTAGGATATCAGCTTTATAAGGACAGATACTTTTTTCTATTTTGATCTCTGCTCCGCTTCTAGCATACAGGAAATGATTCCTTACACATACCATATGCTCAAGAAATAGATGTTACATGAATAAATCAACTAGAGATCAATAAAATGAAAGTTTGAGATGTACGCTATTAGAGCTTTTCCTAGCTATATTTATATATAAATCTAGAAATTTAGCATGTGCTTTTTGAAACACAAATGGAACCATAGCAGAGAACATAAAGCGGTCCCTCACTTTTTTTTTTACTTGCTGCCTCATATTAAAAAATGTATGTTCTAGGGGCGCCTGGATGGCTCAGGTTAAATGTCCAACTTAGCTCAGGTCATGATCTCATGATTCATGAGTTCGAGCCTGCATCAGGCTCTGTGCTGACAGCTTAGAGTCTAGAGCCTGCCTCGTTCGAATTCTGTGTCTCCCTCTCTTTCTGCACCTCCCCCGTTCGCGCTTTCTGTCTCTCTGTCAAAAATAAATAAACGTTAAAAAATTTTTTTTAAATGTGTGTTCTATAATTTAACAAAGCCTCTATTTATAGGCATTTAGGTTATTTCCAATTTTTCAGTATTACTGCTGAGAATTACTGTTACTATTACTGCTATAGTTTATTACTAAAAACACTGCTGCAGTGGTATCTATGCATATGTCTATCAGTGACCCTGTGTGAGTATTTGTATATTAACTGCATTCCAAGAGACTACCAGTTTACTTTTCCCCAAACTCCAACCCAAGTGCATAATCTCCTTGCGATACATTCAAATACATCTGACATACTACCATTTTCATCATATTAAAGAAATTTTTCCTAGAACCCTCTGACCTGTTCCAATCCAGGCAGATTGCTTTTTATTCCCTCTGTACAGTTAACACCTTGGTCTCTGTCATGGGGATTTCCTTCACTTCTCTCCTGAACCCCATATCTTTTTCTTTCTTGGTTCATTCTTCTTATGTGGAAAAAGGTACATGAGTGATAAAGTACTTGAGACCTTGCATGTCTGGAAATATCTTTATTTTACTCTCACACTTGATTAACACTTTGGCTGAGTATAGAAATCTTGTAATTTTCCAACAAAATTGTAAGGGTGTGGTTCTAATGCCTTCTAGCTTCCTCCAGTGTTGTTTCTGAGAAGCTCCATGCTATTATGAATTTTCATCCTTTATATAAGTCCTGTTTTCACTCCCTGGAGGCTTTTGGAAATCCTCTTTGAAATTTTACACTGATATGTTTTGGTATGGATTTATTTTTATTCATTGTGGTCAGCACTCAGTGGATCTTAAATAAGAAAAGTTCTATTAGATTGTTTCTTTGACAATTTCCTATCCATTTTTCAATCTGTTTTCTATGAGAACTCCAATGATTCTGGATATTGAATTTCCTGGACACTTTGCTGTCTTTTCTTTCTTATTTTTCATCTCTTGGTCTTTTTACTCTAGATTTAAAAGAACTTTTCAAATTTATCTTCCACTCCTTTTATTAAGTTTTTCATGACAAATCTCTCATGATTAATTTACAAGAACATTAAAAAAATTTTTTTTAAGTTTATTTTTTTTGAGCGAGAGCATGCGAGAGTGAGTTCAGAAGGGGCAGGGAGAGAGGGAGAGACAGAAAATCCCAAGCAGTCTCCACACTGTCAACATGGAGCCCAACATGGCTCAAACTCACAAACCATGAGATCATGACCTGAGACGAAATCAAGAATCAGACACTTAACTGACTGAGCCACCCAGTTGCCCCACAAGGCAGGAGTATTATAATGGCTGCTTCATATGTGTGTATTATCTTTTGATACAAGATCAAAACTCAAGCACTGTCCACCCCGGCTACTGCAAGCCTGTCTAGAAATGCAGGTACAACTGTCCACCACGGGTCTAGGGGATTGGTTATGGGTAGTCTCTACCATGGTAATAGCTGAAATGAACAATTTACTGGCCAAGACTTCCCCCAAAAGCTGTAAGCCTTCAAACAGACTTCAGAGTTCCAGAACAGTTACATCAGACACAGTCTGTCAGTAAAATTTTTGTCTAAGTAAAGGATGGATTCCTGGTACTTCCTCCTCCATCATCTTCCCTGACATCCCCTTCTGATCTCTTCTATTAAGAAAAAGAAAAACAAAAACAACCCCTCACCTTCTTACTTTCTACTACTCTGCCCTTTTGTATTTTAACCTAGGAGAACTATTTGGCTCAATCTTTGAAGTCATTACTTGCTATTCAGCTGTATTTCCTATTCAGTCTTTTACTTTTTTTTTTCTTCGTCTATGAGTCCCCTCTTTTAAAAACATAACCAATTTATTTCTATTTCAAGGATTTGATAGTTTCTCTTATTTTTAAGACATTAATTATCATCCCCCCCCTTTTTTAACCATTTGCTTGTCTTAGGTAATGTATCTTCTGTTTTGTGGCATTTAGTTCATCTTTCCTTATGGTGTTGGTTTTCCATGAATATCTAGGGATTTTTGTTTCCCCTCTCTGGAATTTGGGATTTCCCACTAGCCTCTCCATGACTGCTTTTTACCACAGCCTCCTCTGGTACTTGCGGAGAGGGTCAGGATGTATTCCTGGTTGGGGTTGCCAATAAATTGTACTCTGGGCATTGCAGCACCCCCAGAATGGCTGGGAATTAATAGCCATTTGATGCTCATTCCTCCTCCAAATCTTCTCCCTCCTTCCTGATGGAAACAGGACACTTCTGTTGTCTCTTGTTGGAAGACAGCAGATAAGGACTGCATGAGGGCCTAGCCCTTAGCTGGCTTCTGTAAATTGAGGCAGTGCAACAGGCTGTCTTGTTGGCTGCCAGGTACCTCCTGCTCCATGAATCCACTCCAATGTTACTTTTACCTTTTGCAGTAGTTTTCTCTTGCAAGCTTTTTGGGCTGTGATATTTTCCTTCAAAAATATCCCATAACCTGCCACTTGAAGTCTTTCTTGTAACTTGTGGGTCATCAAATGCCTTATTTATTAGTATTTATTTAGTATTTATTTATTAGTATTTATTAGTATTTATATATTTGTTAAAATTTCTCCATCATTGCTAAGAGTTGGGAGGATAAAGTGAATGCTAGGCCATGCATGAATTTAGTTCACCACTTGATTTTGTCTCTTATATTACATTTTCATCTTACTCTCTTGCACTTTAATCTTTAGGATCTGGCCAAGTTCTCTACATTAGAGCTACTCAAAATATGGTCCTCAGAATCACCAGCAACAGCACCCCTATGAATGGGGCCAAGAAATCTGTTCCTTAACATCTTAACATCAGGTGATTCTTATGCCTACTGTAATTTGAGAAACACTGCTCCACACTACTTCTTCAGTAGCAGTCCCGAGAACTAGATGATTATCAATCTCTAGTAACAATCTGAATACTTTAATAGACATGATAGAACTATGTTTTAGATTTTCTGTTTTGTCTTTTTTGTTTTAGTTTAGCTATATTTTCTTGATAATTAACAATAAAATTCTCAGAGATAAATTTTTTGTCAAACTCCACTAATGATTTCTTGTGTGCAGTTTGTCTTTTCTCCTCAAATAATTACCTTTTGCAAAATTCACTTCTTGTTCTTTACCACTTTCCTAAATGACTGAGGTCTCTTCAACCACAGGTATCTTCCACTATGCTTTACTGTCTTTCTCTAACCACCAAGGTGGTTTTAGATTTAAAAATAATTGTGTTTTTGAGTCCATTATCTAATTTTAATGAAAAGACATATTTGGCTTGAGTTGTAAATACCATAAAGTTTTGGAATTTATGAACTTATTGGGTGGGATTGGAGAAGGGAAGAGTTGTTGTATGTCTGTAATGTGGACTGTTTTTCATGTATATTTTGCACAGAATCTAGCAGAATATTTTGCATAGAGTATTAAGAGCCTGATGTGTATCTGAGAAATGGAAAAATAGTTACATGTACTCAATAAATCTAGAACTCTGAATGAAGCAGGGAGGTGTTGATCTTGCCCTTCAGCAATCCTCTCTGGAAGAACCGGTTAAGTCCAACTTTTCCCTCATTATCTTAAAATTTTTACCATTCTCTCATTACTTTAGAAGAGAGGGCTCAGAGACTATCACTGGCTACTAGGGGTATGGAAAAGACAATCCTGGCAACAAGGGCATTTATTAAGCACTGAAATTTATGGGATGCAGACTGTATCTCCCAATCAGGCTGAAAAGGTCCAAGAGAATTTTGTGAAAATTTCTAAAGTCTTTTGGGGTGCTTCGGTGGCTTAGTTGGTTAAGCATCTGACTCTTGACCTCGCTCAGGTTTTGATCTCAGGGTTGTGAGTTCAAGCCCTGCATTAGGCTCCATGCTGGGCATGAGCCTACTTTAAAAAAAACCCTAAAGTTTCATATAAATTTCAGTAGCTTGTCAGTTGACCTACCTAAATGCAGGTCAACTGATAATGTTCTGAAAGGCTTCAAGGTGCTCACAGCCTTCATGGCTCCCTCTTTTGGTCTTGAGCTTGCCAGAGTGTGGAAATCCAACTTCAACTAGAGTTAGGCAACACTTTCCAGACTGGAGTACACTAAGTATTATGTCTTGATTAATTGCCAGAGCAACACTTCCAAATGATCTTTGCACAAGAATTCAACTGCAGAAGGTTCAACAGTAACCATATACTGCTAGAAACATCATTCTCATGTGGCTATGTTGAAGTTTCCAAACCATCTGCAGCAAACCACAGAACTAACTACAAGATAAACTGATGATGCTCAGAAAGTCCAGAATGTCATTCCTTCTAGACGGTTTATAGCAAAGAACAGGAGAGAATTTAAACATTCTGTCATTGAATTGTTGATTTTAGTTGGTGGCAAGTGAAATTCTATTTAAAATGCTATGACAAGACCATTTATCAGGCGTCTAAAAAGAATGCAAAAGGAAACCAAACAGATTTTCCTATGTTTTTTGTTCCTCTGACATTTTATGCATCAAAGTTATGAGATTTTTATATTTTCTAAGAGACTTTTGAGTCTTTTGAAATGAACTTGAAACATTCAAGTAGCAAAAAGTGAAAAAAATGTACAGATGCCCTCTTTAAAAAAAAAAAAAACAGAGAAAAACAGAATAGCATTGTTTGTATGGTGTTTAAGTTTGAGAGGCCCTTGGCGACTTGAACATTTCAAGTCTTCCAAGCAGAAGGTAAGTAATGATAAAATTCAAGTTTCATAAATAATGGGAATATCTGCATTCAAGTGTACTGGAAAGTAGTTTGCCCACTATGCTATATTCTTATTCAACTTTTTTGATTTTTAAATCTTAGAAATGCACAGATAACTTCATATATATATAGCAAATTTATATTGTTATGACGCATATTCTAGTTATTATTATAAGTTATGACAGCAACAAATATAATGGCTCCAGCATGTTTGGCAGCTCTTTCAAATGTTATCATGATGGCATTTCACTACCTGATTTCATGAAATCAGTTTCTAACTGAGACAAGAGAACACACTTGGTTGGATTTATAATTCACTAGAGAGCTGTAGATGTGGAGTTCTGAGTCTCACATAAGCTTTAAGGGATCCAGGTTCTTTTATGGATGGAGAACAGAACTTCCTGGCTTCAGGTCTTAAAAGTAGAACTTTAAACGCTCATAAAGAGACTCAAAAAGAATGCTGAGCATCAAATTGCTTTTTTAAATTCAATCTTCTGATAATTATAAATGAACTTAATTTAATTTCTCTAAAAATTCAACACATTCAAAAAAATACCTGCAAAAATTTCTTGTTGAATTCTAAAATTCATTCTAAAAATTAAGACTCCATAGTAAACACCATTCAAAAGAGCAAATTAGGAATGTATCAGATGTATCAGTGTCCAAAGGACATTCTACTAGCATATGCACCTCATATTCTTGGTAAATTCAGTTAAGAGTTCTACTAATTACATCAATGATTTGCTTTGACTAAAAATGTTTTTAAACTATTACCAAATTAATCACCATGTTATCCTTGCTGCTACTGCCAGCTGGGTGCCAGCATGGACATCCTTCAGAAAACTGCTCTGCGCCAGGGAATGTGCATATTATTTTTTTTAAAAACATACATCCTTACTGAAGAAGCAATCATAAACTCGGGAATTAACCTGCCCCACAAAATGAGCCAATCTGGCACAAATGGAAATTTCTCAGATGTAAAGAGTATATTAGCTAATAGTTTCCAGCAGGCTTTCCTAATTGTGGTCAATGGAGTTTAGATGCCTTTCTGAACTGCTGTCCTCTTCTGTCCTGAGGGTGAGAAAATGAAAAGTACACATTCTGAAGAAAGAATCTGAAAGACCAGTATAGTCAAATAATGGGTACAGTGCAGAAAGACACTGTAAAGGAGAAAAAATACTGCAGAGTGCAGAGAGGAATCAATATTAAGCAATCTAAGGCTGATTAAAAATGATTTTTTTTCATGAACTACAACTGCCATTTTGGAAATAAGACCCTGTGGCAGGAAATTATTCCTTTATTATGAATATTCTCTTTTAAGTTTTGGTATGTTGCCAGCTAGCACTGTATTTTCATTTTTAAAAAGTCTAATTATAAAATTATGTATAGAAGAACATAGGGAATTACTATAACATCAACTGTGCACTCATTGCCATGATTTCACAATGCTAACATTTTAGTGATATTTCTAGTTGACGTTTTAAAGAAATAAAAATGTTTCAGTTACAGTTGAAACACCCTCTCCTGTCTCATTTTCTCTTCCCCTTCCTAGGAGTTAGCACTCCCCTAATGATGGGAGTCCTCTCTGTCTAGTTTTTTTTTTTTTTTTTTAATGTTTATTTTTGAGAGAGAGAGAGAGAGAGAGAGAGAGAGAGAGAGAGAGAGAATGAGAATGAGAATGAGAATGAATCTCCAGCAGGTTCTGAGCTGTCAGTTCAGAGCGTGATGTGGAGCTTGATCTCAGGAACTACGAGATCATGACCTGAACTTAAATCAAGAGTCACTCAACAGACTTAGCCACCCAGGCGCCCTCTTTCTGTCTAGTTTTAACACTTTTACTTTATATGTGTGTATTGTTTTGAGTGTTTTAAAACTTTATGTAATGATGACATTACGGGTATCTTTTTGCCACTTCCTTGCTATTCTGTTCTGTGGGTCTTTGTGTCTGGCTTTATACAAGTACCAAAGTGGCTTAATGACTAGCTTTGTAATATGTTTTGAAATCAGGAAGGGTGAGGCCTCTAGTTTTGTTTCTCTTTTCAAGGTTGTTGACTATTTGGGGTCTTCTGAGATTCTATATGAATTTTAGGACTTTTTTAAAAATCTATTTCTGCAAAAGAAAAATGCCATTCGGATTTTAATAGGACTGCATTGTATCTATGGGCTGCTTGGGGTAGTATGGACATTTTAACAATATTAAGTCTTCCAGTCCCTCAACACGGAATGCCTCTTATGTATTTGTGTCATGTTTAATTTCTTTCAGCAACATTTTGTAGCTTCCGGCATATAAGTCTTTCATTTCCTTAAGTTTATTCCTCAACATTTTATTCTTTTTGATGCTACTGTAAATGGGCTTTTTATATATAAAAAAAATCTCTTTGTAAAACTGCTCACTACTAGTGTATAAAACACAAGTGATATTTGAGTATTTATTTTGTATCCTGTAACTTTACTGAGTTAATTTACTAGTTTTAATAGTTTTTCTGTGGAATCTTTAGGGTCTTCTGCATATAACATCATGTCATGTATAAGCAGAATAAGAGGTTCTTTAAAATTTGGATGCCTTTTGTTTCTTTGTCTTGCCTAATGGTTCCAGTGCTTCTAGTACTGTGTTAAAAAGAAGTGGTGAGAGAGGGTATCCTTGCTTTGTTCATGATTTTAGAAGGAAAAAATTTCAGTCTTTCACCATGGAGTGTGATGTTAGCTGTGGGCTTTTCACACATTGTCTTTATTTTGTTGAAGTATGTTCCCTGTATTCCTACTCTACTGAATGTTCTTATCATCAAAGGATGTTGAATTTTATCAAATAGTTTTTTCTGCTTTAATTGAAATTATCATTTGTTTTTGTCCATCATTCTGTTAATATGGTGTACTACACCAATTGGTTTTTGAATGTTGAACCAACTTTGCATGCTAGGAATAAATCCCACTTGACCATGATGCAGAATCTTTTTAATTGCTGAGTTTGGTTGACTTGTATATTGCTGAGGATTTTTACACATGAATATTCATCAGGAATATTGCTTGCAGTTTTTTTTTCTTGTAGTGTATTTATTCTGATTTTGGTATCAGTGTAATGCTGGCCTCATAAAATGAGTTTTGAAGTGTTCCCTCCTCTTCAATTTCTTGAAAGAGTTTGAGAAGGACTGGTATTAATTCTTTAAATATTTGGTAGAATTCTCTAGTGAAACCATCCAGTTCTGGGCTTTTCTGAGCTTTCTCCTTCCTGTTGTAGATCTGTTCAGATTTTTAAATTTATGAGTCACTCTTGGTATGTTTATAAAAAATTTATCCATTTCTTCTAGATTATCCAATTTGTTGCAATATAATTGTTCATAGTAGTCTCTTTTTATTTTTCTGCAATGAGTTGTAATGCCTTCTCTTTCATTTGATATTTGTTATTTTAGTCTTCTTGCTGATTTTCTTAGTCTAGTTAAGGGTTTGACAGTTTTCTTGATCTTTTAAAAAATCGAATTCTTTGTTTTTTTCCCATTCTCTCTTTAGTTTATTTCTCCTGTAACCTTTACTATTTCATTGTTTTTGCTATCTGTGGGTTTAGTTTATTCTCCTTTTTCTACTTCCTTGAAGTATAAAGTTAGGTTGCTGATTTGAGATCTTTTATCTTTATTTTTTTAAACGTTTATTTTTGAGAGAGAGAGAGAGAGAGAGAGAGAGAGAGAATGCACGCACAAGCGGGGGAGGGACAGAGAGAGAGGAAGACAGAGGAACCGAAGCCGCCCGATGCAGGGCTCAAATTCACAAACCATGAGATCATGACCTGAGCCAAAGTCAGGCGCTTAACCAACTGAGCCACCCAGATGCCCCAAGATCATCTTTTTTAAACAAGATGTTTACTGCTATGTACTTTCCTCTTAGTACTGCTTTTCCCTCATCTTATACATTTTGATATACTGTGTTTTCATTTGTCTGAACATATTTTCTAATTTCCCTTGTGATTTCTTCTTTGACTCATTGTTCAAAATTGTTGTATAATTTGCACATATTTGTGAATTTTCCACTTTCCTTTTATTTTTTTTCAAGTTTTTTAATGTTTATTCATTTTTGAGACACAGAGAGAGAGACAGAGTGAGAGCGGGAGGGGCAGAGAGGGAGAGAGAGAATTTGAAGTAGGCTCCTGGCTCTTAGCTGTCAGCACAGAGCCTGATGCGGGGCTCAAACCCACAAACTGTGAGATCATGACCTGGGCCAAAGTCAGACAGCCAACTGACTTAGCCACCCAGGCACCCCTCTCCTTCATTTGTGAAGGATACTTTGCAGCATATAATAATCTTGATTGGCAGGTTTTTGTTTTAGCACTTTGCTATGTCATCTCACTCCCTTCTGGCCTTAATGTTTCTGCTAAGTAATCCACTGACAATCTGGAGTTTCCTTATATGTGCTTGTATTCTTGCTACTGTGAACATTCTCTGTCTCTTGACAGTTTAATTACAACATAACTTGCCATGGGTCTTTTTGGGTTTATTTTAGTTGGGAGTTTGAGCTTCTTGAATTTGGATGTCTAATTCCTTCTTCAGATTTGATAGTTCTCTGTCTTTTTCTCTCTCACTTCCTCTGTGACTCCCACAACACATACAATTGGTCCACTGGATGATGTTTCATAAGCTCTATGGTTTAATTAACGTTTCATTCTTTTTTCTTTTTATTCCTTGATTTGATAATTTCAAGTGACATGTCTTCAAGTTAACTGCTTGATCAGTCTATTGTTGAACCTCTCTAGTGAATTTTTCAATTCAGTTATTTTTTTCTTCAGCTCCAGAATATCTGTTTGGTTGTTTTTAATAATTTGTATCTGTTGATATTCTCATTTTGTTTACACATTTTTCTGATTTAATTTAGTTGTTTATCTGTATTCTACTGTAGTGCATTGAGTTCCTTTAGGACGATTATTTTTAATTGTCAGGTGGTTCATTCATAGCTCTCCATTTCTTTAGGGTAGGTTTGTGCAAATTAATTTTGTTCCTTTGGGCCATGTTTACCTGTTTCTTTGTGTGCCTTATTTTTTGTTGTGTTTTATGCAATTGAAGAAAGCCACTTCTTCTAGTCTTTATGCACTGGCTTTGTACGGGGGAACTTTCACTAATCAACCTGGTGAGAGAATCTGGGGGTCCTTTGAATCTTTTCTGGGGATGTGTCTTCTCTGGGCTTATGTAATTTCCCAGAGAGCTTGCCAGTTTTTCAGGAGTTTGCAATCTCTTCCTCCCTCTGGTGTTTGTCTGTGGTACTGCAGGTTCTCTGGTGCCACAACAAGCCACTAAGTTTTTGTTCTCTGCAGCCCCTCTGACCTTCAAAGTGGGCTGCTTCAAGTCAGGGGAGACAAAAACCAATCCCTAGGGTAGCCCCTTCAGAAGCTGGAACATTAGATACACATTCTACTCTTCTTTCCCACCCCCCAACCCACCCAGACAGAAGCTGTGAGTTGGGTGTTTTCTCCTTACACCAACCTCCATCTGCAGCACTGCCAGCTCCCTGGGGCTACAAAAAGCAGCGTAGGGCTCTCTAACATTCACGCTCTCCAGGTATTGAAAGTCTGCTCATTCCCCATCAGTGGTCAGAGTCAGGTAAGTTACCTGAGGCAGTCCCTCAGGCAGCCCCCCCAAAAGCAAGAACACTGAACATATTCCATTCTTTTCTTTCTCCCTCAAGGGACAAGCTACAAGCTAGAATTTTCCTCCCAGTCCCACCAAGCTGAGCCAGCTTAGGGGAAGGGCTACAGTGGTTGGTATAAAATGGCTTTCTTACCCATTTCAATATGGCCATTTTTGACTTTGAGCTTGCCTGGAGTATTGTAACTTCTTAATTGGTTTCTGGAGTTTTCAAAGGGAAACAAGAACTGGAGCTTCCTATTCTGTCTTGCTGACCTCACTCTTGAATTTTTTAAATGTTTATTTGTTTAGTTTTCCTCTTTTGGTAATAACTTGCTTATATTTCTTGTCCATTCCTTTAAAAACATTTTTTTATTGGGGCACCTGGGTGGCTCAGTCGGTTGAGCATCCGACTTCGGCTCAGGTCATGATCTCACGGTCCGTGAGTTTGGGCCCCGTGTGGGGCTCTGTGCTGACAGCTCAGAGCCTGGAGCCTGCTTTGGATTCTGTGTCTCCCCCTCTCTCTCCCCTTCCCCCCTCATGCTCTGTCTCTCTCTCTGTCAAAAATAAACATTATAAAAAATTTTTAAAAGCAGGCTTAAAGCTCTGAGCTGTCAGCACAGAGATGAAGGGCTCGAACTCACGAACTGTGACATCATGACCATGTCAGATACTTAACTCACTGAGCCACTCAGGCATCCTTCTTGTCTATCTCTATACTGGAGTGTATGCCTCTTTATGACTGATTTGCAGGAGGATTACTATACTTTGTATACTAATCCTTTATCTGTTTTACAGGTTGCAAATTATCTCCCAATTCTGTGGCTGATGTTTTCCACTTAACAGTGTTTTTGTTTTATTGTTTGTTTGTTCTTAGTTGAGTTTTTAAAAAAATCGTCAACTTGACATATTTTGGGAGGATGGTGTAGAGTACATACACATTGCCTCTTACTGATGTTTTAAGTCTCTTACTAAATTTGTTTTTAAAGAAAATTTTTCAATTTTTTAATTATTTTTTTCAATGTTTATTTTATTTTATTTTTGAGAGAGAGAGAGAGCACAAGCAGGGGAGGGACAGAGAGAGAGGGAGACACAGAATCTAAAGCAGGCTCCAGGCTCTGAGCTATCAGTGCAGAGCCTGACATGGGGCTCAAACCCACTTGTGAGACCATGACCTAAGCCAAAGTCAGATGCTTAACTGACTGAGCCACCTAGGTACCCCTCTTAATAAATTTCTATTATTCAACATTCATCTCAAGGTAAAATCAAAGTCTGCACCCGACATGTAAATAAATGACTGTAAATGTTTTCTATGTCCCCCTTTGAATTCTTCTTATTACTTTTTAGGTATAATTTATATATGGACAACTATTACCACTAATGATCCACTTTTAGGACTTTTCCATCACTTCAAGATCTTTTGGGCTCATCTGCAGTAAATCTCTGTTCCTATCTTTAGCCCCAGGCAACAACTAATCTACTCTGTCTCTATAGATTTGCCTATTCTGGACACTTGGTAAAAATGAAATCATATAATATATGGTCTTCTGTGACCAGCTTCTTTCACTAAGCATAATGTTTTGAGGTTCACACATGTTGCAGTGTGAATCAATAGATTGTTCCTTTCTTACTGAGGAACAGTATTCTACTGTGTGGACATAACATATTTTGTTTATCCATTCATGAGTTGATGGGTATTTGGGTTGCTTCCACTTTTTGTTTATTATGAATAATGATATGAATATCTGTATACAAGTGTTCACATGCTTATTAGCCATTTGTATATATTTTCTGATGGCATGTATTCCAATCTTTTGCCTATTTAAAAAAAAATTTTAATGTTTACTTATTTTTGAGAGAGAGAGAGAGAGAGAGAGGCAGAGTGAGAGCCGGGAAGGGGCAGAGAAAGAGGGAGACACAGAATCTAAAGCAGGCTCCAGGCTCTGAGCTGTCAGCACAGAGCCCGGTACGGGGCTTGAACTCACAAACAGGGAGATCATGACCTGAGCCAAAGTCAGATGCTCAACTAACTGAGACACCCAGGTGCCCCTGCCTATTGTTTTAACTGGGTTGTCTTATTACTGAGTTTTTCATATATTCCGGATAGGAACCCTTTATCAGATGCATAATTTGAAATTACTTTCTCACAGTTTATAACTTGCCTTTTCATTTTTTAAATGGTGGTAACAGACAATACTTATTTGTTTAATCCATCCAGTTAAGGTGGACCTTTGGATCATTTCTGGTTTTCAACTATTACAAAATTAATATTTGTATGAACATTTGTATACAAACATTTGTATAGAGGGGTGCTTGGGTGGCTCAATTGGTTAAGTGCCTGACTTTGGCTCAGGTCATGATCTCACCGTTCATGAGTTCAAGCCCTGTGTCGCGCTCTGTGCTGACAGCTCAGAGCCTGGAGCCTGCTTGGGATTCTGTGTCTCCCTCTCTCTCTGCCCCTTCCCTGCTCGCATTCTCTCTCGCTCTCTCAAAAATAAATAAACGTTAAAACAATTTTTTTAAAGAAATATTTGTATAGCAATATTTGTGACTACCTATGTTTTCATTTGTAGTGAGTAAATACTCAAGAATAGAGTGGTGGGTCATATGACAAGTGTATATTTAACTTTATAATAAACTGCTACACTGTTTACCAAGTGGTCATACCACTTCACATTCTCACAGACAGCAGATGAGAGATCCAGTGGTTCTAGATCTTCTCCAACACATATTGATGTAAGTGTTCCCAATTTTAGTCATTTGAGGGAGATACACTTGGTATCATTTTTGGGGTTTTTTCTTGCTTAATTATTTGATTGTAGTAAAACATACATAATTGTTATCATTTTAATCATTTGTATTTGGTAACCATTCAGTGCCATTAAATACACTCACATGCTGTGTACCTGTCACCATGATCCATACCCAAAGCTTTTCAGTATCCTTAACATAAACTATAGACCCATTAAACAGTAACTCCATTCCCTCCAGCCCCTGATAACCTCTGTTCTGCTTTCTGTCTCTACTGAGTTTGCCTCTTCTAGGTACTTCATATAAATAGAATTACACAATATTTGCCCCTCTGTGTCTGGCTTATTTCACTAAGCATGGTGTTTTCTTTTCTTTTTTTTTTTTTTAAATGTTTATTTATTTTTGAGACAGAGAGAGACAGAGCATGAATGGGGGAGGGTCAGAGAGAGAGGGAGACACAGAATCCGAAACAGGCTCCAGGCTCTAAGCTGTCAGCACAGAGCCCGACGCGGGGCTCGAACTCACGGACTGCGAGATCGTGACCTGAGCCGAAGTCGGTCGCTTAACCGACTGAGCCACCCAGGCGCCCCAGCATGGTGTTTTCAATGTCCATCCATATTCTTGCATACACAAAAATTTTATTCCCTTTTATAGCTGAATAGTATTTTCTATTGTACTTATATACCTTGTTTTGTTTCTCCACTTCATGTTTCATTGATGGGAACTTGAAGTGTTCCCACCTTTTGGCTATTGTGAATAATGGTGCCATGAACACTGGTGTATGGAGAGATATTTGTTCAAGTCCCTTCTTTCATTTCTTTTGAATATATGCCTAAGAGTGGAATTGTTGGGTCTTATTTTAAGTCTATGTTTAATTTTTTGAGGAACTGCCAAGCTTTTCCACAATGGCTGTACCATTTTACATTCCCATCAGCAAGACTATTCTTTCAGGAATCATCTTTATAGTTTGTTACATTCCCACCAACAATGCACAGGGCTCTACATTTTTAACTTACTTGCCAACATTTATTATTTGTCTTTTTTGTTTGTTTGTTTTTTAAATGATAGACCACTCTGGTACATGTGATGTGGTACCCATTGTGCCTTTGATTTGCATTTCCCTAATAACTAGTTATGTTGAACATTATTTCATGTGCTTATTGGCCAGCTCTATATCATCTTTTGAGACGTGTTTAAACAACTCTACTGACCATTTGGAGTTTTTGTTTTGTTTTGTTTTTTATAATATATTTTATTGTCAAATTATTGCCCATTTTTGAATTGAGCTTTTTGTTATTGTTGAGTTTCAGTTCTTTATATACTCTAGATTTTAATCCTTTATTGGATACATAACAAAAGTTTTCACTCATTCACTAGGTTGCCTTTTTGCATTCTTGATAATATCCTGTAAATTCATAAAAATTCTTAATTTTAATGAAGTCCAATTTATCTACTTTTTCTTGGTTGCTTATGTTTATGGGGTCATTATCCAAAAAAAAAAAAAAAAAAAAAAAAATCACTGCCAAACCTAATGTCATTAAGATTTTCTCCAGTGTTTTTGTTTAAGAGTTTTATAGTTTAAAGTTCAGATCCAAAGGATTCTATAAGCTGAAGGCAAAGACAATTTGTGATATAGCTTTAATTGGCAATAGCTTTACAAAAACAAAAAGGGACAAAAGTCCCTTGTTCCCAGCTTCTCTTAGTTAATAATTCGTTAAAAATGAAATGCTCACCAATGAAGACAACTTTGAATTCTCTTACACAGTGAAGAACATTTTGTAATGTGATTAGTTGCCTTTTAATTTGTTTGAATCTATTTGATTTGTTTAGTCTAGATTTTGGAATATTATGTTTCTTTTTTTTTAAATATAATTTATTGTCAAATTGGCTTCCATACAACACCCAGTGCTCATCCCAACAAGTGCCCTCCTCAATGCCCATCACCCACTTTTCCCTCTCCCCCACCGCTTATCAACCCTCAGTTTGTTCTGTTTTATGAATCTCTTATGGCTTGCCTTCTTCCCTCTCTGTTTGTAACTTTTTTTTCCCTTCCCCTCCCCCATGGTCTTCTGTTAAGTTTCTCAAGATCCACATATGAATGAAAACATATGGTGTCTGTCTTTTTCTGCCGGGCTTATTTCACTTAGCTCTAGTACCATCCACATTGCTGCAAATGGCCAGATTTCATTCTTTCTCATTGCCAAGTAGTATTCCATTGTATATATAAACCACATCTTCCTTATCCATTTGTCAGTTGATGGACATTTAGGATCTTTCCATAATTTGGCTATTGTTGAAAGTGCTGCTATAAACATTGGGGTACATGTGCCCCTATGCATCAGCACTCCTGTATCCCTTGGGTAAATCCCTAGCAGTGCTATTGCTGGGTCACAGGGTAGTTCTATTTTTAATTTTTTGAAGAACCTCCACACTGTTTTCCAGAGCGGCTGCACCAGTTTGCATTCCCACCAACAGTGCAAGAGGGTTCCCATTTCTCCGCATCATCACCAGCATCTATAGTCTCCTGATTTGTTCATTGTAGCCACTCTGGCAGGCATGAGGTGATATCTCAGCGTGGCTTTGATTTCTGTTTCCTGGCTGATGAGTGACATTGCGTATCATTTCATGTGCCTGTTGGCCATCTGAATATCTTCTCTGGAAAAGTGTCTATTCATGTCTTCTGCCCATTTCTTCACTGGATTATTTGTTTTTCGGGTGTGGAGTTTGGTGAGTTCTTTATAGATTTTGGATATTGGCCCTTTATCCAATATGTCATTTGCAAATATCTTTTCCCACTCCATCGGTTGCCTTTTAGTTTTGTTGATTGTTTCCTTTGCAGTGCAGAAGCTTTTTATCTTGATGAGGTCCCAATAGTTCATTTTTGCTTTTAATTCCCTTGCCTTTGGAGATGTGTCAAGTAAAGAAATTGCTACGGCTGAGGTGAAAGAGGTTGTTGCCTTTCTCCTCTAGGGTTTTCATGATTTTCTATCTCACATTCAGGTCCTTCATCCATTTTGAGTTTATTTTTGTGTACGCTATAAGAAACTGGTCTAGTTTCATTCTTCTGCATGTTGCTGTCCAGTTCTCCCAGCACCATTTGTTAAAGAGACTGTCTTCTTTTCACTGGATATTCTTTCCTGTTTTGTCAAAGATTAGTTGGCCATACATTTGTGGGCTCAATTCTAGGTTCTCTATTCTATTCCATTGGTCTATGTGTCTGTTTTTGTGCCAATACCATACTGTCTTGAGGATTACAGCTTTGTAGTAGAGGCGAACGTCTGGGATTGTGATGCCTCCCACTTTGGCTTTCTTTTTCAATATTACTTTGGCTTTTCAGGATCTTTTGTGGTTCCATACAAATTTTAGGGTCGTTTGTTCTAGCTTTGAGAAGAATGCCGGTGCAATTTTGATTGGGATTGCATTGAATGTGTAGATTGCTTTGGGTAGTATTGACATTTTAACAATATTTATTCTTCCAATCCATGAGAATGGAATGTTTTTCCATTTGTGTCTTCTTCAATTTCCTTCATAAGCTTTCTGTAGTTTTCAGCATACAGATCTTTTACATCTTTGGTTAGGTTTACTCCTAGGTATTTTATGGTTCTTGGTGCAATTGTAAATGGGATCAGTTTCTTTATTTCTCTGTTGCTTCATTATTGGTGTATAAAAATGCAATTGATTTCTGTACATTGATTTTGTACCCTGTGACTTTGCTGAATTCATGTATCAGTTCTAGCAGACTTTTGGTGGAGTCTGTCGGGTTTTCTATGTAGAGTATCACGTCATCTGTGAAAAGTGAAAGTTTGACTTCTTCTTTGCCAATTTTGATGCCTTTTATTTCATTTTGTTGGCTGATTGCTGATGTTAGGACTTCCAACACTCTGGTAAACAACAGTGATGAGAGAGGATATCCCTGTCCTGTTCCTGATCTCAGGGGCAAAGCTCTCAGTTTTTCCCCAATGAGGATGATATTAGCTGTCAGCTTTTCATAAATGGCTTTTATGATGCTTAAGTATGTTCCTTCTATCCCAACTTTCTTGAGGGTTTTTATTAAGAAAGGATGCTGTATTAAGTCATATATGCACATCAACTATCTGTGGCCTTGGAAATACTGTTTGTGTGTGTATGTATACTGTATGTATAACACAAACACATACACACACTCTCTGAACTGAGTCCTTCCTTTGTTTGTGTATCCCTTACTGTATGTGTAGGGATTTTTACTCAGGGTCACAAGGGACGTTGCATGATTTACTGCCCTAAAAAGCTGAAAGAATAGTGATTTAAAAAAGAAAGTTTCATAAAATTCACAAATTTGCCATGTATAAATAATCTCTTCACACAGAATATAACTGTAACTATGACATGATTTTCCTAAGAATTATAAATTTTTTCTCTCATAACCAAACTGATACATTTTGAAACTTGAGAAGGGGGATGTTTAGTTTAACACCTACCGCCTTTGAGTGTTAAATCCATTAAGATGATTCTCTCGGAGTTCAGACACTAATGATAAAACCATCTGTAAAACAAAATCAGTTGCAGGTTAACTCACACTGCAAAACAGGATTACATCAGTTCTATTTTTCTTGGTGTGAGTGATATTTCCGTTGAGATTCCCTACTCTCCCCTACCCGTCCTCTCCTTGTTTTACTTTGTCAAAATGAAAAGAAAGCAGTGCCAAGTCACATTTACAAATAACCTGGATTTTATTTTTAATGTCTGTTATTCTGCATTCCAATGTAAGCAAATGAATAATAGATCATTAATTTCCTAAGAAAACCAAACCCGTTAAAAAAAAACCACATTAAAGTTAGCTTATTTTTTCTTGCCTAATTTAGTACTTTATCTTTTAAAAATTCTATTTATGTATAAAGTTTCCAAAAGACCAGAAAAGTTAACAAACATTATTTAGAAGAGTTATGTTAAGATCATAAATTAAAATTTCTTGAATTTGGCTAAAATTCAAGGCAGAAGAAAACATAGCTTTAATACTAAGATGAGAATATATAACACTATTTACAACACTGTCATTTATTGAATTTTTTGCTTTAACATAAATTCCTATCAGGAATTTTAAATACAAAATGCGTCCAACAGTAAAAGGGTGTGTTTACATTGTTTAAGGAAATCTCTTCTTCCAAAAATCTTTGAGAGAATAAATGAGATCTGTTAAGAGAAGAAAGGGGTTGGGTGATTTAGAATAACCTCTCCTGGTTTCCCTCTTTTTTCTCAGAATCTCCCACCTCAGGTTTCTTCCTTATATGGCTATAAGTCTGCCCAAGGTAAGAAGAGATAAACAGAGAAAAGTTAAACATCTCTCCTGGAAGAGTGAAATATTTCCATTTACCCTTTTTGCTGATGGTACATTAAGCAACAAAAATTTCAATACATTAAAAATACTCACATTTTTAAGCAAACCAGAATAGTAATCTGCAGGTGCATATCCAAGACCTTGAATAAAAAGACCAACTTCTTTTGTATCAAATTTGAATGCTGACAGTACATGAGATAGCAAGCCCTTAAAAACATAAACAGAAAAAGTTATTAAAAGTGAGTGCAAGTGGCATGTGCTTATTACATATAATGCCTAGAACCCATGTCCTCTGTAAATGCGGTGATCTCTATGAAAGGAGTAACCTTAGTTTGTCCAAATACCCAGTTCATATGGATTCAAGATATAAAGAAATAAGTTGGCCTTAAAATTATCATATTAAAATAGGTCATTTATTTTACTATTCTATTTTTTCTCTTTATTTTTATAGAGAGCAAGAGAGAGCACACAGGTGGGGGAGAACATCTGGGGGGGTGGGGAAAGAGGGAGAGACAGAGAGAAGGAGAGGGGGGGATGGAAGGAGAGAGAGAGACAGCCAAAGAGAGGGAGAGCCAGAGAGGGAGAGGGAGAATCTCAAACAGGCTCCATGCTCAGGGCAGAGCTCAACACGGGCTCAAGATCAAGAGATCAAGAGTTGGATGATCAACCAACTGAGCCACTCAGGTGTCCCCAAAATAGATCATTTTAAACAAATGTTAACAGTGAAGCAAAAATAATGAATGAACAATGCTTACCCATATTAAGAATGTGATCTTTATTGTTTTTAACTCAGCAAAATATTTTTATCAAAGTAGATACAATAATTTAACACATGACAAGGAACACACCACAAATTACTAGGGAAAGATTATGAATTAATAAATGGTGCTCTGGGAAAAATATTTTAAAAAATTAGATTTGTACCTTATGTCATTCATTAAAATATACCTGAACTTAATGTAAATTAAAGGGATCAATGTAAAAATGAAGTAAGGGGTGCCTGGGTGGTTCAGCTGGTTAAGGGTCTGACTTCGGCTCAGGTCATGATCTCATGGTTTGTGAGTTCAAGTCCCGTGTCGGGCTCTGTGCTGACAGCTCAGAGCCTGGAGCCTGCTCAGATTCTGTGTCTCCCTCTCTCTCTGCCCCTCCCCTGCTCATGCTGTGTCACACTGTCTCAAAAATAAATAAACATCAAAAAAATTTTTTTTAAAAAATGAATGGGGAAGAACTTTGTAAACTGAAAATTAAGAGAGCAAATCATTGGTTGTTCTAAATAGAAATAAAATCTTGTGTCTTCAGAAAATAATATAAGCAAAACCTAGGAAGAATTTTAACAATAACATATAACCATAAGTAGTCAAATTCTTGTGCAAAATATCATATGACAAACACTAAGAACACACATAAAAAATGAGTATGAACAGATAATTCATAAGACAAAATACGAACGTGCAAGAAACACATGGATAAATTCTTCACCCTCATAAACTCAAAGGGTAAATTTAAGCATTAACATACCATTTTTCACTTAATGAATTAAAGATTTTTACAGACCTAAATACCAAATGCTCATCTGGGTTCTCTGAAACAGGTACTCTGTGTGAGCTATTAAAATATAAATGGGTATCCATATATCCTGCTGCTGTGAACCACACTGAGGCACCCCCAGAGAGTGTGAGTGGGTATAACACAGCCTATAACCCACCCCAAGCTTGGACTGCCAGGGCTATGTCTGCCCAGAGGTTTATAACCTGAACAAAGGCGCCTTATAGATTAATAGAGGCCTGCCTTATAGAGATCAACTTGAAAATATATATTAAAGGTTTTTTAAAAGCATTCAGAAGTTTTAATGTACCTGGCACACATTTAAGGAAATAAACCTAAATATGACGATGGGGATTATACTCAAAAGATGTTCACTACAATGTTCTTTCTCAGTGAAAAATGTCTAACAGCAGAGACTAATTTATCATACCCTCATTCAGTGGCTCATTGTAAACCATTAAAATGTTCATAAAGAATTTATGAGAGCATTTTAAATGGTTATACTACAATTTTAAATGAAGAAAGGAAGATGCAAATTTTAATACACAGAAACAATCTCATCAATTTAAAAATAATCCACACCATACATGGAAATGAAAAAATAATGAAGAAACTATCATCAAATATTAATAGTCTCTGTGATGGTACTATTATGGACATATATTTTTTCTTTCTTTCTTTCCTTTTTTTTTTTTTTTTTTTTTTTGTTCCTTTAAGAGAGGGAGAGAGTGCAAGCAGGAAGAGGGGCAGAGGGACGGAGAGAGACAGAGAGAGAGAAAGAGAGAGAATATCTCAAGCAGGCTTCACGGTCAGCACGGAGCCCGACACAGGGCTTGATCCCACAACGCTGGGATCACAGTCTGAGCCAAAACCAAGAGTCTGACGCTCAACCCACTGAGCCACCCAGGCACCCCTATATTTTTCCTTCTTTCTATTTTGGTATATTTTCCAGTTTCCTATGCATGTATGTGTACTATTTTTATACTCGGGAAAAAAAATTTACTTTTTGAAAAAGTGTTATACTTGGAAACATTTTGTTTTTTAGTAGTAGCTTTATTGAGATATAATTCATATACTATTAAGTCTACTCTTTAAAGTATGCAACTCAGTGGTTTTTCATATATTCACAGGGAAATAAGCCACTTTATTTTTTTTCTTAACTCCTGCACTGCATTCTGTAAATACACATTACAAGATAAAATAAACTTGTGTATGTGCATCTAAATTTGTGAGTCCATACACATATACTTAGATAGGACTAAACCTAGGGAAATAAAATAATATAATAAATTTCACCTACCATCACACTTAATAAGCATCAAAAACACCAAAGGCTGACTCTCCCTCACTGGCTTGTTTGAAGCTACATAGGGCTGTAGGCTCTTTGGCCCCTCAGGACTTTACGATGTCCTACTCTCTCTGCCATGAAGGTTCTTCCAGACCTGTTTAAATGTCACTTCTTGAGGGAATTCTAACAGTTAAGACAACTAAAATTTACTGAGTGCTTTCCATGTGTGAAATATTGTGCTAAGTTCTCTAAGTATGGCATCTCAGTTAAAATCCCAGAAATCAAATTTTTAATAAAAATTCAATTAAGCAAGTTTCAATTAAGCCACCTATAAACAGGTGGCTACTATCATTATAATTCACACGATTGACCCTTAAAAAGTTAAAGCACAAAGTACTACAGACCTAGTTGGCATAAAAAGTAATGCAGTGTATGTACAATAGAAGGAAACTGATTTCAAGGCTGCAACAGTTAAGAATCAGTTACGACTGTAGATCCTAAGGAAAACCATGCCAAGGCTTTCCCCTATAAATCCAGTGCCTCCCAGAAGCACTCACATCCTGGGCCTTGGACCAATGAGTGGAGGCTGGCTTCCCAAAAGTGCACGAGTTACTTTGGTAGCTGAGCCAATGAAAGTTTAAAAAAAAAAAAAAAATCTAGGACATTCAATAGATTCAGAGGGGGTGACCAAGGATTGTAACTAATTCCTGAGAATGTTTAAAGTAGCCATAAACAGTTCCCTAGATAGTATTCACAATGCCTGTATTATGCAACACCTAAGGTCTTGGAAAAATGAAAACAACCTAATTGTCAGACCTGTCCTGGCCTAAATTCCCAAAATGATATAGGTAGAAACTGATTTTTAAAAAATCAAATGCTATAAATATTAGTTCCCCACCCCGCTGCTTGACCTGTTTAAAAAATAAAAACAAACAAAAAAACCCATACTGTAATATTCAGTGTTGGCAAGGATGTGGTGAGAAGGGTACTCTGCTGTTGTTGGGAGCACAAATTTATAAAGCCTTTCTGGGAAGTCACTTGATGTTATGTAGCCAAAACCTTAAAATTCATATCCTTTAACCCAGTTATTTAATTTCCAAGAATATATCTTAATGAATGTTTTAGGTTCATAAGCAGGATTACTCATAACAGTGAAAAACTGCAAGCAACAAAAGTACTCCACACAACACTGAACTGGTTGAATTCATCATGGTTTATCCAACAGTGTGAATTATGTTGTAAAAAGATATTTAATGACCCAGGAAAAGACAATGTAACAATTTAAAAAGCAAGGTGTCAAACTGTGTTTGATGTGATTTTAATTTTGTATGGAAAAAAAATGCTAGGAAGAAATGTAACAAATAGTTAAAACGGATTTTTTTCTAGTAGCGATTTAAAATTTCTTCTTTAAACTATCTGCATTTCCAAAGTTTCTACTATTACCAAAGCTGGGGTTACTTACTCTATGGCCAAAACTTATATAAGGAACCTCCCTATATCCACTCTGCATGAGGCAGCTTGAATAGTTTTTTTTATCGTAACAATGCAAATCTGATTGGTCTTCAGCTTAAGATCCTCTACGGCTTACTTTTTATCATAAAAAATGTTTTGTAAAATAAAATGACATGCGGGGAGCCTGGGTGGCTCAGTCTCTTGAGCGTCCAACTTCGACTCAGGTCATGATCTCACGGTCTGTGGGTTCAAGGCCAGCGTCGGGCTCTGTGCTGACAGCTCAGAGCCTGGAGCCTGCTTCCAATCCTGTGTCTCCCTCTCTCTCTGCCTCTCCCCCACTCTCACTTTGTCTCACTCTGTCTCTCAAAAATAAATAAATGTAAAAAAAATTTAAAAAATAAAATAAAATTACATGCTTTAACTTATGTCTGTTTTTCCCATAATTCCCTAATACAAACTGCTATGGAGGGCCAAGAGAGTTTTATTCCTGGATAAAATAAGCATAGGTCCTGAGAAACAGCATACTGAGGTCTGGCTATGGTTACATAACTTCCAGACACCTCAAACTTTAGACCTTCAAATCTCTTCTTTAAAGTAAACTTAAAAACTGACAAGCACTTCTCATTGTTAAGAATTTTTTTTACTGCCACCTAGTGGCTACCAGAAAACCATTAAACACAAAACCATTCAAGATTCTGGAGGCATCTAACGCCTGGACAAAAATTCATTCCTACAGTCGTATGATAATTGATTCTTTTGTAAATGCCAACAGAGCAGTCTTGGAGATTCTCTATTTCAATCTTCTCATTTTACTAATGAACTTATGAAGAACTGGGTTTCTGAATACAGGAATCAATATCAACAAAAAGGACATGAATGTAAACAAACAGGCTCTGACTTGAAGGGCTTAAAGAAAAAGTGCAAATCATTCAATCATCCTGGCTGTGGTCTAAGATCCTTCAAGGGTGGAAGGTGCAGTAATGAACACAGCTGTGGGCAAAACATCTGAAGTCCAATTTTGATTCATGCAGGAGTTTTAAGAACTCTGCTAGTATTTAAAAAGCCATTTTAAAAATGCTTATACCATTTATGGTGAACTTTCATTAAGGAGAGACATTTTAAATAAACCAGAGGAAAATCCACTGCCCTTGTTTTCAGGTGCTCTTTTTGTCCTCACCTCACTGTATCTGCTCTATCTTGAACAGGCAGCACATTCACAAGCGGGTTAGGAAAGTTGGACCAATGAGGCTGTGGTTTGGCTCACTGTTGGGTTGTGGAAGAAGGGCTGTGGTTTCTGCTCAGGCAGAGGGTTAGGAGAGCCAAACTGTGGTCAATCTTCTTGAACTGAGACAGAGCACATATTTCATGCTTCTCCAAACAATTTCTTCATCTGATCATTAAAGTCTTTTAGAATTTCCATCACTTTGGTCTCTATTGCATCTAGCTCTTTATACATACTATAAATAAAAAACTGTTTAAACAAAGATCCCTTATTCATTCAACAAACATTTTGAGTATGATCTGTATTCAAGCCACTCTCCTACGGTATTGGGAAATGAAGCCCCTGCAGCCCATGGAAGGGAGATGGAGATGGAAACAGCCGTAATAGAAGACAGAATGCAGTAAGTGCTACAACGAGGGGGTAAGACAATCACTGTGGGAACAGAGGAAGTAATGATTAATTCCAACTGTAGGGTTTCAGAGTGCTCCCAGAGATGATGACTTCTGGGCTGATTCTGATAGCTGGGTAAGGACAGCAAGAGTGAGGGGAAGGAGGCAGGGAAAGAGAGAAGATAGGCTGTGTAATGGGACGGACAGAGAAAACAACTAGGGAAAGAGAGAGAGAACTGGTGGGAAAGAACTATGGGAAAGGCCATAGTAGGCAGAGCAAAGACACATGGCAAATACTCCTGTCAATCCTCCTGCTCCCAGCCCTTGCTGGATGCCTCAGCACAGCTCACCCCCTACCTCTCCCGCCCCTGCACCACACAGGGCTTCAGCTCACCTGGCCAAACTTACTTCTCCTGGTCTTTCTCTTTGATCTCTGCATTCTGGTGACAGCAGGCTCCCTGCTGGTCACCACATTCATCCTCCCCTTTCCCACCTCCATACCATTTCCTTATCCTGAGAAATCCAACAACCTCCACACATTTCTAGCTGCCAAAATTACACATATTTTTCAAAAACCCATCTTTCTCCAAACTCCTGTTCCAGTGCCTGACAGGATGAAATCGTACTCTCCTGAAACCTCCATGGTATCCTATTTGTAGTTCTCTGACAGTGCCTACCAAGTTCTGCCTTGCACCATAGTTACCTGTTTCCTCTTCTACTCATTAGCCCACCGGCTCCCCAAGAAAGGGACAGTCTTACTATCTTTATATTCCTTAGAGCAAAAGCTAGCCCACTACATTGCACATAATAGGCATTCAATAAACACTAGCCTGGGGCGCCTGGGTGGCTCAGTAGGTTAAGCGTCAGACTTCTGTGGGTTCACCACCTTGGGCTCTGTGCTGACAGCTCAGAGCCTGGAGCCTGCTTCAGATTCTGTCTCCCTCTCATTCTGCCCCTTCTCTGCTTGCACTTTGTCTCTCTCTCAAAATAAAATAAAGACATAAAAAAAATTAAGAAAAAAAATAAAAATAAACACTAGCTTAATAAAAATAAATAGAATGAATTGCTCATTTACAGTTACTGAACAATATAATCACTGCGGGATTCCTCTGTGACCTCATTACAGGATAAAATAATAAATTTTGACCAAAAAATTTAATCCTCAAGGTATAGCACAACATGTTTAATCTTATCTTCTCTCAAGCCTTTACCAAAGCATCTGGTCTATCAGTTGTCGGCCAATAGAACTGCTACCATTTTGAATACTTGGCAGGTTCCTTTATTGTATAAAAATACATGTGCCCAAATACTGAATTAGTCACTTTTTTTTTATATTCCCATGGCATTTTATGTAAATATCTAGTAAAACATTTATGTTATTATCCTGTTTGTTATACTTAAATAATATTAAAATTCCCAATTAATTATATCATTGCAAGTGATTTAGTTTCCTAAATTAGATACCATAGTGAAAACTGGCTAATTTTCTTAATAACACAATCTTAAATTA
This sequence comes from Panthera leo, assembly GCF_018350215.1. Classification (NCBI taxonomy): domain Eukaryota; kingdom Metazoa; phylum Chordata; class Mammalia; order Carnivora; family Felidae; genus Panthera; species Panthera leo. The sequence goes on from NC_056691.1 coordinate 29,198,000, forward strand.
TCATTGCCCCCTGACAAGAAACACAGTCTAGAATCTGGACTAACATCTAAGCACCACCTAAATATATTACTTCACTGAAAAAGAAGAAAAATCCTCTATAAAGTAAAATGGACCAGCAGTGTTCTGTGCATAGTACTACACGACAAAACAACAAAGAAGATAAATGTTACAAAACTTTAAAAAGCATATATTAAAGACCTGCCTAAATGGAAAGATATACTTATAGCCTCAGCAAGAAAAATTCAATGTCATGAAGAAGTAAATTCTCATACAAACTCAATGGAGTGCCATTAACAATCCTAAATAGGTTTTTGTTTGGTGGAACTTCTGAAGCTTGTCTAAAACTCACAGAGAAAAGCAAGTATTCAAACATATGCTAAGGAAAAGAATAAAATTACAGAAACACACAGCATGACTCCATTTCCATGAAGTTCAAAAGCAGGTACACTAAACAAGGTGCTATTCAGGGACACATACACAAGGGGCAGAACTACAAATTCTGCAAATTACTTCTGGATAAAGGTTCTAAGAGACAAAGTGAGATAAAGCGAATTAAATATTTTACACCATTGTAATGATTCTGTGCCTGTTTGTCTGAAGCACCCATAATACTGAGATTTCTCAGGGAAAAAATATCATTGTGGTGATGTAGTTTCACTGCTAACTTTTCTAAAATCTGAAATCCTTATCTAAAATTATAAGGCAGACTGTTTTCATATTATGATATAATGCATACCCACTGTTGTTGATAAAACTAGAAAGAAATAAGATACAAATGCTTGAAGTTATTTAGAATTCTGTAAATTAAAAACACTTTACAAGCTTCCACAGTATTTTTTTGTTATTTCTATAAATTAAGAATTAAAAAATATTTCAAAATGCAACTGGCACACGTAACTGTCATACCATCAGATACTAGCATAATTTATAATCCAAATCAAGAAGAAATTGAGTCCTAAGTTAAAGATATGGATTTATTTCTAGTATGTTCTTTCTAAAAATCAGATGTTTAATTTAACATAATTTTGAGGGGCACTTGGGTGCTTCAATTGGTTAGGCTCCTGACTTGGTTTTGGCTCAGGTCTGATCTCACAGTTTGTGGGATTGAGCCCCATATCAGGCTCCCAGCTGACAGTGTGGAGCCTATTTGGGATTCTCTCTCACTCCTTTCTTTCTGCCCCTCCTCCACATGTGCACTCTCTCTCTCTCAAAATAAATAAATAAACTTCAACACACACACACACACACACACACACACACACACACACACAAAACTATTCCTTTAGAATAAAAGTAAAGTTTTAAAAATAAAGAACTTACTACATTATTTCTTTCAACCCAAAACACTAGTCTGAATAAATTAACCTAAACAATGCCAGTATCCAACTTGGAACACGACAATTTGTTTCCAACAGTTAACAGTCTTATTAGTCTCATTTGGGTATGAAAGGTTCAATCTAATAGATCTGCAATTACCATAGTTCCTTTTATTTCAATTCAATATTGAAACTATTAAATGATTTTTAATTTTCTAGAATGAGTATCTACTTAAGCCAAAGTGGACAAAGTCTAATTTAGTGAGCAATTTACTATGAAAGAAAATTAATCATACAAAACAGGTACTGAGAAACACCTTTCCCTATTACATGGGGAAGTATGGTTCAAGAAACTAGGAAGCAAGATTCAATAAGTAGTCATTGATTATTTTGCCATTCTCATAAACCATACACTGTGAGGTATTAAAGTTCAAATATGACTCCAAATCAGGGAAGAGGATAGAGTACAATTGCTTTTTTCCTGAGAAAACTTGAAATTCTACCATTTAAAACTAATGGATTTATTACTCAGCACTCTTTTAAGTAAAGGTTAGTGCTGAGAAACTATGTACTGATCTAGCCCCTTCATGGGGTTATTGAAAATATAAAGCAGACTTTGTACTTGATATGGAAGAATTACAGAAGTTAGTATTATGTGAAGAAAGTAAGTTGCAGAATAACACATGCAGCATACTTCCATTTATGTGAAAAGAAACATAAAAAAATAATGTATTTTCATATATAAATGCAAAGATTAGAAGGACCTATAGATCTTCCATGACTTACAATAGCATTATGTCCCATTAAGTATATCATAAGACGAAAAGCGCATGTAATACCCCTAACCTACCCAACATCACAGCTTAGCCAGAGCTACCTTAAATGTGTTCAGAACACTTACATTAGCCCACAGTTGGGGTAAATCACCTAACCCAAAGCCTATTTTATAATTAAAAGTTGACTATCTTATATAATTTATGGAGTGCTGTACTGAAAGGAAAAAACAGAATGGTTGTCCATGTGGGTAGAGAATGTTGGTCAGTGTACGGGGTTGTTCACCCTCACAATTGCTGGCTGACTGGGAGCTGCCACTGCCCAGCATCACAAGGATCGATCACCCACTGATACCCTCGGAAAAGATTAAAGTTCAAAATTCAACGTATGGTCTCTCCTGAATGCGGTCATTTTTATACCATCATAAAGTCAAAAATTGTCAGTTGAACCCTTGTAAGTTGGGGACTATCTGTACAGTCAGTTGATACCAGATATTTCTTCTGTGGAGGGATATGAAGGCTCCTATGTTTGAATTGTTTTCTGTTTGTTTGTTTGGTTTTTTTTTTGGTCTGTGAGACATTTACACTGATGTATTATTTGTATAATTTTAAAAGGAAAGGAAGGAAAAAGGAAGACTTTGATTTTGATTCTAGCTATATGATCCTGGGGTAATTTTTTTTTAAATAGCCTCCCCAGTTCCCATTTCTATTAAATGCAGATGATAAAGTTGATTGTATACATTTGTTACAAAATTAAGATAGGTACATGCATGGGAAGCAGCCAGCACAGAGTGCTGGGCTCATAGCACATCCCTGATCATTGGTAGCTGCTCTGTTGTAAATCTCAGTTTGAGTTACGATGGAATATAACAGTCAAGTAACCCAGTTCTTGGGTTTGGGGTATCTTTAACCTTCTCTGTCTTCATTATCATGGTCAAGGTCCGCCTTTTGCCCTCTGAATCATCACAATGCTGGGTCTTGCATACATTCATCTGACAGTGGGGCTATCATCTTCAGGTTTATCATCTCATAATCAAATAAGAAACAGATGAAGAGACCGAGGAAGAACCAGTGAAAATGAGGTCGCCTACCTCAGTGTTTCTCCTGGTGTGATGTGAAGACACTTCAATCAGAATCATCTGGTTCTCAATACCATGTAGACATTCCACTGAATCAAAACCTCTGGGTATAGAGCTTCTCCAAGAGGACCACCACCCACCTCACTGCACTGTGAAGTTTAAGGATCACCACTCTAGCAGCTGACCACAACCTGAACACCTGTGTATTTATCTTTTATGCACTGGGGGGAAAATTGAGACAATAGACAGAAGCCCACATCTTCCTATCACCTCCCTACCTTTGCTGGAGTTAATCCTTCTCTGATCCAAAATCTATTCTAACAACGATCCAAACAAGCCTTACACCATCCCATGTAGTAAGATTACTCAAGCAGCTGAATGAGAATACGTTCAGAGTGGAAATATCCCAGAGCGGAACTTGGAGTCAGACACACTTAGGTTCACCTAGCAGCTCAGTTGCTCAATGGAGAAAATCATTTACTGTCACTAAGCTTCAGTTTCTAAGATATCTTTGAAATGGAGAAAATAATACCTCTCAAGGTTAGGAGGACTGAAAGAAATCAGGTAGGAAAATCACCCGGCTAGAGATCTGGCTCATAGTAGGTGCTAAATAAATGTTAATTCTCATGGTTCAGTGCCAGGGCTGACCCAATTTCTTTGAGACAGACCGAATATCTACAAGTTGCCCATTTTAGGAAGAGACAGAGACAGAGACTGAGAGAGAGAGGAGTCTTTGATGCATTCTGTTTCATGATCTGCCTACAAATCAAACATTAACAATTGCTTCTATCAAACTTAAATATTTTCAATGTCTCCAAATTAGAGACATGATTTGCACTCTCTCTCCCTAAGGTCTGTCTTCTGGGGTTCCCAGGAAAGCAAGTGTGGTGTCACTGTGGCTACAGCTTCAGGATGCACGCAAGCTGGTATTTTTCATGCAGGCCTCTCCATAAAAAATTCTCATTGGCTCTTGCCCCACCTCCCTCCTATCATGACTTCATTTTCAAAATACCCTCCCTCCCACCTCAGCTGTCCTTGCTTCTGGGGAGAGGACATTGTCAGAGAGTCCACAGGGCCAGTGAAGGTCAGGGTTCCTGGAAGGCAAAAATTCCTGCCCAGTGAAAGGAAAATGTTAGTTTTCGTTGTATTTTGTATTCCTGTCCATACTTTTAATCTTCATAATCAATACAACTTATTATCCCTGTTGTTATCTGGCAGTATGAAACAATGAAATGTTTGAGTCTGTTTTCTCTACAGGTTATCCTTTGTTTCCTACTAACTTCTACTCCCTGTGGTGCTCCCGGGTCTCATGTCTAGCTTGCATACCCCAACTAATAATCTTTCCTGGTATGACTTGTGGTCCTGGTCCCTTGTCCTAATGCTTAATCCACCCTAATCCTTTTCTCATTTCATTCTGAACACTCAAAACTATGGTCTGACATGCCTCTACAATTAAAAAAATAATGTTATAAATAAATTGAAAATCAACTTCTAAAAGAGAATTTCTTTTAATTTAAAACTTGGTATATGCAACACTGTCATGATTGCATAGTATTTGGACATTCTGGTGTGCTATTATTCAAATCCTTTGTAGATCAATTAAACGTACCAATTGATCTCAATTAAGATGAAGCAAAGTTACTCACATCTCTTTTACACTTTCACATCCATAGCCAAAACAAATTACTACAGACAGATTTCTGTAGCTTTTCCTTCAAAATCCTGTTTTCAGGGTTTTTTTTTTTTTCTTTTTAAAATTTATACGTCCCACTGCAGTTTCAATGAAATGATCTACAATAAAAACCTAACTGGCCTGGTATTTTTAGAGCCCTTTTTACTATGAAATAAACACTCAGAAATCTGGAGAATTGCAGTGGTTAAGTGTGTTAAGTGAGAAGGAAGGCTGCTCATTCATAGAACCGCCCAACACCCATTGTTTACATAGCCTATTCCATGAGCAGGATGCTGACATAACACAATTCACAGAATTTCCAAACACAGGTCCAATCATAACAAAGTCTTCAACTTTTACTTTTGCTTACAGAACCTCTTGCTTGCTCACTGCGGGGGGAGGGGAGGCAGGGGGAGAAATACAGTTGGTTTTCCAAAAACCAAAATCAAAAGGCTTTAGAAAATAAGCCTGAACTAAAATAGCAGTATGAATGATTCAAACAATGGCATTGAAATATATCTATAATCACATACTATAGAAAGACATAGGTAGGGAGACATAGAAACGTACGCTTTATACTTACTGTAAGCAGGTCACGTGTTTAATAACCATGTTGCCAAGCTTAAATGATCACTCCTTTGCAAGCACCCTCAGTTCCCTGCTTGCCACCCTCACCCTGACGTGAAGTACTTGCCTTGTAAAATCCCAACCCTGTGAACCCATCTCTACCTTGTCTCCACCAGACCCCACACACCCGATACTGGTGAGAACATCAGACACCTGAGCCACCTGCTCTGGCTCTGATTTCATCACCACACACCACGAATGGGCTCAGCATTGCCTCACAGCCCTCCTATGCTTGTGGTCAATTTGCTCCACAACTTTCTGAGCAATTATTTCATATCTCCTCCTCTCTCATCACACCACTGCCCCCTTTCCACAACTCCTGGCTAAGGACCTCGTCTCATAGTTGAGAAAACAGCAATTAGCCTGGAACTCTCTCATATCGTCACCAACCAGTTCATAAACTTACCTATACGAACAGCCCCGTTTTCTGTCTTTCCCCGTATTCTGAAGGGGAGAAGTGTGTCTCTGTTCCTACAAAGTACAGGTGTCCAAGTGGGCTCTGACCCCCTACTACCTTCTTCGCCAGGACTCTCTATAGCAGTGATCCTCATGCTCTCTGGAATCATCACTGCACTGTTCACATCAGTTCATAAACATGCTCTAAGATCTAACTTAAAAAAAAAGTTCTCCTTAATCCAACATCTCCCTCCTAATTACTGCCTATTTCTTGCTCCTTGTTTAGCAGTCTCCTGAGGAAGCTGTCTAAACTTGCCTTCTCTATTTCCCCACCTCACATTTCTTCCCCGGTCTTCTCTAACCTGGCTTCTACCATTTCACTTATCCAAACTCCATGATGCAAACCAACGGACCCACCTCTATCCTTAGACTGCTCACCTCCTCAGCAGCATCCTAGGTGTTGGCTCTTCTCCCAGAGCCACCACCTTCTACACACACCCAGCACATGCCACAGTGGGGTGGGGCACACAGCCGGTGTGGGCACACTGTGTCCCCGGCTTCCATTCACTTGAAACATTTTTGTTTTAGCTGGTGGCATACTACACTATACACGTTTCTCTCTTCATCCAGTCTAATTTGCTGGTACTTTTTCCTCAACCTGATTTTTAAGTTTTGGAGCCCTCAGAGCTCATTGTGAACCTCCAGGAGATCTTTTCTAGTTCTATCATTTTAGACACCGTTTACTACTGAAGTCTTCTGTTATAAAGAGTTTAAATCCACTTTTGATATCAGATTGCTATGAGCTTTCAAGTCCCACTGCTCCCTTCCCCCTTCTGCTCTATATCTCAACAGCTAACAAGGAAGCTGATAAGAAAGCCTCGGTGCTCTTTCCTGTGGCTTACACATGGCAACTCCTGCCCAAGTCCATCCTCTAACCACCATAAAAGTCAAACCAGTCTCCTTTCTTCCTCTCTCAAGTCATTTCTGGAACAGCTGTGGAGCCAGCTCTCATCTCCTTAGAAAGCCCCATTATATGAGTACTAAATCTTTTCAAACCCTCTTAGTATGTGTGCAGTGCCCTCTTGGTTTAAGTGTGAGCCACTGATCTCCACATCAGAACCAAATTTAGGGAGGGCGTCAGGAGGTCCATCTCACTCTTGTTGGGTGACTGCAACACATTCCAAAATTCTAGCTCCAGCCCTGCTCCCTCTCCTATGCTCCAGATTCATATATGCAACTGGCTTACTTGATGTCTTTGAATGTGGAACAGATCTCTCAAATTTAACAAGTCTAAGACTACTATTATTCCAACCTTCCCCAAACCACTTTTTCGTCTTTGTCATCTGAGTAAATGTCACCATCCACACGGTTGTTCAAGTCAAAATTTTAGCTGTTACCTTTGATTCATCCTTCATACCCTTTCCCTCACCCTCCATATCTGATCTATCAGCTGTCCTGGTGTCCTTCTCTCTAGTACCATTTCTTTCTTTCTTTCTTTCTTTCTTTCTTTCTTTCTTTCTTTTAATGTTTATTTATTTTTCAAGAGACAGAGAGAGAGAGAGAGAGAGAGAGAGAGAGAGGGAGGGAGGGAGGGAGAGAGGGAGGGAGGGAGAGAGAACGCAAGCCAGGGAGGGACAGCGAGACACAGAGGAAGAAAGAGAGAATCCCAAGCAGACTCCACACTGTCAGCATGGAGCCTGATGTGGGGCTCAGACTCACAAAAACCGTAAGATCATGACCTGAGCTGAAACCCAGAGTCGGACCTCAACTGACTGAGCCACCCAGGCGCCCCATCTAGTACCATTGCTTTCACTCTGATCCCGTCCACTATGATCTCTCACCTAGATGCTGTCATAGCCTGCTACCTGCTTTCCCTCTTTTTATTCTTGCCTCCTCCCCCCAGATCCATTTTCCATAAGGCAGCAAGAAGGGGTGTCAGGATATAGTCTTCTCAGGGGCAAAACAATATTATAGCGAGAAATTCTGTGAGTTTTGAATGCAGTAACAGTTTTGATGAGACTGGTTTCCTAATGGAATGGAGATCCAGGGAACAATGAGATCAGCCCCTAGAATGTGAAAATCAGAAGCTCAGTTACCACTGTGGTTCAGCTAAACCTAGGTAAACAGTTCGCTTCCTGGAGCTAACAACAGGAGGAAATCACTAGGTAGCCATCACGTGGTTCAGAGCATTGACCTGGCAGTAGTCACCTTCACTTACTCCAGGATTCAAGGACAAGAAAGTCTGTTCACTCTCTAGTTCCTGCCGTAGATATTTTGAGTTGAAACTTGACACCCAATAATGGGAAACCCAGTAATAAAACAGAAAGTGGACTACACGTCCAAAGACCCAAGTCCTGGTTTTCCAACCCAGTCAGCTTTCTAAATGTTTCTTAACATTTAGAGCCTTGCTTTCTCATTTTCAAAATGAAGATATATTTGTCACAAGGGATTGTTAAATGCATTTATGTATGACCAAACTGTAGAACACCACACAAATGTGAGTTTTTAACATAACCCCCTTTGACATGTCCTTTAAGCAAAAAATACTTTTGATGCAACTGAACTTTTTATTACTAACAATTACAGAAGTGACAGAGTAAAGATCATTATGGAAATTTCAGAGATACACAACTATGCACACAAAGTGAAGATTCTTGGAACTGCCCTAAATACAGAATTCTATTCCCAGCTTGTTTCCCCCCAGATGTCAGTCTTTTCCTACACAGTTTCATTTTCCACCACACTCCCTGGCCTCCCCTCATCCAAAGGTTACATGTGAGAATGGATTTCAGTAAATAACCATAAATTCATATATTGTTAACACCAGTGGAAAAACAAGAGTCTCTTGTGAGAGAGTTGCTTTACCATTAAAACTCTACCATAATGTATCCATATTCAAAATAAGTTAGAGGGCACTGAGCACCTACTATGTACCTCACTTTGGAGATGTAACAGTCAACAAGCCAGTTTAAGTTGTTGCACTCATGGAGTTTACCTTCCAGTGAGGAGAGAAGTAGGAAGGAATGGATAAATAAAATACACAATGATAAGAGATGATGATCAGGATGCTGTGACTAGAAAAAAGGGGAGAAAGAGTAGGCTTACTGTATATAAGGAAGGGAGGCAACTCTGAAGGCTGAGCATGAGACCAAGGCCTTAAAGAAAAGGAAGAAATAGCATTTCAGGCCAGTAATCAGCAAGTTCAGATCAATGGCAAATAAGAAAGTACACTGTAGAACCCCCAAGAAGGCCAGTGTTGCCAGGCCGTGTGAGGAGGGGGTAGAATGGGATGCTATAGGATGGAGGTAAAACAGGGTTCCAATCACATAGGATCCTGAAGGCTGTGGTAACAGGAGCTGGGGATGTCATTTCAAGCATAACAGGATGAAACTAAAGGGTATTTAGAATGAAAATGATCTGATTTATATTTTTAAAACTATTAAATTTAAGCTTTATTTTGCAGCTAATGAAGAGCAATGAAAATGTTTCTGAGGAGGGTATTGGCATAAGCAATGCTTTATGAAGACTGGGTTGGCAACACTATGCAAGGCATACTAGAAGAGGAAGAAGACGTTGGAGGTTGCCGTTAACAGCCAAGTATCACGTAAAGTCAAAAGGCAGCAAGTGCCTGAAGTGCCCTGATAACAAAGGACTGAAAAGAAAGGATGAAAGGGAGACATACCACACAGGTGGGATGCACAGGACTTGGTTTGAATGAAAGAGAAGAGGAGGAACTGTGGGGAAGTTTTCAACCAAGACACATGAAGTATAAAGGCAGAGGCCCAGGTAAAGGAAAGATTCAATTTTAGCCATGATACCACTTGCTTCTCATTCTACAGTTACCACTCTGCTACCTCACTGTATTATTCCAGCCCAACAACACTAGTTGTTCCTTACCCAAGGCTGGGCATCAGTATCATCAGACACTAGGCCACACATCAAACCCCCTGAAGAAGGACATGGAAACTATTTTTTAAAAATCCCACCAGTGATTCTGATGTGCGGCCAAGGCTGAAACTCACTGGCCCAAACAGAGTATAAAACCAGAATTGATTTTGTTTGGTGATAAATTCTCTTGCTTTTTGTCTGAAAATATCTAATTCTGAAAAGAATGACAGCCTTTTCACCCCCACCCCTCAGCATTTGAAGATCTCATTACACCGTCTTCTAGCCTTCATGACTTCTCTGAGAAGTCAGTAGTCAGTCTAATTGTCAAAGCCGGTACCACAGTGACAGAGGTAAGGCACTTGCTTTTAGTGTGAAACTGGATCCACTGCCATGTTCCTACCCAGCAACATATGAGTGATCCACTTCCTCGTCATCCTCACGAGCATTAACTGCTCTATTTTTGAGTCATTTGGACAGGTGTGTGGGGATATCTCATTGTGATTTTATTTTTTGCATTTCTCTGATGGCTAATGATTTGAACATCTTTTCATGTGTTTAATTTACCATCTGTACTTCCTTTTTGTGAAATGTCTGTTCATGTCTTCTGCCCATTTTCTAATTGAATTGCTTGTGCTTTTACTGTTGAGTTTTGAGACTTTTGTTCCCTTCATGTACTGTACTTTCGGTAGTAAGTCTAAGAACTCCTTGCCTAGCTCCAGTTTCTAAGGATCTTCTATTTTTTCCCAAAAGTTTTATAATTTTACATTTTATGTTTAGGTTCCTGATCCATTTTGAATTAATTTTTGTGTAAGTTGTAATGTTTAGGCTGATGTCCAAGTACACCAGCACCACTTGTTGAAATTCCTCCACTGAGTTGCTTCTGTACTTATTAAAAATGAGTTGAGCCTATTTGTGTGGCTGTATTTCTGGAGTCTATCCTGTTTCAATCATCTATGTGTTTATGCCTCTGCCAACAACACCTGATATAATTACTGTAGCTATTATAGGAAGCCTTATGATTGAAAAGAGTGATTACTCCCACTTTATTCTTCTTTGTCAAGATTGTTATACCTATTCTAGGGCCTGGGCCTTTCCATATAAGTTTTAGGATAAGTCTATGTGTACAAAAAACCTTGCTGGGAAGTGCTTTAAACTTACAGATCAATTTGAAGAAAACTGACATCTTTATTATGTTGAGTCTTTCACTGCATGAATACTATATGTCTTTCTGTGGATTTAGGTCTTTTTAAATTAATTTAATCAGCATTGTATTATTTTTATCATTTTTAGATTATACAGACCTGTTTTTGTTAAGTATATAACTAAGCATTTCATTTTCTTTAGGGGTGACTATAAGTGATATTGTTTTTAATTTCAGTTCCCACATGTTCATTGTTAGTATATGGATATGTAGTTGACTTTTGTGTGTTGATCTTTTATTTGGCAATTCTGCTGAACTTACTTATCAGTTCTAAGAGTTGTTTCCTTTTTTCTTTTCCTTTTTTTTTGTTTGGTAGGTTCCTTGGGGTTTTCTATATTGACAGTAATATCATTTGCAAATAGGGATAGTTTTATTTCTCCTTTTCAATATAGGCCTTTTATTTCTTTCTCTTGCCTTATAATAGTGGTTAAAACTTCCAGTGCTATGAAAATAAACACCCTTGCTTTGTCACTGATCAGAGGGGGAAAGCATTCAATTTTTCACCATCAAGTATGATGTTATTAGTTGTAGGTGTCTGGTAGATGCTCTGTATTAAGTTAATTCCCCTCTATTCCTAACTCACTGAGAGATTTCTGTCATAAAAGGGTACTAGATCTCCTCAAATGTTTTTAACTTGCATCAATTGATATGAAAACATGATTTGTCTTCTTTTGCTTATTAAAATGGTATAGCACATTGATTTAGTATAAGCATTTAAAAAAAAATTTTAATGTTTATTTATTTTTGAGAGAGAGACAGAGTGTGAGTAGGGGAGGGGCAGAGAGAGAGGGAGACACAGAATCCAAAGCAGGCTCCAGGCTCTGAGCTGTCAGCACAGGGCCTGATGTGGGGCTCAAACACATAAGTGAGATCATGATCTGAGCTGAAGTCGGATGCTCAACCAACTGAGCCACCCAGGTACCCCAAGTATAGGTATTTTAAAGTCTGAGACTTATAATGCCAGTATCTAAAATTCCTATGTGTCCATGTTGCTGTCTTGTTGTATCTATGGATTCAATTTTGCTGTTGTGACTCTTTGTGTGCCTAGTTATTTTTATTTTGTGCCAATTATTACATTTACTAAATCTTGGTAGAAATAATTTGAGGTACCAAGATGATATGAGCTTCTTCCAAGGAGGCTTCTACTAGACCTGAAGCACGAGCAATTCAGGATCATCTTAATCCAATTTCAGCAAACTAAGATGATCTGAAGCAAAGCTGCACTCCTTGTGAGGACCTGTCTACTTCAGTTCATACTTACTCTCAAGGTCCCAACCTAAAGTGAAGGGCTCCACAGGCTTCCTCACTGGTAGCCCATGGACTCTAATTCGTATCCTCCTCACCCCACAATGCTGTTAAAAGTATCTTGCTCCTTATTAAGTTGATTCCTCTGGAATTTGTGGACACCTTCAGCCCCAAACAATGGGTTCACCTCCCTTGGCCTCTGTCCTTACTTGGATCCTGATATGGTAAGCCTTTACTATTTTATGGGCTTTTCCATGCCTTCAGGCATGTTTTTAATATATTGTCCAGGCTTTCTCATTCTCAGGAGGAGAGTTTTTGAGTTTGCAATAGCTAGAAACAGAAGTTCCATATGACCTATTCTGAATATCTGATGAAAGTTGTGAACACACTTCCAGGAAAGCTATCCATACCAATAACCTTTTAATACAATTTCATGGAATTTGCTGACCTTATGAAGCCCATCTGTGAACTCCCAGGTTCAAAGTTCTCAAGTTAAAAAGCCAAATATAGTAAAAAGAAAAAGGAACTGCATGCTAATCAGAGTCCACAGGTACTGACCATTTTGTGTTAGGCATTATGCTAACAGCCCTACAATCGTGCTTATTTTTGCACACACTCACAGTCTCTGCAGGAAGCATGGCTTGTTGGTACTGAAAGTGCTGGGCTGGCTCCTTAGGAAAACCAGTGGTGCATGGACAGGAGAACTTTCTACTGCTACCACTGCTGCTGTAACGCTGAACCCTGAGTCAACATAAAGGAGCTACTATGCAGAGGCCAGAAAACAATGTGTAAATCTGGGCACATTTTAAACTGATGGAGCCATCCATGGGGCGCCTGGGTGGCTCAGTCGGTTAAGTGTCTGACTTCAGCTCAGGTCATGATCTCACAGTTCATGAATTCAAGCCCCTCGTTGCGCTCTGTGCTAACAGCTCAGAACCTGGAGCCTGCTTCAGGTTCTGTGTCTCCCTCTCTTTCTGTTCCTTCTCCCACTTGCTCTCTGACTCTCTCTCTCAAAAATAAACATTAAAATAAATAAACAAACAAACAAACAAACTGGTGGAGCCATCCAAAGAGACCTTCCTGGTAGGTGGAACAAAACAGCAGAGGTTGCCATAGGACCCCAAAATTATAGTGAAGTGGGCAACAATGACCAATTTCTGGAGTCCCTAAAGGAGAGGCCAACCTCAGGAAGGTAGATGGCCTACAAGCAAAAATATAATCAGAGGTTTGAGACTCAGACCCCTAGAATGGGCACAAGGCTTCAGGCCAGATGCAATAGCCATAGCTTTGTAGGTCTAGAGATGGACTAAAGGTACCCAAAGCCAGCACTCACAGCAGTAAGACATGCTTCATGACCCAGCAGGAGCTAGGGATGATGGAATTTCTAAAACACTACCACACTTGACTGGCATTAAATACTGTAGATATTAGGCAGAAAAGGGCTGTAGACCAGAACAGTGGTTCTCAATGGGGCCAATCAAAACCCACCTTTTTTCCCCTCCCAAATTTGTGGCTCTACTGGTATTTACTAGTCAAGGAGGATTAGAAATATGTCTTGTAACAGTGAACTGTCAGACACAACTTTCATATGTCCCACTGTACTTTCAGGTATGTAATACCTACCCTTAGAGCCTAAATTTATTTTACATATAAACACAAAGCATTTTTTGCATGTTTTGACATCCTCTTACTTCTCAAAAAATTAACTTCCAATGTCTATCAGGGGAGGTTTTAGTGCATTTTAGTCAGAGCTTTGTCAGGAGTTGTCTGTCATTTTGGAAAATCACCCTGCAGAAGGCAAGACCACTCGTTGTATTTTCCCCACTGCCACATCACTCTCTTATATCAGTCTACGTTTGTGGTGGTTACATTCTCATATGTGTGTGTGTAGATACATACCTCAGATTATTTATTATGTCTTCTAAGGTCATGTCAAAGCACTTACATTTTGAAATGTATATTATTTCATACATTTTATAGTAAAGGTGACATACTGTGTGGGTTTTTTTTGTTTTTGTTTTGTTTTGCTTTGTTTTGGAAGAGTATGAATTTCACTTCAGGATAGCTAAGGAGACATTATAAAATGTCTTCTAAAAAACTGGCATTGAGTCTAAAAGTGTTGAGAATTCTGCTATGTACCACCGTCCTTAAAACAATACTTCATTCAGGCCACACTTTCAAAGTCCCCACAGTCCTTAAGATCCCTTTCCAGTGGGGTGCCTGGTTGGCTTAGTAAGTTAAGCGTCTGACTTCCTCTCTGATCATGATCTCACAGTTCATGGGTTCAAGCCTGGCATCAGGCTCTCTGCTGTCAGAGCAGAGCAGCTTCGGATCCTCTGTCTCCCTCTCTCTCTACCCCTCCCCCGCTAGCACGTGCTCTCTCCCTCTCTCAAAAATAAAATAAACATTAAAAAAAATATATCCCTTTCCAGTATGTAGGGTTTTTATTTCTTTTTCTTGCCTGGTAACAGTGGCTAGAACCTCCAGTGCTATGAGAAAAAAGGGGGAAAACATTCAACTTTTCACCATTAAATATGACGCTCTTAGTTTAGATATCTGGTAGATGCTCTTTATCAAGTTAAGGTAATTCCCCTCTATTTTTAACTCATTGAGAAGTTTTTGTAATGAATGGGTGTTAGATTTAATCAAATGCTTTTTGCTGTGTTAATGGACATAATAATGATTTATCATATGATAATATGATTTTTCCTTGTTTTTTTCTTAAAAGATTTTATTTTATTTTTTTTAACGCTTATTTTTGAGAAAGAGAGAGAGAGAGAGAGAGAGAGAGACAGAATGTGAGCAGGGGAGGGGCAGAGAGGGAGGGAGACACAGAATCTGAAGCAGGCTCCAGGCTCTAAGCTGTCAGCACAGAGGCCAATGCAGGGCTTGAACTCATAAAGTGTGAGATCATGACCTGACCCAAAGTTGGACACTCAATTGACTGAGCCACCCAGGCTCTCCAAAATATTTTATTTTTTAAGTAATCTCTACACCCAACATGGGGCTTGAACCTACAATCCTGAGATCAAGAGTCACATACTTCATCTACTGGGCCAGCCGGGCACCACCCCTTCCTTTGCTTACTACTATGGTAGATTACAGGGTCGCTGGGTCTGAGTCAGCACTAACTGATGGCAATCTGTGCCCTGGACAATATACTCCACAGGGCAGTGCCTGGATCAGTTTGAGTGCCACTGTGTGTTCAGCATAGCACAGGTAGGGCCTAGTGTCCATAGGCACACCATTTGGAGAATGAAGGAGGGGAAAAACACTGGTCCCTGGTTTCCATTCTAAGAATGAGCATTTATAGGGGTGCCTTGCTATGGTTCAGTGGGTAGAGCGTCTGACTCTTGATCTCAGGGTCATGAGTTTGAGCCCCACATTGGGCATGTAGCCTACTTAAAGAAAAAAGAAAAAGAAAAAAAGAATGAGCATTTACTTCCAGGTTTTGAAAGGTGCACATTCACCTTGATACAGTGACTCTTGTTTAGATGAGATCTTTCCATATTTTACTTTCCCTGCAAAGTTTTATATTATAAGAACCTTCTATACAAGAAAATGGTCATCTATTAGGTGAAAAGTTCTCACAGCTCATATGAGCTTTCTTTTTTCCTTAGGAAACACCTGTTTTATTTTTAGGATGGTTTATACTAGTTGACATCTATCTACTCCATGTAGTATAGCTACTGATAATAGCATTTAAAACTGTTTTTCTTTATTTTGGTATAAATCTAAAGGATAAAATCTCTTATTTCTAAATTTTCATTGTCAAATCTTCAAAATTACAGACAAATGCAAACAGATGCTATCAGAAATATCAGTGAATATTTGGTATTTGAATACCTGTGCAAATGAGTCACTATCGAGAGCTAATATAGTACAGCGGTTAGGAATCCTGAATCTTAGACATTATCTCAAAGTGTGTGTTACTTTGTAAACAGTCAAAAAATGTGCATTATAAAAAATAGCCCTGTTGTTCATCCACATGACATCTTATAAAATACAAAGGAGGTGTACCCAGAAGCCAGACTGGCTGTTTCACTTTCATAGAAGCACAGTAAGATGTTTAGTGGAGTACTTTCACACACCAAATGGAGGGAGGGGGAGGAGTTCAGGCAAATTCCTTACATGTCTTATCTCATCTAAAATATGGATATAATTTTACATGTCCTGCAGGTATCATAGGGTCGTCCTGAGAATTAAAGGAGATGTGGATTTGCTTTGAAATCTACAAAACAGCATCAAAATCTAAAGTATTAATATAAGTTATTTTTATTAGAATCTAGTGATTTCTCAAGTAACATACATGTATAATAAGCAGATCACATATAAATAGCAGATTATTGTGTCATTTTAAAAAGTTTTTACTTATTTATTTTGAGAAATAGAGCAAGTGCACAAGTGGGGAAGGTGCAGAGAGATGGAGTGAGAGAATCCCAAGCAGGCTCCATGCTGTCAGCACAGAACCCAATTCAGGGCTCAATCCCACAAACCGTGAGATCATGACCTGAGCCGAAATCAAGAGTCAGATGCTTAAGCGAGCTACCCAGGTGCCCCAAGATAACTTTTTCTTAAAACATACAACAATCTAAGGAATAAAAGCCACCTGAAGAATAAGCCTGCTTCAATCATGAATGTAATAGTCAAGTGTTCTTCTGGATTTAGACAATCAAAATGTACTCTCTAGAACAAGTCACCTGAGATGATGCCAAATTGTAAAGTATAGTACTTCTCCCAACAAGAAAGCAAATCAATATAATGCAATCTAGTACTCTGTAATATAAAAATAAAATTAGTTGGGGCGCCTGTGTGGCTCAGTCGGTTAAGTGTCCAACTTCGGCTCAGGTCATGATCTCACAGTCCATGAGTTCAAGCCCCGTGTCAGGCTCTGTGCTGACAGCTCAGAGCCTGGAGCTTGTTTCAGATTCTGTGTCTCCCTCTCTCTGACCCTCCCCCATTCAGCTCTGTCTCTCTCTGTCTCAAAAATAAATAAACGTTAAAAAAAAATTTTAAATACAATTAGCAAAAGAGAGGTCATTTTTGAAAGCTTTAAACTTTAGTAGTATAAGTATAGTATTAAGCATTTTAGAGTTGTTTGATTTGTTTCCTTTTTCAGCAAGAGGCAAATGTTAACTCTGCTAATGCATTTTTTTAAATAAGTCAAGAGGGAAAAAGCTACATATAACACATTCGTCCCCCCTGCGCTGCTAGTCTCTCATCAATTCCAGCTCAGTTAACCTCTGTGAAACTAGTACAGGAAAAATAAACTGTGCTGCTACTGTGGCTGAGACCACACAACTTTTTAATGGAACTGTTCCAAGGCCTGAAGTTCCATTTGAAAGTCACTAACAAAACCTTTGGAAATGTTAAGGAAAAAAAAAAAAACCAAGCCAAATAACTGGAGGCCTGGCAAGCCCTAAAGCCTGTGCTTATCCACACTCACAAAATGTAATCACAGGCCCAGTCAGTTCTGTCCTTCCTTCTGCATTTTCCTTCAAAGCAATCCACTAACAAAATTGCTATTTCTGTTTTCAGTTAAAAAAAAAAAAAAAGAAAGGAGGAAAGGAAAGGAGGAAGGAAGAAGGAACAAAGACAGATTCTATATAAATTAAATGTGGAACAAAACCACATTTATGCCACCACATAACAAGAACTACAATAG
The DNA here is from genome assembly GCF_018350215.1 of Panthera leo. Taxonomy (NCBI): domain Eukaryota; kingdom Metazoa; phylum Chordata; class Mammalia; order Carnivora; family Felidae; genus Panthera; species Panthera leo. Next base: position 29,215,862 of record NC_056691.1, read on the forward strand.
TTCTTAACTAATCCACACTGAAATCTGTTGGTTTAGCACCTAGTGATTTAAATTTGTTCCCTTTGCCTAAGAAACACCACACTCTAATACCAGCCAAGACACAGAAGGCCACCTGCTTAGACAGTTGTAGATTCCTTTTTAAATGATAGGTAATAGCAGGTTTAAAGGTTTCCAAGTTTAAAAAGATTTCCAGAAACCAAGTCCCTTAATATACTCCAAACCTCAGATTAGCGATGTTGCATTGCTTTCTATAAGATACACACCTACATTCTGCTTAAAGAAGCATTTGCAGCTGCACTATGTAATACAGAAGACAGATGTCTCTTGACTACTATAATCTTGGAAGAAAACTGAAAAAATTAATTAGATATTTGGCAGAACTCAATAAACAGCATAGTAAGCTCATTATCATGCAAATCACCTAAAATGCCAAATATATAAAACTGCTGTATTAAGCTCAGAGAAAGAGGAAAACTTCCTCCCCAACCATGTGACTGGAGACTCAATGGAAGACTTCAGGGGTGCTGCTGGCTATGAGGAGAATTGGGGAAATCTACCCAGCAGAAGTGGGGATTTCTGAGCACAGAGGACAGGGGGTTAATTGGAGAAAGGCTGGTCTGAAGAAAGAGCCAGCTCTCCCGGTATGGGTCAGAAGTTTCACAACTTCCTACACAAATAGTGAATCCACCCTGCCATAATTTTCCAAGGCATAGTCTGTTTCTGGAAGATAACTTGGAAGATAAGCAATCACTTGTTCTAAAGATTTATGGCAATTCTAAATAGAGGCAATGGAACCATGCGAAATCTTACCTATCTCCATTTTCAATACAGAAGTTTGCTCCATGGGGCAGTTAGCCCCTCCCAAGTCAAAAGTAATCACATTCTAAAGGATTCATTTACAAAGCAAGATAAACTAAAAAGAGAAGGTTTAAAGTAAGAATAAAAGCAAAAATAATGGCTATTTTGCCAGTTACTTTCTTTTTCTTTTACATCCCTAAACTGGAAATCAATAGAAAAATTTTAAAAAATTCAGGTAACTGAGACAAATGTGGTTAGAAATATCCCAACTACATCTAAGACTGATGTATTCTACACTTATTTCAATTGCTATAGATTCTATGATTGCCAAAGAATTGTCATGAAAGATGGCAATCTATGTTTGTTAAAATAAAAGCCATGTATTAAAATACAAATGGGTACAGATGACGTCAAACTAGAATGAATTATCAGTTAAATACGTGAAAGGGATCATAACTATGTTACCTATAGCTCCTTCTTAAATTTATAAGAGGACGCTGGAAGTTTTACTTGATAGATATTTCATTTATAAAAAGACACGTCATGAAAATGTCCTGAAAGTGTAAAGTGGACAGTTAATACCTCATGGCTATGGGCTAATTTCATATGCTTTACAGGCTCACTTGGATCAGACTCTCAGAAAAACCAACAGAGTATTAATTTGAGAGCCACACCAATAGTCCCAATATCTATAATAGCAGTTCTTAAATTTTTTGGTCCTATGATCCCCAAAGAGATTTTGTTTACATAGGTTTTATCTATTAATATTTACCCTATTGGAAAATAAATCTCATAAATATTTACAATGTTATCTATTAATTCATTAGAGATAATAAAACCCTTTACATGTAACAATATTGCTTATGAAAATACTATATCTTCCAAAACAAAATAATTCTGAGTTGAGTGACACAGTTTCACATTTTTTGCAAATCTTTTTAATGTCTAGCTTAAAGACAACACCTGTATTCTCATATCTGCTGCTGCATTCAATCTGTTGTGATACGTTCCTTTGGCTCAATATTTGAAAAAAATTCAGCATCACAAAGATACATAGCTAGAAAAGGAATGCTATGGCAGATCTCTTAGAGACCAAAGCATCATTGGACCACACTTTGAGAGACACTAATCAATAACACAAAACACAATGATGAATACTTACACTTATGGTGGAGTAAGGGTAACACAGAACTGCAAACATCACTGGGAGCATATTAAACACCATGTTGTACTATGTCAGTATGTTCTTTATAGACCAAAGACCAGGAAAGGAAATTAATTTCAAGAATAGTAATCTAAATTCATTTAATATATTCACTTTAATTTCATTCAAGAAACCCCAAAAAGTATATAGTACATCCAGTCTTTTAGTCTTCATATTACTTCTGTCTCTCATATTGCTAAGCATCTTTTTTATGAAAGGCATTCAAGGGGTACATCTATATATACCCATGAATCTCTGCTATGAGGACATTATCAGCTTAATTACATACTGGTAACTAGGGAAATGTTCTGAAAGCACATCTATGAATAGAAACCTGCTGAACCTTCATTGGGTCTCAAACAGGCCACTCCGTGGGAACCACAACATGTGCCTGAAATGAGGCATTAAGAACTCTACGGCACATTTTCTGCAGAGGAGGGTTTACCCTGGTGTCCTAAGGCAAATTCTGAGACCCATCAGGAAGCTCAGGGAAAGGGAGACTGAACACTCAGTCTTAAGTATATGTTAACCAGTACTATTAAAATAAAAAATGTCAACATCCCTGCTTTTGATATAGTTACTAAGCTCCAAATGGTAATTTCTCAAACCAAAACCAACCTGCCTCACCCGTACTCCATTTAAAATTAAACGTAATCCTTCAATTTATAGATGAAAGACAATTCCAAAAGAAAGTTAAATTCAGCATCGTTAACTTGTCCCAGTTGCACCCAGACTCTCAAGTTCCAATCCCCTCTGCCAGAGGGTCCCACATCAAACACAGGATGGCTCCCCATATACAGACTGTAACGTACCACAGAACAAAGGGTGCCCAAAATAGCTTCAAAATACCAAAGGGGATTAGCCAGCAATTTTTTTCTTAAATTAAGCCGTGGTGATCTAAAGCTTGGCTAGTAGCATCAGAACAGAGAATTAGATTAGCTTTATCATAAATGAAAATGACTGAAGTATTTTATAAGTGCTTTCATGAAAAACAATTAAATTCTCCAAAAAACTACTATAGCAATGGATTTTTTACAGGTATGACTTTAAAAGGAAGATATTCCTTCTAAAGTGTATAATCATTCTGCTTTCTCTTTAAGTTGGTTTTGACAATGTCATTAACAATTATAATTGTAGGCAATTTATTTATAATCAGTTTATGGAAAAAAGTACAGTATGACTTTATTAGGGACTATATCTTATGAAATACAATTGCAAACTATTTTCTGGTTTTTTAAAAATCTCCTTTATATTACTTAATTATGTATGCTAATATAAAATAGTATAAAGTCTTGTTTTATAAAAAACAAACTGAAGACTAGGAACAGCTGTTTATAATTTTAAGCCATAAGACATTATCCCCTTAAGGAAATCAATAGGGGTGAGGAGGTAAGGGTATACATTTGTAATATTAACTGGTCTCCTATTAACATATCTATTTTTCCAAGGCTTTCTTTTAAAAATCACTCTTTTAGGAAGAAAATGTTAAAGCTTCATATAATACATTACCATTTATACACTTTATCATTAAAAATAACTCTTCCCCAGGAAAACTGACCAAAGCTTTAATAAACTCCTAATTCTCATGGACAAAAACTAATGACTTTGCATTTCCATCACTTGCTTCTTTTGTTAATAATTCATAAACACTAAGGGCTAGGTAATAAAAGCTTATAAAAGGGGGAAATGGATTACTAAATATCAAAACAGGCCAGCAAGGACAACATGTTTTAATAAGGAAGAAAAAACTTTGCAAATGATTCCGATTTTCATTCAAACAAACATCAAAGGAAACAAGGGAGAGACATTGAATGTTTTAAAAATAAAATAAGGAAATAAACTGATTAAATTCATTTACCAATGCTTTCTAGTAGAAGTTGCTAACTTGTAATGATCACCATATCCTACAGGTCATTTTCAGCTTTTGTGCTGAAAGAAAATTTTGAAGTGTAAAACATATAATTTTGAAAAAAAAATTTAAGTCACTGGACAAGGAAAGCAATAGCATCTGCCTCCTCTGATAAAAGCAAACAATTTAAGCAACAAACATTTAGAGGAGGAGTCTAGAAAAGGAGAAGAGAGAGGAAAAAGCAAGCTAAAAAGAAATGCTATCCTTTCTCAAAATGAAAATCCTGAAAAGCCTGTGGAATGCTGTTTACTTGAGCTCTGCCTCACAATCCCTCTCGAAAGGGGACTGGGCTGCCTGAAAGGTCTGCGGACCGTGACCACCCACACTATGGGAAGCACCGTGATTAAAGAGAGTGCTGTACTCCAGTATCTGCCAGAACAGTCTGCGCCATGTTGTAATTATTAAATTTGCAGTCTTTTTATAATCTGTTGCATGTGTTGTGGCAAGTCCCCTACATAGTCTAACAAGAAAACCACTGAACATGAATAGCAAGTTATTTTTAATGTGCACAAACGGCTAGAAAACTGGATACTTTTAATATTACAATTTCAACTTTCACAAAAATGGTTCAACTAACCATACATCTAACACTACCATGAAAACAGATATGCCACACCAAATTCCCTTTCAATCCTCTTAAAGAAGATAAACAGCCCAAGTTAAATTCCTTAATAAGTAGCTAAGATGTAGGTTAAACATATACTAAGGAACAACTTATCCTTACTTCTGTCCAATGATTAAACACACAAAAGAATACTAAGGGATACAGGTATAAAACTCTATTTACCCCAAACTTTTGTTTTCTATCAAAAATTTGCTTTCCATTCTGTGTAATTGTGTTTACGACAGTAACATGGCTTTAAACACATGCTTTTCGAGGAGTGTTATTCCCAGGTGGTGCTTAAATATCAGTCAGGACATCCAAGAACAGGCATTCAGAAAAGGATGGGAGTACACCCAAATCCTGGCTCACCAACCTACCTGACCCCACCCTCCCACCCTCACTGAGGGAGCTGTCACCTAGGAATGGCAGGTCTTCTCTGTAGGAGTAAGGCAATACAAAGTTTTTCCTAAAAGTCTTTTTTTAAAAAGGACAAGTCGGGGGCGCCTGGGTGGCTCAGTCGGTTGGGTGTCCGACTTCGGCTCAGGTCATATCTCGCGGTCCGTGAGTTCAAGCCCCGCGTCGGGCTCTGTGCTGACAGCTCAGAGCCTGGAGCCTGCTTCCGATTCTGTGTCTCCCTCTCTCTCTGCCCCTCCCCCGTTCATGCTCTGTCTCTCTCTGTCTCAAAAATAAACGTTAAAAAAAAAATTAAAAAAAATAATAATAAAAAAAAGAAAATAAATAAAAAGGACAAGTCGGCTCTACCAGAAACTGGCAGGTAGGCCTGCCCCAAAGGCGGGTAAGTAAGACCTCCAAACCTCCACCTAAACTCATCTACATCAGGGCCCTGGCCCTTGGAAGGAAGGGGTGTGTGAGTGAGCTCACACAGAGAGCTAGCAGTGGCTTCCATCACTAAAAAGGAAAGAAACCAAGAAGAATTAAAGAAAACAAAACAACCATAAGAATTTTTTTAAAGATCCTTTCTAGAAGCATAAAATCAAAACAACCAAAAAATTGTGACCCATCTCTGTAACGTTCCTGCCAAGACAAGCCTTTCATCTGGAAGACAGATGACAGTCTCCCTCTTCCTAGTGATCAAAGTCCTTGAAGATTATTTGCATAGGTTAAGCAAGGAATGAGGATCCTTCTTTCCCAAACATACCTCAGAAAGCCATAAAATCTCCCAAAACCACAAGCCCGAGACTGAGAAAACCAACTTTGAACTGTGCTGGCCTCCAGGAGCCTTAACATTTCCATCTCTCTCCTGGACGTATGCTCCCGTGAATTGCAGATGGCTCCATTACTCAGTGCTGGGGCAGGGACAAGAAGGGGTGGTCCCAAGTATCTCTTTCACGGTGTTACAACCTTCCCCTACTTACTTCATTATATGCTTTATCTTTGGCAAAATGCTACAAAGTAAAAAATGACACAAAGCTGTGTGAGCTATGCATTGACCTTAACAACCATAAAGCAGTTTATGTTTAGAGGCTTAATGTAACAAAATTTACCCTGTTCCAATGAATGGAGAAAAAAATATACATATATATGTTCATAAAATTATGCACTTGAGTTAAATGCCTCAGGCTGATTCACAGTTCCTTTTCAATGTTATTTTAGAACTTTACTAATAGATTAGACTACATTTATAAGTAGGACACAAACCGCTCTGATTGCAGTCAGGCTCTTCATCTCCACCTTCTACTAAACTTTTCAGGGAAGAGGGAAGGGATTCAGAGAGGAGCAAAGCATTAAACTCTTTAAATGACTCGTGCTAACCCACAAGCATTTTAAGATAAAAATCATCCATATATATTCTTTACTACATGCCTTCTAATATGGAAGCTGTTTTCTTTCCTTTTGATAAATCTGATACAATTTCAAATTTAAGAAGTTTGCAATAGAGCCACTGGTCTTGGGCTCATAAAGTTATTGTTCCCACCCTACTTAGCTTAAAAAATAAAAATAAAATGGGGGGGGCACCTGGATGGCTCTGTCTGTTAAGCATCTGACTCTTGATTTCAGCTCAGGACATGATCTTATAGTTTCAGGAGTTCAAGCCCTGCATGGACTCTGTGCTGACAGTGCGGAGCCTGCTTGAGATTCTCCCTCTTTCTCTCCCCCTCCCCCACTTGCACTCTGTCTCTCAAAATAAATAAACTTAAAAAAATTTTTTTTAAATAAATAAAATGGGGATTAGAGCTTATGCATACTTTAAATATGTCATTTATACACATTATACAGAATACACTAAAATCCATACATATCTCCTGAATTTTAAAGTGCCTGATTTATGGACACAGAGATAAAAGATTAAAGTGTATTATGAGCCTTTAAGTGTTTTCTTGAATTATATACTGGCTTCAGTATAAACTATAACAAAAATAATACCTGCTACATTTGCAAATTGTTTACTTTTTAAACAAGTACTGCCCCCCCAAAAAACCCCACCTGTACACTTAAATCTGGAGGTGATACTGGTGGCATTATCATCATTATCATCATCATCTCATCATCATTACTGTTGTTGTTTCATAGATAAGAAAGCTACTCAAGTTGCCCGTGTGACTCACCTGTGAGCACCAAGTTTGTGGCAGGTATGTGTGTACATGCACACATGTGTCCTATTCCCTGGAGTCTATAATACGTTTCTTTATAAGGCAAAAGGGAACTGAGGTTGCAGATGGAATTTAAGGTGCTAATGATGAGATTATCCTAAATTACCAGATGGGCTCTGTATAATCATAAGGGTCCTTAAAAGTAGAAATAGGAGGCAGAAGCGGGAGAATCAGAGAGACGGCAGTCTGAGAAGGACTTGTTGGCTCTGAAGGTGGAAGAAGGGGCCATATGCCAAAGAAAGTGGGGTAGCCTTTAGAAGGTAGAAAAGGCAAGGAAATGGAGTCTTTCCTAGAGCTTGCAAAAGAAACATAGCTCTGCCCACACCTGAATTTAGTCCAGCGAGACTTACCTAGATTTCTGAACTGCAAGATGAAAATGTATCATTTAAGCCACTAAATTTGCAGTAATTTGCTAAAGAAGCAATAGGAAACTACTATGTAGCTCATTTGCACCAGGGCCAAGATTCAAGTCCACAGCTTCAGACTTGGTACTTACCATGTCCCTTGGCATATAAATTATTGTTTTCTACCTCTAAATGTCAATGCATTTAAAACTTAAAAAAAAAATTATGTTTATTTATTTTTGAGAGACAGACAGAGTATGAGATGGGGAGGGGCAGAGAGAGAGAGGAGACACAGAATCCGAAGCAGGCTCCAGGCTCTGACCTGTCAGTGCAGAGCTGGACGTAGGGCTCGAACCCACAAACCATGAGATTATGACCTGAGCCAAAGTCAGACACTTGACTTACTGAGCCACCCAGGCACCACTAAGTGTCAATGCATTTAAAATTACTTAAGTATGAATAAAAGACCTTAATGGGATCATACTTCACCTATCTGAAACTTAGCTAACTATTAACAACTTCCACCAACACAGTTCAGTACTAGATGTATTCAAGAGATAACAAGTCCAAATGTTAGGATATTCCTGAGAGCCTTTTGAGTCTTTATTCAGTGTCATTACATATAACTACAAACTACTTAGTTCTTACTATGTTTAGATCAGATCTAAAGCAGCATATTGGAAACAGAATAATGCATTCTACAGGCAAGCACCGTGACATTAGGAATGGCAGCTAATGAGATAACCATAAAAAAAGGAAAAAAGAAATACCCATGTATGAATTAAAACAAAATAAAATGCCTTATCTGTTGGGAGCAGTACCCATTTCAGTAAATGCACCTCCACTTAAAATTTTGGGAGTCGGGGCACCTGGGTGGCTCAGTGAGTTAAGCATCCAACTGTTGGTTTTGGCTCAGGTCATGATCTCACAGTCTTGTGAGTTCGAGCCCCAAGTCTGGCTCTGTGCTGGCGGTGCAGAGCCTGCTTGGGATACTCTCTCTCCCAACCTCTGCTTGGGATTCTCTCTCTTCTGCTCTCTGCCCCTCCCCCCACTCCCACACTCTCTCTCTCTCTCTCTCTCTCTCTCTCAAATAAATAAAACTTTTTAAAAAATTCTGGGAGTCATCCTTGATGTTCCCTCTTCCTCACCCTGCTCCCACTATTGTGAAATGAAATGTCAACACCTGTTGATTATATTTCCAAAATGAATCTGAAATACACCTGCTTTCCTCCATCACTTAACAACCATTCTGGTTCAAGCCCCTATAATCCTTTGCCTAGAATACTGCAACAACTTACTTCCACTCTGATCTGCTCCCACAGGCAGCCAGCTGAAGATTACAACCTGAAATTTCTGTTTCTAGACATGTACTTAAAGAATCTCTAACTCAGGAGGCCTGTACAGACATACTTAGAGCTAACTGCGGGTTACAGCAAAAACCTAGAAATAAGGAAAATACTATACAGCAGTGAAAATGAAGGCACTATAGCTTGATGTACACCAGTACAGATGAATCTCAAAAAACAAAAATGAAAAAACACTGAGCAAAACTAGTGGAAGAATACATGTCATTATATTTACATAAAATTAAAAAAGCATGAAAAATTATATGTTCTTTATGACTCAATATGCAGTCAAATTATGTTTTATAAAGCAAGGCAATCATAAAAAGAAAATTCAAGGTAAGAGATAATGGGAGTTGAGTTGTATGGATGACTTTGAACATAATAATATTCTTTTGCTAATGCTGAATGGCAGATACAAGTATTCATTATTCTTTAAATTCTACAATGTACATGTTAAAAAAAAACAAGGGATGTTCCAATTAAAATGGTGAAAAAAATTCTGAGCTTTAAAGGAATAAATCTTAATCTAATCAGAAACTTAGTACAATAATTACAACAATGAAATAATAACTCACATTTGTTGAGCACTTAACGTCAAGCATTGCTCTTAAAACTTTACACACATACACTCACCATATATAATAGTTTAATCCTCCTAACAATATTATAAGGTAGCAAAATTGTTTTTGCATGTAGATGGGAAATTGTACTTCTGAGAAGTTCTGTGACTTGTCTCAGGTAATACCAAACTAGTAAGTGGTAGATCCAGGATTTAAACCCAGGGAGTCTGTTGCAGAGTGCCTGTGCATAATCATTCCGCATTACACAGTCGCAAAACGTTGTAATTCCTGTTTGATCTGATCTAGAGGCCCAACAATTTTTTTTTTTAATTTCACAACCTTAAGGAAGGACAATGATTACAGAACAAAAACAAAGACTCTTAAAGTATTTCCTGCACATTCTGTAAACTCCTACAGTTCATATGCTAATGAACAGGTTACAATAGAGCTCTGTAACCTGAAAATGTTAACTACACAGACAGCAAGTAGCATATTAATACATACGCTAATCTGTAAAACTGACTTGTCAATTTCCTAAACTCTTACAAATTTGTTCAAGGTTTTTAAAGTACTCCAGTTATCTTCCGGACTTCTAATCCTAGGCAGCTATTGCATTTATTCTCTTCCTTTTACCAAAAAAAAAAAAAAAAAAAAAAGGAAACTGGACAAAATGTTTTCAGACATTTGACAAGAGGAAGCACCAGGCTGCCTGATCCCTGAAAGTAGAAAAACCAATGAGGTAAGTCCTATGATTGGCTGGCTTTCTGCCTGGATGCACTTTCTGAAGCATGGAGCAGGGAGAGCCATTTCAAGCAGAGCACAGAAGCCTAAGTTAAGGAGACTGATAATGGACTTTGCCCTAAAATTCCAGCTGCCTTTGTGTTTCCAAAGAAGGGAGCCAGACAGAGAAAAAACTCCAGAAATCAACATGGATGTTGTACCTTTGGTTGAACAATAATTCATGTATATACAGGTGAAAATCAATAAGGGCAAACAAAAAACTGCCAGGGAGTGATAATGATAGGGAAAAATTATGTTATAAGGTGGCTGACAGGACTGATCAGGGGATTCCAGTCCCCGCCCAAAGACTCCCCCTTCCAGGTTCTTCTTCCTACCCCACTTGCCCAGCGCACGCCAAACTACTACTAATGTGGAAGTAACAGACTATAAATTGTCCTCCGTGCTTGAGTTCGGAACTCAGACCTTTGGAGAGTGATCTCCTATGAGACCGCCAGTGTGAAATAAACCTCCTGCCTTCCAAGATCTCTGAGTGCCCCTGGGTTCTTCCACCAGGTGATCCAAACCAGGTTCCATAACAATAAGATAAACAATTCCCAGATATCACATAAGACTGGGAGACATTGGAATTCTGTGTTCAGGCAATCATTAGACACTCAGAAAGGGTCCCATCTTAATAGTAGGCTAAAATTAGCCCTGGAGGAAGGTTACTACAGATCCACCGCAATACAGTTTAAATAAAATGAAGCCTGGGAAGGACTGACCTAATCTTCAAGGAACATAAATGTCTGTCAAAACAAAACAAAACTAAACTAAAAAGAAGACAACATAATCAAAACATGCAACAATGTAACATTCACAATATCTGGCATCAAATAAGAGGTTACTAGATATGCCTAGAAGCAACAAAGTATGACACATAACCAAGAAGAAAATCAGTCTAAATAAAGAGGTTGAAAATGACAGAGATGATGCAATTAGCAAGCAAAGACCTTAGCAGGTATTTGCATATATTACAATTATAGATGTTAAAGAAAATTATGAACATCATAAAGGGAGAAATGGGTGGTTAAAAAACACAGGCATACCAGGACGCCTGACTGGCTCAGTCAAGTAGAGCATGCAACTCTTGATGTTGGGGTAGTGAGTTTGAGCCCCACATTGGGCACAGAGCTTACTTTAAAAACAACAACAACAAAACCAAGACATATCTTGGAGATATTGTGAGTTTGGTTCCAGACCAGTGCAATAAAGAAAATACCACAATATAGTGTGTCAAATTAATTTTCTGATTCCCAAGTGCCTATAAAAATTATGTTTATACTATGCTGTAGTCTATTAAATGTGCAATACCATTATGTTTAAAAAAATAATGTACATACCTTAATTTTAAAACACCTTATTGCCAAAAAATGCTAACCACCATCTGAGTTTTCACCAAGCTGGAATCTTTTTGCTAGTGCAAGGTTTTGCCTTGATGATGTTGACGGCTGCCGAATGATCAGGGTGGCAGATGCGGAAGGCAGGGGTGGCTATTCCAATTTCTTAAAAAAGACAGCAATAAAGTTTGTCGCATCAACGTACTATTGCTTTCATGAACAATTTCTCTGTAGCATGTGATGCTGCTTGATAGCATTTTGCTCACAGCAGAATTTTCAAAATTGGAGTCAATCCTCTGCTTTATCAAGCAAGTTTATATAATATTCAAAATCCTTTGTGGTCACTTCAACAATCTTCACAGCATGTTCACCAGGAGCAGATTAGATCTCAAGAAACGACTTTCTTTGCTCCTCCTCTGTAAGGTGCACCCCCTCTTCCCTTCAAATTTTATCATGAAATTGCAGCCATTCAGTCACATCTTCAGACTCCACTTAAAAAAAATTTTTTTTTTTGATGTTTATTTATTTTTGAGAGAGAGAGACAGAGCCAAGTGGGGAGGGGCAGAGAGAGAGGGAGACACAGAATCTGAAGCAGGCTCCAGGCTCTGAGCTGTCAGCACAGAGCCTGACGCAGGGCTTGAACTCACAAACTGCGAGATCATGACCTGAGCCAAAGTCACACACGTAACCAACTGAGCCACCCAGGCCCCCCTTCATCCTCCACTTCTAATTCTAGTTCCCTTGCTACTTCTATCACATCTGTTGTTAATTCCTCCACTGAAGGCCTGAACCCCTCAAAATCATCCATGAGGGTTGGAATCAACTTCTTCCAAATTCCTGTTAATGTTGATATTTTGATCTCTTCTCATAAATCATGAATATTCGTAATGACATCTAGAACGGTGAATTCTTTCCAGAAGGTTTTCAATGGACTTTGTCCAGACCCATCTGAGGAAGACTTGAAAATTGGAATTACTCCTTGATCCATGGCTACAGAATGGATATTATGTTAGCAGGCATTAAGAAAAAACATTAATCTCACTGTACATCTCCATCAGGGCTCTTGGGTGAACAGGTGCATTTTTAATGATCAGTAATATTTTGAAAGGATTTTTTTTTCCTAAGGAGTAGTTCTCAACAGTGGGCTTAAAATATTTAGTAAACCATACTATAAACAGATGTGCTATCACCAGGCTTTGTTGTTCCATTTAGAGCACAGAGTAGATTTAGCATAATTCTTAAGGGCTTATGACTTTTTTGGAATGCTAAATGAGCACTGGCTTCAACTTCAAGTCACCAGGTGCCCTTAACAAGAGTTTCAAGTCTGTCCTTTGAAGCCAGGACTTCTCTCTAGTTATGAAAGTCCTAGATGACATTTGCATCCAATAGAAAGCCGTTCTGTCTACACTGAAAATCTGTTAAATGTAGCTACCTTCGATATTTTATCTTTGCTGGATCTTCTAGATAACTTGCTGCAGCTTCTATATCAGCCCTTGCTGCTTTAGCTTATACTTTTAAGTTATGGCTATGGCATCTTTCTTTAAACCTTACGAACCAACCAACCTCTGTTAGTTTCAAACTTTCCTCCTTTTGCTTCCTCACCTCTCTCAGCCTTCATAGAATTAAAGAGAGTTAGGGCCTTCCTTGCTCTGTATTGGGCTTTGGCTTAAGGAAATGTTGTGGCTAGTTTGATCTTCTATCCAGACCAGTAAAACTTTCTCCATATCAACAATAAGGCTGTTTCACTTTCTTATCATTTGTGTGTTGGTCACTGGACTGGCACTTTTAATTTCCTTCAAGAATTTTTACCTTGCATTCACAACTTGGCTAACAGTCAGGTGCAAAAGGCATAGCTCTGGGTTTATCTCAGGTTTTGACATGTTTTCCTCACTAAGCTTAATCATTTCTGGGTTTTGATTTAAAGTGAAAGACCTGTGACTCTTGCACACTTACAAGCCTGTAAGTAGGGTTATTAATTGGCCTAATTTCAATATTGTTGTGTTGTTGGGAGGTCTAAGGTGAGGAGGAAAGATGAGGAACGGCTGGCTAGCGGAGCACCAGCACCAGTGGAAGTTCAGTATATTATATGGGCATGGTTCAGGGAGCCCCCAAACAATTACAATAGTAACATCAAAGGTTAATGATCACAGATCTCCATAACAAATACAGTAACAATGAAAATGTATAAAATCTTGCAAGAATTACCAAATGTGGCCAAAAAAACCCACAAAGTAAGCAAGTATTACTGAAAAAATGGTGCTGACAGACTTGTTTGATGCAGAGTTGCCACAAACCTTTAATTTGTTTTGTTTTTTTAAATGCAGTATCTGTGAAGCATAACAAAGCAAAATGCAGCAAAATGAGGTATTCTTCTAGAGCTTCAATACCTGAACTGAAAAATACACTGAACTGAGTTAAAGCAGATTAAATATTGCAAAAGGGAGATCCCTAAACTAAAAGACACAGCAACTGGAACTATCCAAAATGAAGCAGACACAGAGAGAAGATAGGATAACTCATGACAAGAATCTCAATGGCCTTTGGGAAAATATCAAGTACATTAATGTATAATGTATCTAGAGTCCTAGAAAAGAAGGAAAAGATACAGTAAGCATTTAAAGAAATGATGGCTGAACTTCTTTCAAATTTGATAAAAACTATAAATGCACAAATACAGGAAGCTCAAAACATCCCAACTAGGATAAACACAAAGAAAACCATACCATGATACATCATAATAAATTTTCTGAAAACCTGTGATAAAAAAAAAAAAATCTTAAAAGCAGCCAGGACAGAAAAAGACATAGATAAACAAAAAGATAAGAATGTCAATAGCTTTCTCAGAAACTATGCAAGACAGAAGTCAATCAAATTACATCTTTAAAATAAAAGGACAAACAGCCTACCAAAACAGAATTGTATATTCAGTGAAAATGTCATTCAAGAATGAAGATGAAATGACATCTTTTTCAGACAAACAAAAATGGAGAGAATTCTCAATAGCAGACACACGCTCCAAGCAACATCAAGTTTAAAAAAAAAAAAAAAAGTTATCAAATGAAAATGAGCATCTACACAAAGAAACAGAGTGCTGAAAGTGGCAAATATGTGTATTAATAGAAAAGATTTTTTTAAGTTTATTTACTTATTTTGAGAGAGAGAGAGAGAGACAGAGCACACACACAGGAGGGGCAGAGAGAGAGGGAGAGAGAGAATCCCAAGCAGGCTCCTCACTGTCAGTGTGGAGCCCAATGTGGGGCTCAAACTCACTAACTGTGAGATCATGACCTAAGCGGAAATCAAGGGTCAGGTTGCTTGACCGGCTGAACCACCCAGGCACTCCTAAAAGATTTTTTCTTTAGTTTTCACTTTTGTTAAAAAAATAATTGACTGCTTAAAGCAAAATTAATGACAATGTATTCTGGGTTCATAAAATTTTCATAAGTAAAATCTACCATAACGATCAACAAAATCTAGAAGAAATGGATGTAAATTGCTGTAAGGTTCTAATATACACATATATACTATATGTATATATTATACTTTCAAATAAAATAAATACTTATATGATACAAAATATTATAAATCCTGGAGCTGTGCTGCCCAATACAGTAGCCACTGTATTGCCACCTGTAGCAAATTGAAACTTAAAACATGACTTGTCTGAATTGAGATTTGTTACAAATAAGCTACATTCTGAATTTTCATGAATTAGTATAGAGAAAAAAATGAAATATCTTGTTTGTAAATATGGATTACATGTTGAAATAATAATCTGGTTGTATTATGTTAAATATAATATTTTTATAATTAATTTCATCTCTAATTAATTTTTAATGTGGCTATTGAAAAATTAAATTTACATATAGAGTACATAATTGTGATTCACATTATATTTCTAATAAACAGTGCTGTGTTAGAGCAACCACTACAAGATAAAATAAAAAGGTATAGCCATTAAGCTAATAGTAGAGATAAAATGGAATAGCAAAAATAATATTTTTTAAAGTTAGGAGTATAGGAAAAAGTGATGAAGATCAAATGAGAAAAAGAAAACAAGAAGCAAGATACTAGACATGGCAGTCTTCAAACACAGCCCTAAACATCTTTGATACTCTTCACATTGAGAAGTGGGGTTTCTGTCTTCTTCCCTTGAATCTGGTAGGGGCTTGTACCTGCTACTAAGAGATTGAAGTGAAAGTGCCATTGTGTGATTTTTGAGAGGAAGTTACAGAGAACAGGCAGCTTCTACATGGTTCTTTTGGAGATATTTTCTTGAAACCCAGTCACCATGGTGTGCGGAAGCCAAGATGCCCTATACAGTGGCTGTGTGTAGATGGTTTCCAGCCAATAGCCCCAGTTGAGTACTAGCTAACAGCCATCATCAACCACCATTAATTAACAGGGTAAGCTTTGAGATGATTCCACCCCAAGTCATTCAATTCAGTTACTAGCAGCATTCAAATCTCCCCACCTAAGGCCCCTGACATTGAGAAGTGGAGAAAGCCATCCCCATTGTGTTCTCTCTGAGTTCCTGACTGATAGAAAACAAAAAGGAATTAAAATGATTACTATTTTTTGCTATTAATTTTGGGATGGTTTGGGACTTAACAACAACAACAAATACAAAAGATTTAAGCCCAGCACACCAATAATCAGGAGAAATATTTAAACATTCCATGAAAAGGCAGCAATTGTCAGATTGGATAAAAACCAAGAACCAACTATATGTTACCTACAAAAAACCCACTTTATAAAGGCACAAATAGGCTAAAAATAATATGATGGAAAAGGATATACCATGCAAACACCAATCAAAAGAAACAAAGTGTGTTTTCTGTTTTTCTCTCTAAAATCAAAGTATACTTCAGAACAAAAATTATTACCAGAAAAAAAAGACATTTCATTATAATAAAAGGGTTGATTCATCAAAGATGTCACAATTCTAAATGTGCTTATACCCAATCACAAAGCTTCAAAATAAATGAAACCAAAAAAAATGACAAAATTGAAATAGAAATAACTCACAATTATAACTGGAGACTTCAACATCATCTCTTAGTAACTGGCAGAAAACAGAAAATCAGTAAGGCTACAAAAGATTTGAATAACAGTGTTATTGGGAGACAATGCTCCTTAAGTTTCTTGCATCTCTGCACATTTTGTAAGCCAAAGCAGTGACTGCCTTTGTGCTATACAATCTTTTCAAGGAAGCAAACAGCTTTGGAAGAAAAGAGGTAGGGTCTTAATCAGAAGCAAAGGGCAGGTTTGTTTACTTCTAAAATAATATCTCCCTCCAGGGTAAAAGGAAGTTTATGTGCAGCCTATTACAGAAGATTTCACCTTCACAAGCTGAAGGTTTCTCAGCTCTGACTCATATCCATATATATGAACAGTATGTACCTGGAACTCTTCATCCCCCCCCATCAGAGAACACAGGGGACAAAGAGAATAGACACATACATCAAAGTCATATTCTTTGTTAGGAGTAATATAGCTCTTTGTTTCTACCAACAGGCATTAAAAAGTGACAGACTGGGGCACCTGGGTGGCTCAGTCGATTGAGCATCTGACTGCAGCTCAGGTCATGATCTCGCACTTCGTGGGTTTGAGCCCCGTGTCGAGGCTCTGTGCTGACAGTTCAGAGCCTGGAGCCTGCTTCTGATTCTGTGTCTCCTCCCTCTCTCTCTGTCCCTCCTCTGCTTATGCTGTCTCTATCTCTCAAGAATAAACAGACATTAAAAAAAAAATTTTTTTTTTAAAAGTGACAGACTAACTTCTTAGGATTCAAGGAGGAAAAAAAATCTCAGACTTTCACAGTCTTCAACAACTATCAACCACCTTGACCCAACTGACATCTACAGAATACGCCATCCAATGTTACTATGAACTTTACATAGAAGTAACCACAACACACCAAATCCAGAACCATAAAACACATCCCAGAGCATTAAAAATAACTAAAATAATACCAATACTTTCTCAGACACAACAGAATTAAATTATACATTACTAAAAGAAAGAAATCTGGGGGCGCCTGCGTGGCTCAGTTAATTAAGCATTCAACTTCAGCTCAGGTCATGATCTCATGGTTCACGGCTTTGAGCTCCGCAATGGGTTCTGCGCTGACAGCTCAGAGCCTGAAGCCTGCTTCGGATTCTGTGTCGCCCTTCCTCTCTGCCCCTGCCCTACTCACACACACTCTCTCTCTCTCTTAAATAAAGTTTAAGAAACTTTTTTAAAAAGAAAGAAATCTGAAATATCCTCATATCTTTGAAAATTAAACAAAACATTTCAAAATAACCAGAGTCAAGGAAAGTTATGAGAGAAATTAGTACATATTTTGAGGAAAATTAAAATGAAAACACAATGTCCCCAAACTCAAGAGAAGTAAAGCAGTGATTACAGGGTAATTTATAGCTTTAAGATTTAGGTTTCAAATGAAGAAAGGTCCCATTTAAGTTTCAGCTTAACAGTTAGAAAGAAAAGATCAAAGTAAATCCAAAATAAGAAGAAAGGAAATAAGAAATACAAAGGCAGAAATAAAAGAAATTTAAAAAATATACAAACAAGAGATAAAAATCAGTGAGGCCCAAGACTGGTTCTTTTTAAAAACTTAGTAAATTTGTTAAACTCTAGTCATGGGAAAAAAAGGGAGAGGTTGCAAGTTGTAAAACAAAACAAACAAAAAAAGATGCAAGTTCTAATGTCAGAAGTGAAAGTGAGAGAAGACCACTGCATATCCTATAGATATTAAAAAAACATTATATATAAAAAAAAATCATGTCAAGAAAGGTGCAATGGATAAATTCTTTAAAAGACAAAAGTTACTGACTCAAGATGAAATTGAAAACCTTAACAGAATTTACCTAGTAAAGAAACTGAACTCAAAATTTAAAAACTTCCCACCCAAAAAGGGGCGCCTGGGTGGCTCAGTTGGTTAAGTGTCCAACTCTTGATTTTGGCTCAGGTCATGATCTCATGGTTCATAAGTTCAAGTTCCATGCTGGGCTCTGTGCTGACAGCATAGATCCTGCTTGGAATTGTCTTTCTCCCTCTCTCTCTGTCCCTCCCCCACTCGCTCACTCTCTCTCAAAATAAATAAACTTTAAAAAGATAAATAAAAACTTCCCAGAAAAAAATATCTCAGGACCAGATAGTTTCAATACTGATATTAAGCAAACATTTAAGAAAAAATTCTACATTCACTTAGAAAATAAAGGTGAATTTCTGTGGTATCAAAGCCAATGAACACATTATTGGAAAATGAGAGACAAATAATGCACGTGAACATAGATGCAAAAATCTTTAACAAAATTTTAGCAGTAGAAAGCAACAATATATAAAAAGGAAAACATTACATCACTAAATGGGGTTTATCCCAGTAATGAGAGGTGAAGTTAACAATCTAAACTGCAATGATGCGAGGTGCCTGGGTGGTTCATGGTTCAGTCAGTTGAACATCCAACTCTTGGTTTTGGCTCAGGTCATATCTTGTGGCTCCTGGGTTCAAGCTCCACCTCGGGCTCTGTGCTAATGGCAGGGACCCTCCTTGGGATTTTGTCTTCCTCTCTCTCTGCCCCTCCCCCACTCACTCACTCTCAAAATAAATAAACTTTAAAAAACAAGAAAAAAATTGCAATAATGCAATATTCGCTATATTAGCATTGATAGTATAAAGAAGAAAAATCATATGGTTATCTGAATTGATAATAAAAAGCATTTTTTACAATATTCAAGATTTGATGGAGTAATGCCATCAAAACAGCAGACTAGAAAGTTCCAGGCCCTCATCTCCCCCAATGTTAATATCAAGAAAATAGTTACCGACTAAAACAACTTTGTGGGAACTCTTGAAAAGCAGTCAAGGATTTGCAGCACCAAACAAATACACAATCAAGGAAAAGCCACACTCAAAACAGTAGGAAATTTCATGATGTTTTTGCTTGCCCTTGTCCCACCCTCTCCCTGATGCAGCTGAGAAGGAAGTGATCCAATTTCTAGTTTCCTCCTTCACAACAACAGAAAAAGAGTGAAACTTGTTCGTAATATTAAGGCCTGCCTGTGGCCTGTCCGAGGGATTGCTTTCTCTATTGCCTGACTCAGAGCTCAGATGCAAATGGTGGTACAGTTTGGATTTCAGGTTTAAAATCACAGAAGGCAGTTTTTACTACAACCTGTAAAAACTACAGAAGATGGGAGACCTACAGACACCTAGAGGTAAGATTGTAGGAAAAGAAAAACAGTAGAATGTCCAACATCCTATACTGAAGCAGGAATGAGACTCATAAAAATACTAAGACATTTTAAAGAAGCCATGTATATAGAAAACTTGGAAAAAGGAAATGTACAGGTCCAGAAAAAATGCATCCAGAAAAGGCCTAAGAAAACCTTAAGCCTTCATGCCAGGCTAACTAGTGAAGGTTTTCTCTCATGCACAGCAAATCTGTTAAGATTAAGAAAACTGGCTTTTTGAAATGACAAAATTCCAACAAACATAACCATGCATGCAAAGAAAAAGGGAAATATGGCCTATTTAAAGGAACAATATAAATCTCCAGACTGATCCTAAGAAAACACAGACTTTGGACTTCCTAAAAGAAGACATAAAAGCTGTGTTCAATATGCTCAAGAAGTTAAGGAAAAACAACAAAACTAAAGAAAATCAGAAAAATTGCAAATGAACAAAATGAGAATATCACTATAGAGATAAATATCTCATTAAAAACCACAAAGTAGAAGCTCTAGACATGAAAAACAGAACAGAATTGAAAAATTTGCTGAAGGGATTCAATAGCAGATGAAACAAGCAGAATAAAAAATCAGGAATTTAAGGAGAGGTCATTTGAAATTATTGAGTCAGAGGAACAATAACAACAAAAGAATGAAGAAAGTAAAGAAAGCCTATGGAATACCATCAAGTAAACCAATATATGCGTTAGGGGAGTCCCAGAAGGAGATGAGAGAGAGAAACAGGCACAGATAATATATATAAAGGTCAAAAATTTCCCAGCGGAAGGAATTGGAGATCCAAATTCAAGAAACATAAAGGACTCCAGCTAGGATGAACCAAAAGAGGTCCACAGTGAGACATATAATCAAATTGTTGAAAGTTAAACACAGAGAATCTTGACAGCAGCAGGGGAAAAAGGAACTAACCACAAATAAGGAAGCTCCCATAAAATTATCAATGGGATACTCAGGAGAAATATTACATGCCAGAAGGGAGTGGGTGATATATTCAAAGTGCTGAAGAAAAAGCTGCTAACAAAGATTACTGTATCTGGCACAAATATCCTTCAAAACCAAAGGAAAATTAAGACCTTTCCAGATAAACAAAAGTGAGGGGAATTCGTTTCGAGACCTACTATACAAGAAATGCTACAGAGAGTTCTTCAAGTTAAAACGAAAAGATGCTAGACAGAAACTGAAAACCATATGAAAATACAAAGTTCTACAATAAAGTTAAATACATTGACAAGCATAAAATCATGTATTATTGAAATTTAGATATGTATATCCACTTTAATTCTTTCAGAAAATTTGAAAGAAGCATAGAAAATAAATCAAAGTTAATGGGCACACAACGTATAAAAATGTAATTTGTGATATCTATATCATAAAGTGAAGAGGCAGAGTTATAAAGGAATTTTTGTATGTGACTGAAGTTAAGCTGGTATCAGTTTACAAAAGACTCAACAAAGAAAATACCTATAGAATCTGAACCAAAGGAGATAAGAGGGGAATCAAAACACATCACTATAAAAAATCAACTAAACACAAAAGAGGAAATAAGGAACAAAAACTTATGACATACAACAAAAACATAATGACAACAGTAAGTCCTTCCTGTAATTACTATAAATGTAAATGGGTTAAACTATGTCTAAAGACATAGATTGGAAGAATGGGTTAAAAAACAGAAACAAAAACAATGGGATCCAACTATATGCTGTCTAAAAGGGACTCACTCTAGACCTAAGGACAGGCATAGTTTGAAAGCAAAAGAATGAAAAAAATAATTTCATGCAAACAATAAGGAAAAGTAGAAATACCACATTAGACAATATAGACTTTAAGTCAAAAACTAATACAAGAGTCAAAGGACATGATATAATGATGAATGTGCCAACTCACCAAAAACATAACTATAAATATGATGTTTGATGCACCAAACATCAAAGCTCCTAAAATTATAAAGCAAGCAAACACTGACAGAATTTAAGGGAAAAATAGCTTAAAATAAGAGTAGGAGACCCCAATATCCTACTTCCAATAATGTACAGATTAACCAAACAGAAAAGCAATAAGGAAACACAGGACTTAAAAAAACACTATAGACTAATTGGACCTAAGAGACATATACAAAACATTCTTCCCAGTAATAGAATACACTTTTTCTCAAATGTTCATACAATATTTTCCAGGATAGACCACCTGTTAGACTACAAAACAAATCTTAATAAGTTTTAAAAGACTGAGATCATACTATTTTTTCCAATCACAATGAGACAAAATTAGATGATAATGGTAGAAGAAAAACTAGAAAATCCACAAATAATGTGGAAATTAAACAACATACTCTTTTTTTTAACAACACTCTCATACAATCATTAGTTCAAAGAAGAAATCACAAGGAAATTAGAAAACATTTTGAGACAGATGAAAATAAAAACAAAACATATGAAAACGTACAGGATATAGCAAAAGAAGTGGTAAGAGGGAAATTTATAGATGTAAGTGTTTATATTTTAAAAAGGGAAGTATATTAACAACCTAACTTTAAACTTTAAGAAACCAGAAAAAGGGGCGCCTGGGTGGCGCAGTCGGTTAAGCGTCCGACTTCAGCCAGGTCACGATCTCGCGGTCTGTGAGTTCGAGCCCCGCGTCAGGCTCTGGGCTGATGGCTCGGAGCCTGGAGCCTGTTTCCGATTCTGTGTCTCCCTCTCTCTCTGACCCTCCCCCGTTCATGCTCTGTCTCTCTCTGTCCCAAAAATAAATAAAAAATGTTGAAAAAAAAAAAAAAAAAAGAAACCAGAAAAAGAGGAACTAACTCAAAGTTGCCAGAAGGAAGTAAACAATAAACATTAGAGTAGAGATAAACAAAAAATAGAAAAACAACAGACAAAAATCAATGAAATCTAGAGTTTGCTCTATGAAAAGAACACAAAAAGAACAAAATCTGACAAATGTTTACCCTGCTTGAATAAGAAAGAGACAGAGACAGAGATGGAGAGAAGACTCAACACAATCAGATATGAAATAGAAGACATTTTATATAAATAGGATTATAAAAGAGTGCTCTAAACAACTGTATACCAACAAATTGGATAATTTCGATAATACAAACAAATCCCTACAACAAAACCTATCAACTTCATTCTATGAGGACCAGTATTATCTTGACACCAAATCCAGATAAAGACACTATAAAACAACAACAACAACAACAACAACAACAACCACAACAACAACAGCAACAACAACAAAACTATAGGGGTGCCTGGCTGGCTCTGTCAGTAGAGCATGTGACTCTTGATCTTAGGGTTGTGAGCTTAGCCTCATGCTGGGTGTAGCAATTGCTTAAAAAATAAATAAATAAAATCTTTGGGGCACCTGGGTGGCTTAGTCAGTTGCGTGTCTGACTCTTGATCTCAGCTCAGGTCTTGATCTCAGGGTCAGGAGTTTAAACCCCACTTTACACTCTGTGCTAAGCATGAAGCCTACTTAAAAACAAGCAAACAAATGGGGTGACTGGGTGGCTCAGTCAGTTAAGTGTCCAACTTTAGCTCAGGTCATGATCTTGCAGTTCGTGGGTTCAAGCCCCTCGCCAGGATCTGTGTTCACAGCTCAGAGCCTGGAGTCTGCTTCTGATTCTGTCTCCCTCTTTCTCTGCCCCTCCCCTGCTCGTGCTCTGTCTCTCTCCAATAAATGTTAAAAAAAAAAAACAAAACATTTTTTAAATAAGCAAAAAAAAAAAAAGTAGAAATTTGGAAACTACAGATCAACATCTCTGATGAACACTGATGCAATGATCTTCAACAAAATACTAGCAAACCAAACTGCAACACATTAAAAGATTACACACCAAGACCAAGTAGAATTTACTCCTCAAATGCAAAGATGATTCATCATACAAAAATCAATTAATGAAATAAACCATATTAACAGAATGAAGGGGGAAAAAAAACCCCATGATCATGTGAATTGATAGAGGAAACCTGTATGATAAAATTCAGTATCTCTGAATGATAAAAACACTCAACAAACTAAAATACAAGAATACTATCTCATAATAAAGACCATATGTGAAAAGTCCACAACTAGCATCATACTCAAAGATGAAAAACTGAAAGCTTTCCTTCTAATCTCAGGAAAAAAGCAAAAATGTCCTCTTTTGCCACCTCTATTCAACATAGAACTGAAAGCTGTAGCCAGGGCAATTAGGTAATAGAGAGAAATAAAAGCAATCCAAACTTGGAGTAGTAAAATTATTTCTGTTCACAGATGACATGATGTAATATATAGAAAACCCTTAAGATTCCACCAAAAAAAAAAAAAAAAAAAAGATAGAAAGAAAGAAAAAGAAAAAAATAAAGAAAAACAAACCCTGTTAGAATAAATGAATTCAGCAAAGTTGCAGGATACAAAGTCAGCACACAAAATCAATTGTGTTTCTCATGACGTGAACAATAATCACCCAAAAAGGAATTAAGAAAACAATGCCATCTACAATAGCATCAAAAAGAATAAAATATTTAGGAATAACCTTAGCCAAAAAGAAGAAAAACTTCTAAACTGAAAACTACAAGACAGTGCTGGAAGAAATTAAAGCTTCCAATAAATGAAAAGGCATCCTTTATTCATGAGTTGGAAGATTTAATATTATTGTCAATACTACCCAGAGCAATCTACAAATTCAATGTAATCTCTATCAAAATCCCAATCTAGTTTTCACAAAACTAGAAAATCTACTCACAATTCAAATGGACTCTCAAAGGTATCTAAATATCCAACATAATCTTGAAAATGAAGAACAAAGTAGAGGTCTCCTGCTTCCTGATTACAAAAGCTACTACAAGTATGCATTAACCAAACTATGGTGCTATGGAACAGACTAATGGCACAGACTAGAAAGCCCAGAAATAAACTCTCACATATATGTTCAAATGATTTTCAAGAGGAGTGTGAAGTACATTCGATGGGGAAAGGGCAATCTTTTCCACAAATGGTGCTGGGAAAATTGGATATCCACATGCAAAAACAACAAAACAAAACAAAACCCACAAAAACTGAAGCTGGACCCTTATTCCATAACATAAGTTTACTGAAAATGATCAAAATTCTAAATTTAAGAACCAAAACTACAAAACTATTAGAAGAAAACGTTGAGGAAAAGTTTCATGACATTGCATTTGGCAATGATTTCTTAATATGACACTAAAAACACAGACAACAACAAAATACATGATGTGTGCCTCACTAAAAAATTTAAAGCTTATGTGTGTCAAATTACACTCTCAATATAGTAAAATGCAACCACATAATAGGAGAAAATATCTGGAAATCATATATCTGAAAAAGGGTTAACATTCAGAATATATAAAAAATTCTTACAACTCAGTAACAACAATACAAACAACCAAGTTAAAAAAGTGGGCAAAGAATTTGAACAGACATTTGTTTAAAGATTTATAGATGGCCAATAAGCACATGAAAAGGTCTTCAACATCACTAATTATTAGGGAACTGAAAATCAAAACTACAATGAGAAATGACATTTTACCCACTAGGATGGTTATTGTTAAAAAGAAGCAAACAGAAAATAAGTGTTGGGGAGGCTCTAGAGAAAGTGGAATCCTCATACAATGCAAATATATGCAAATATAAATTATTCCAGTCAATATAAAAAACCGTATGGCAGTTCCTCAAAAAAATTAGAGTGTTACTACATGATCCAACAGTTCCATTTCTGGGTATATATACAAAAGAATTGAAATGAGATTCACAAATATTTCTACACCCATGTTCACAGCAGCGTTATTCACAAAATACAAAGGTAAAAGCAACCCAAATGCCTCTTGACAGATCAGAGGATAAACAAAATGTGATATATACATACAAAGGAATATTATTCACCCTTGAAAAGGAAGGAAATTCTAACATATGACACAACCTTAAAGACATTATGCTGAATGAAATAAACCAGTCACAAAAAAACATTGTATGATTCCACTTCTATGAGAAACCTAGAGTAGTCAAATTCATAAAGACAGAAAGTAGAATGGTGGTTACCTGGAGCTGGGTGGGTGGGGAACGTGCTATTATTATTCAATGGATATAAAGTTTCAGTTTTGCAAGATAAAAAATTTTCTGAAGAGGAATGGTAGTGATGGTTGCACAATGTAAGCATATTTATGCAACTGAAATGTACACTTGTTAAAATGGTAAACTTTGTTATGTGTATTTTACTACAATTTTTGCAAATTAAGTAAAAGAAAAAATAAAAAACATTCAACATTCATTTATCATAAAACTTTCAATAAGTTATAAATACAAGGGAATTCTCTCAAGTTGATGAAGAACATCTATGAAAAACTCACTGTTAAGGTCATGTTAATGTTAAAAGGCTGAATGCTTCCCCCTAAGATCAGGAAACAGGCCAGGTGTCTACTCTCAAAGTATGTATTCAACATTATACTGAAGGATTTTTCAAGTTCAATTACATAAGAAAAAAAATTAAGGGCATATAGACGGGGAAGTAAAAATTAAAATATGACTATCCACGTACAAAATCTTGAAGTCTATGAAAAGCTGGTAAGTTTAGCCAGGCCCCAGGATACTAAATCAATAAACAAAAGTATATTTCTATGTACTGGCCACAGAAAACTGTAAAATAAAATAAATAAGCATCCAAAAATATAAAACTTAGATATAAATTTAACAAAATATGTGCAAGAAATGTACAGTATAGACTTCTGGGAAAGATGGCAGAATAGGAGGACCCTAAGCTCACCTTGTCCAAAGTACACAACTAGATAACACCCATGTCTGTGTAATTAACCCAGAAGGCAACCCAAAGACTGGCAGAACACTCTCCACAGCTAAATGTAGTGAAGAAGCCATATTGAAGAGGGTAGGAAGAGCAGAGAAGCAGTTAGGAGACAAAGATATGCATGGGATGTCTGCAGGAGGGACACAATGGGCACAGTGTGGGGAGAGGAGCAGATCCCCATGCCAAGAATAGCAGGCAAAGGGGTCCCACACGGGAAAGATGAATCCCTGTATCATTTGGCTTTGAAAACCAGAGGGGCTTAACAAGCAGTGGGACTTAACAGCTGAACTTTAAAATTCACTAGGTTTGACTCTGGGAGATCCAGGAGGGCAGAGTTCTTGCTTAAAGAGATAGTACAACAAACATCCCCACTGAAATACAGCATAGAAGCAGCAGTTTGAAAAATACATGGAGTATACAGGAAGGAGATTTATTTACCAATCTTGAAGTGTGTACTGGAAGGAAGGGATCTCTGAAAGACCCGTGCAAGATTAAAAGAGCTAGTGGGTACCATTTCCCTGGCCTGCCCCCAGTCTAGATATATGGAAACCTGTGAGAACCAGCACAGCACCAACACTCTCTACCTAGCTTGCTAACAGTGAGCCCAGTCCCCATACTCCTCTTTGGACTTTTTCCATCATGGCCATAGTAAGAGTTTTTCTTAGTGACTGCAGGTCCCCTACCCCCACAGTGGACCATCACGACCTTGTTGATACCCCCTCCCCCACCACCACACCACATTCTCCTATGAACCTACTCACTCCAACCTGCCAGGTCTTGGCAGGATCTTTCCCAGGCAGCTGTAGGTCCCCTCCCACAAAAAACCAGACTGACCTTGCTAGCACCTAATATTCTGTCCCTGTGTTTTCCTATGAACCTGCACCAATATGCCCTTGGCCAGAGCCTATCCAAGGCAGTGCCACAAGCCTGGCAGTGATCAAGCAGTGGCCAGCACCACCACAAAGTGACTCCTGTTCCAAGAAGAGGGGAAAATAATAACACACACCAGTCCAACTGCAGTCCAGGAGTGGGCTGCAGGCAGGTATCAGATCTGACTGTAGGCTCTGCCTGCCAATGAAAGCTTTTCAAAGGACAACACAGGGGGGCACCTGTGTGGTTCATTCAGTTAAGCATCGGACTCCAGCTCACATCATGATCTGACAGTTCATGGGTTCCAGCCCTGCATCGGGCTCTGTGCTGACAGATCAGAGCCTGGAGCCTGCTTCGGTTTCTCTGTCTCCCCCCCACCCCTCTCTCTGCCCTCCCCTGCTTGCACTCTCTTTCTCAAAAATAAATAAATAAACATTTGAAAAAAGAAAATAAGGACAACACAGGGAGAGCACCCTGCAGTTTGCATCTCTGACAAATACATAGTATGATTAAACTCAAGCCCAAGGCAACCCCAGACTGGCCATTAACACAAGGATCAAACCCTGTCCACAACAGGCAAAGAGAGCTGCTGCAGATGACTGGAATGAAGGCAAATAAATGCAGCTCAGCCAAAACAACAGGGTGCATGCAACACACATAGCATATACCCCTGAAATGCCAGGTTCTGGTAAACAGGGAACAATGCATTGCAGGGCATTACAGGACCTCTTCTTCATCATAAGGTTGCTACTTTCAAGAACAGAAGACATAGAAACAGAGAGTTAAACAGAAAGAGGAGACAGAGGAATATGTCACAAATGAAAAAAAAAAAAAAAGACAAAAATCGTAAGAGACCTAAATGAAATGGAAATAAGTGCCTGAAATGGAAAAATGCCTGATAGGGAATTTAAACAAATGGTCATAAAGACAAAAATCATAAGAGACCTAAATGAAATGGAAATAAGTAATATGCCTGATAGAGAATTTAAACAAATAGTCATAAAGATACTCACTGGATTTGACAAAAGAGTGGAGGACCTAAGGAAGACCTTTAACAAAGAGACTAAAAACATGAAAAAGAACCAATCATAGATGAAGAACTAAATAACTGAAATTAAATATAGACTGGATAGAATAAATAGTAGACTAAATGAAGCAGAGGAACAAATCTGTCACATGGAGGACAGAAAACTGGAAAGCAATCAAGCTGAACAGGAGCTAGAAAAAATAATAATAATAAATAACAACAGACAAGGAGAATTCAGAGATACCACCAAATGTATTAACATTTCAATTACAAGGATCCTTAAAGGAGAAAAGAGAGAAAGGGTGCATAAAATATATTTCAAGAAATAATAGCTAAAGACTTCTCAAATCTGGGGAAAGAAAAAGAAATCTAGATCTGGATGCACAGAGAACCCCTAACAAAATCAACCAAAGAAGGTCCATATCAAGACACACAGTAATTAAAATGGCAAAAAGTAGTGACAAAGAGAATTTTAAAAGAAGCATAAGAAAGTTACATACAAGAGAAACTCTATAAGACCATCAGCTGGTTCTTCAGCAGAAATGTTGGAAGACAGAACAAAGTGACATGATTTATTCAAAATCCTGAAAAAAAAACCCTGCAACTAAGAATAGTCTATCCAGCAAGGCTATCATTCAGAAAAGAAGGAGTGATAAAGAGTTCACCGGACAAAAAATGTTAAAGAAATTCATGACCATTAAACTAGCCCTACAGAAATGTTAAAAGGGACTCTTTGAGTGGGGAAAAAAGACCGTAAGTAGGAGTAAGAAGAATAGAAAGCACAAAACCAGTAAAATCAAGTATGTATATAAAAATCAGTGAAAGGATTCACATAATAAAAAGATGTAAAATATGACACCATATACCTAAAACGTGGAGTGTGGGAGGAGCAAAGAATAGATTCAAACTTAAGCTACCATCAACTTAATATAAACTGTTATTTGCATAAGAGGTTTTGATATAAAAACTTAATGGTAACCACAAATCAAACACTGGTAATAGCCAGCAAACCATGAGAGAAGAGAGCAAGAGAAGAAAGGTACAGAGAAGAACTACAAAACAAAAACAAAAACAAAAAAACCCCTAAACAAGTAACAAAATGTCAATAGCTACATACCTATCAATAATTACTTGAATGTAAATGGATTAAATGCTCCAATCAAAAGACACAGACTGACAGAATGGATAAAAATCAAGACATGTCTATATACTCCCTTTATTTTTTTCTAATACTTAAAAAAAAATTTAATGTTTATTTTTGATAGAGACAGAGAGAGTATAGTGGGGGAAGGGCAGAGAGAGCGGGAGACAAAGAATCTGAGGCAGGCTCCAGCTGAGCTGTCAGCACAGAGCCCAACATGGGGCTTGAACTCACAAACTGCAAGATCATGATCTGAGCTGAAGTTGGACGCTTAACCAACTGAGCCACCCAGGCACCTCTACACTGTCTTTATAAGAGACTCCTTTCAGACTTAAAGACACATGCCCTTTGAAAGCAAGGGGATAGACAAGATAGAGATAGAGATAGAGATAGAGATAGAGATAGAGATAGAGATAGAGATAGAGATAGAGATAGAAAATATATATAGCCACCTAGGTGGCTCAGTCAGTTAAGCATCCGACTCTTGATTTGGGCTCAGGTCACAATCTCACGGGCTCATGGGATTGAGCCTGTATTGGGCTCCATGCTGACAATGGGCCTGCTTGGGATTCTCTCTCCCTTCTCTCTCCCCTCTCTCTCCCCATGCTGGTGTTCTCCTTTTCCCTCAAAATAAACACTTTAAAAAAAAAAAAAAAGAATATACTTATGATGAGCACTGAGTAATGCATATAATTGTTGAATCACTGTATTGTACACTTGACACTAATAGAACACTGTATGTTAACTACACTGGAATTAGAAAATAATAATACATTTTTTTAACTAAAAAAGACATACTATAAGCTACAAAATACTGATGAGAGAAATTAAAGAAATACAAATAGACAGCTATAGCATGCTACTCTGTTGAAACACTTAATATTAAGATGTCAATTCTCCTCAAATTGATTTATAGATTCCAATCAGAATCTTCTGAAGCATTTTTGAAAAAATTGTTAATAAATATATCTGGAATAACTAGATATCAATTTAGAAAATAAATCTCTACCTCTACCTCACATCCATATGAAAAAGTTAACTTGGGGCACCTGGGTGGCTCAATTGGTTAAGCATACAACTTCAGTTCAGGTCATGATCTCACAGTTCATGAGTTTGAGTGCCACGTTGGGCTCTATGCAGACAGCTCAGAGTCTGGACCCTGCTTCAGATCCTGTTTCCCTCTCTCTCTGCCCTTCCCTTGCTCATGCTCTGTTTCTCTCAAAAAAATAAATAAAACATTAAAAAAAATTTTTTTAAGTTAACTCAAAGTAGATTATACATCTAAATATAAATAAAAGCTAACACTATAAAACTTTTGGAAGAAAACAAAAGAAAAATCTTTATAAACTTAGTACAGGCTAAAATTTCTGAGGACACAAAAAGTTAAGATTCATAAAAAAAATAGACAAATATAGATTTCACCAAAATTTAAAACTTATGGACTTTGTAGTGTATTATTAAGAAAATGAGGGGCGCCTGGGTGGCTCAGTCGGTTGAGTGGCCAACTTCGGCTCAGGTCACGATCTCATGGTCTGTGAGTTCGAGCCCCACATCGGGCTCTGGGCTGACAGCTCAGAGCCTGGAGCCTGTTTCATATTCTGTGTCTCCCTCTCTCTGACCCTCCCCCGTTCATGCTCTGTCTCTCTCTGTCTCAAAAATAAATAAACGTTAAAAAAAAAAAAGAAAAGAGAAAAAAAAAGAAAATGAAAAGGCAAGCCACAGATGAAGTGAATATTCTTTTTCTCTCGTATATATATCTATATATATGAGACATATATGTCTATACATATAGATATATATACATATGTATATGTCTATACACATAGATATGTCTATACATATATATGCACATATAGATATGTCTATACATATATACACACACATATAGATATGTCTATATATATATGTGTGTGTATGTATAGATATATATATACATCTGACAAAGAAACAGTATCTAAGATATTTTTTCAAAAGCTCAGTCATTTGGGCCCCCAGCTCTTTGATTTCGGTTCAGATCATGATCTTACAGGTTCGTGGGATCAAGCCCTGAGTCGGTCTTCATGCTGATGGTGCACAGCCTGCTTAGGATTTTCTCTCTCGATCTCTCTCTCTCTCTCTCTCTCTCTCTCCCCTCCCCCCTCTTTCTCTGCCTCTCCCCATGCTGGTGCACTCTCTCTCTCACT
Source organism: Panthera leo (assembly GCF_018350215.1). Taxonomy (NCBI): domain Eukaryota; kingdom Metazoa; phylum Chordata; class Mammalia; order Carnivora; family Felidae; genus Panthera; species Panthera leo. The sequence goes on from NC_056691.1 coordinate 29,247,632, forward strand.
CACTCTTTCTCTCTCTCTCAAAATAAATTAAAATAAACATTAAAAAAATAAATAAATAAAAGCACGCTGAGGTGCCTGGGTGGCTCAGTCAGTTAAACAACCAACTCTTTTCGGCTCAGGTCATGATCTTGCGGTTGTGAGATGAGCCTCGCATTGGGCTCCACACTGAATGTAGAGCCTGCTTGAGTTTCATTTTCTCTGAACAAACAAAACAAACAAACAAACATTTTTTAAAGCATGCTTACACTTAAGGCAATTTTTTCTTAGGCAAAATATTTGAATAGACGCTTCACAAAAGAATCATGTGCACATGAAAAGATGTTTTAACATCAAGTCATCAGGGAAATGCATATTACAAGCACAAAAGGAGACCACTATACAACCATGACAATGACTAAAACAAACACAAACTGAGTATACTGTGTTGCTGAGTATATTAAGTATACATATACTAAGTGTATGTTGAATATGTGGAGCTATTGGAACTCTCATGCAGTGCTAGAAAAAGAATGTGAACCATGTGGCAGCTTCTTATGCCATTATGTATATGTGTATCACACACAATCCAGCAATTCCAATCCTAAGCATTTATCCATGAGAAATTAAAACATGACTATGCAACACTTATACAAGTATGTTCATAGCACCTTATTCATAATAGCCAAAAATTAGAAACAATCCAAACTGCTATCAACACATAAATGGATAAACAAAATGGTGTACTGATACGAGGGAATACTAGACAATAAAAAGGAATCAACTACTCAGATAAACTACAACATAGAAAAAATCTGAAAAACATTATGCTGAAAGAAAAAAGCCAGACAAAAGAATAAATACTGTATTACTCTGTTTATATGAAATAATAGGAAAAAAGCAAATCTGTGGTGATAGAAAAAAGATCAGTAATTGACTAAGGCCAGGGTTGAAGAGTGATTGATTGTAAATGGGCAATAGAGAATTTTTTGTGATGACAGAAATGTTTTAATTCTTGATTGTGGTGGTGGTCAGAGGGATGTATATACGTTTATAAAAACTAGCAAACTGTATACTTTAAAAGGATACATTTTATTGTATGTAAAGTTTGCCACAATAATGTCAATTTTTAAGATAATATTATAACCACAATACATTATCATAATTCAATGAAATAAAAGCAACAAATTAAAAGAAATATTAAAAGGAAAAATCCACCCATATCCCATTATCCTTACAAAGCTTTTTCATTTCTGCTTGTAATCTTAGTCAATGCATATATATTTTGCACAGCTATTATTGTTTTGTATAAATAATTTGACATCCAACATTTAATTTTACAATACACATTTTTCACATTATTTCTTAGGCTATACAAAATGACAACATAGTATTTCTTCAAAAGATATGCTATAATTTAGTTATCCACTAATCTTTAGACATGTACATTGCTTCTCATTTTTTTCCAAATATAAAAATTATTGAAATGAACGTCATGTATAAACTTCTTTTCTTAATTTGCATACTGTTTGGGATAAACTCCCAGGAGTCATGGCTAACTTTTTTTTCTTTTTCACTTGTCAAATTTTGTATTAGTTGGCTAGGGCTGCTGTAACAAAATACCACAAACTGAGTGGCTTAAACCACAGAAATTTATTGCCTCACAGTTCTGGATGCTAGAGTTCTGAGATCAAGGTGACATCAATGTTGGTAGTTTCCTGACAATTTTTGGTATTCCTTGGCTAGCACCCCAATCTCTGTTTTCATATTCACATGGCATTCTGCCTTTGTGCATGTCTGTGTCCAAATTTTCCCTTCTTATAAGGACAGCAGTCACACTGGATTAGGGGCCCACCCTACTTCAGCTGACTTCATCTTAACTAATCAATTCACCTGCAAAGATCTTATTTACAAAGATCACATTCTAAGGTTCTGAGATTTAAGACTTGAATGTACATGAATTTTGGGGGAACACAATTCAACCCAAAACAGAAGTTATACTTGTTACTAAAAACTCAAAAAGCAGAAAAAAATATAACAAAACAGTAAAGGCTCTTCTCAGTCTCTACTTTCCACACGAGTAATCGCTATTAACCCCTTAACTATTCTAACATTTGAAGACCAACTTGGCCTCTCATAAACAGCATTTGGTGTTACTGATGTACCAAAGACTAAATCCAGCATGAATTTTTTTTTAATTTTGTTTTAATATGTTTACTTATTTCTAAGAGAGACAGAACGCGAATGATGGATGGGGAGAGAGGGAGAGAGAGAGACACAGAATCAGAAGCTGGCTTCAGGCTCCAAGCTATCAGCACAGAGCCCGACATGGGGCTTGAACTCACAAACTGTGAGATCATGACCTGAGCTGAAGTCAGACACTTAACTGACTGAGCCACCCAGGCACCCCCCAACATGAAATTTTAGTTCACTATAAATGGTAAACGGGTGATTTTTGAACACCTAAACATTTGAACTTTCTTTTTCCTCACTTGAAGGATCTCTGCAGGGTCCCTAAGACATCTCAGAATCATAGAATCATAGATTCCAGAGCTAAAAAGCCTTAGAGATAGGCTGGCTTAAGTTTAGGTGGCGGCAATGTATTTTTTGAGTGGCTTTAGAGTCAGACCTAGCTCCAAAATGGTCTGCCACTCATTAGCCAGTAAGTTACTTCTCTAAATCTAAACTCTCTTGTCTATAACAAAGGGTAATGATACTAGTCTTCATGGAGTTGTGAACATTTAGTAACATAATTCATCTAAAACACATACTAAGCACTCAACTAACAGTAACACTATCCATTAAAGTTTCTTAAAAAAATTTTAAATTGTGATAAAAAACACGTAACATGAAATTTACCATCTTAACCATTTTCAAATATATAGTTCAACAGTGTTAAGTATATTCACATTATTGTGCAACAGATCTCCAGAACTTTTCTTCTTGCAAAACTAAATTCTATACCCATTAAGCAAATCCCTTTTCCCTTTTCCATCCCGTTTCCATGAATATGACTACGTTAGAAACTCCCATGTTCTACTCTGTTTCCATCCATTTGACTACTTTAGATATACCCCCATGTAAGTAGAATCATGTAGTATTCTCCTTTTTTAAGATATGGAAACAAGGTATATAATTTATGTAATATTTCACTAGCAGAGCCAGAAGAGATCTGGATTTCCTGATTCTTAAAAGAGTGACTCATGTGAGGTTATTTTTTAGTTCCAGTTGAGCTACAAAAGCTGCCTGATAGCCAGCATTTTTGTAAGTACTGCTTACGTCTACCATTGAGTGAAGGACTACTTAAACCACAAAGCCTTTAAAATACCTGGAAATCAAGATTTATGGATTTAAATATGCCTGGTTCTTTTGCTATGCTGCTAATTTATAGAAACTCCAATGTTGTCAATATTAAACAGAACCAGATCTGATAGGAACAACAGTCAAACTAAGATAAAGTGTAACAATCTCTAGGTCAAAGAGAGTAAGCCAGTTATAGTTACCAGCTTACAATGCCTGGATCTTGGGAGGGATAGATGTCAGCCTCCTAAAGAAATGCACATGTGGTCTGGGAAACAACTGAACTTCAAAACAGATGTACAGATCATGTCGCCACATGTAGTGCAGACATCCACATGGCCCTCAATGGTGGCTATTCACTAAGAAATAACTCTACTATAGACATTACTGTTTAAATTTACTTTTCATAGGGATTTATCCCAAAATAGCCCAAGGAGCACTATCCAGAAAATTTAGATTGAAACACAGTGAGCCTATATCTTAGAAACATATATTATACCTGTAACACACAGACCTAAAAATTCCCCTTTTACTCCAGACTGAGGTTGGGGCACAACAGGAGAACTGGGTGAGGGGGTTGTAATAGGGAGAAGGCTGGGAGTTACAGAAGGGGATCTGGTCAATGTTCTATTAACCAAGCCAAGTCAATTAAAGTTATAGTTTAATGGAAAAGCCAACATGATCATAAAACAAAAATAAAACAAAATAAACAGAAAACATAAAACAGGTCATCCGGAGAACATCACCAAACATCTCAAACATCCTGTTCCTAATTGGCAATAAATGTCTTGATCTGGCCTATTTGAGCAGCAGCATCTTACTAAAAAACAATCTGCTACAATTTAGAATTAGAAATCCACCTAAATGAAATGAGAAAGAAAAACCTAGCCAAGAACACAAATGGTATCTCATTTTGCCCTCTCAGAGGAAGCAAATTTTTATTCCAGGAAGTTCAGTGTCTTCACATTAATGATTCAGGAGACAGTTACCACTCCCTAAAATACAGAAAGATAAACACTGACAATTCAACTTCGTGTGTGTGTGGAATGAACAGCTGATCACATCGAATGGATGTAAAATACTTGGGAATAACAATAGCAGGGTTTGCACAGTTTCCAGAATGCTGCAAGATGCTAAATACCATATTTATATTGCAAAACCATGAAATGCTGAGGAAACTTTATCAGACTAAATAAGAACATGATATTTAATAAGCCAGATGCTATTTCATGGAGTTACTGAAGTACCTGCTGCCAGTACCTACTACTAGATATCACTGCCCTAACACAGTATGGCAGACAGCTTCAGTGGTTTCCAAAAGCCCTGGGGAAAACACATTTACAAAGCTATAAAGAAATTTTCCACGCTTTCCCTTTTTCAGTTGCGTGTTCCCAGCCAGTTCTATTGAATAACAGACAGGAAAAGGAAGAGGACTCAATTTGTATTACAGTCTCTGCATTATGTAAGTCCCAAGAGGTAAAGGGAAACCAAATGACAGTGAGGAAGGCAAGAGAGAAAACAGGGCCTCTGCATGCCATGGTCCTGGAAGATGGTACAGGACAGGAATATGCAACAGCTGCTGGGCTACCAGATCTCCTCCTCCTCCCTCTTGTACATTCTTAGTTGGCTTATTTTAGGGATTCTGCCACATCTTTCCCTTATATTTCTCAGTTAATGGTCATACCATCCACCACGATGTTCAAGTCAAAAACCTAGGAGTTCTCTGTTAGATTAGAGGGAAACAAATTGCCCATCCTCATGTTTCCAGAGAAGAAAGAATGTCCACCTCACTCCTTAGGTGCAAAAAGCTTTAGGAACAGTTTGGGTATCTGCGAAGGATGTTGTGATGTCACATCCATATCATTCTTAGCCATCTCTGCCTTGCCCAAGGTCACACCTCCTTCCCACAATGGCCACATTCGAATGATTGATGGAAGCAGAGGCATTAAGGCCCAGCCCTCCTGTCCCAAAAGCAGGCAAGCTCTGAAGGGTCTCCTATCTCTGTCCCTGTAGTCACAGGGGAGGTCTCCACTGAGACTGCACTATAGCTGAATTTTTTTCCTCTGCACAATCCTGCATCCCTCCTTTCCCCTCCACAGCTATTACCCCCTGCACTCTCCATCTCAAGGCCAGATTTCCAGAAAGCCCAACCTATGACATCATCTCTCAGTCCTGTCACTCTCTTCTCCCCAAAAGAACTGAACTAGTTGGTCAATTTGGGAGAAGAAACTAAAAATGCCCAGCACCACACATTCCTCTCCCGACTCTCTGTCTTTCCAACTTGCCTTACCTGCACAAAGTATGTGTTCTGGTCTACTGCTGCACCATGCTTAGCCAGGAAGGCTCATTCCCTGCCAGGTAGGTCTATTGTGGTCCATCTTAGCTGTGACTAGCTGACTTGGCTACCATAGGTAGATGGGCCCGACTGAACCATAGACATAAGCTACATTCTTAAATCTGTTTTAAGAGTTAAGGGACTAATGTTTCATAACCAACTACCTAACTCTGATGTATCTCAACTAGTTCCTAACTCAGAAGATGGAAGTGTTATTTATTACTCCCTTAAAATCTCAACATTATCCTTAACTGCTCCTCTATCCATTCCTTAACAACCAATCAGTACCAAGTCCTGCCCTCCTATACTCTCAAATGTATTTTCAGCATTTAAGTCACTATCTAATTCATATTCATATAAGTGTCCCTCACTCCCAATTTAAACCCCTCCAATTAAAATCCTTGCTTCCCAGATTAAGGACAGACATTCTTTACTGTGGGCCACTTGAGCCCTCAGGATCTAGCCCTAACTCTCATGCCTAGTCAGTATATGACACATGGGATAGCCCGTTCTTATTATCATTACCAGGAAGACCTTTTCTAGCTTTTTCTTTGCCGCCTCTCCTACATGCATCTCATATCACTCTCAGTTCTTCCAGTTCCATGTATGCCCCTGGCCTCAACTGTCATCTTCTGAAAGCCTTCTTGGCCAGCCCTATAAACCTCCCCAGCTCCCAACAAGGGTTTTTCTCCTTTTCTTTGGGCTACCACAGTACCTTCCATATGCTGTTCGTCTACTCCTTCACTTGTTACATTACAACAAAACCACATGATCTTTCAAGGCAAGGCCTTCATATCCCAATATCTGCTTGTACACAGTAGGCACTCAGGATACATTTATGGAATAAATGAATGAAGGATTGCGAAAGACTAGAGGAGAGCAAGGGAGAAAACAGGGAAGCATATGAATCACAACAAATGCCCCTCTCCCAATGCCACAGTTAAAATACTTTCAGTAGCTCCTTCCATTGCCCTATGCTAATTTATGAACGAGCTCACAAACTGGCATTCATGGCCTTCCAAAATTTTTCCCAAACTGTTTTTTTTCTAACCTTAATTTCTGCTTTTCTCCCTAAGCTTTTTTTTTCTTCCCAAGCTTAAGTGGAATAATCATTCTTTTTCGACTATACCCAACCTTCTGTCTGTTCACTATCTTCTTTCCAAGTGGAACCCCACCACCACTAGCATTTACCATCTAAAATCATACTCATTTATTCACTTATTCAGCAAATAATCACTGAATATTTACTACGCGGCAGATACTGTTCTACACTTTTAGAACAAAGTCTCTACTCACATGGGCCTTGTAACCTAGTTGGGAGAGAAACCTGGACTTGTACAAGGCTCTGGCATCTGTGGGTATCTGCTTAAGTCAGCGTTTTCCAGGTGCCTCTGCTGTGGGGCTGAAGCCAGTTCACAGGCTCCAGCCAGGTCCACAGCCCAAACTGGGGTCTGTCTGTCCTATTACCTGATACAAAAGTGGATGAGACTCCACTTGGGTCCCTTGGCATATGCTACTGGATCTCACAGCTCCCACACAGGCATTTCTGTTCACGGAAAAATGTCGAATTTTAAATGATTAGCAGGAACAAAAACAAGAACATCTTATGCTGCCATGATGCTGCCATCTTCTCCCAGGATGACTTCTTTAACACACATCTTCATAATCAGTGGTGGTGGAAAACGACTCTGAGCCAAGTATGAATTAAAGCAACTTTTAAGCAGCTGTAAATATTTTGTCAAATTCACTATTTATTCATAGTATCCTTTGAGGAAATAAGATTTTTTTTCTTTTACAACTGCGTACACATATACCTGAGTTTCGAAACCCTTCAAAAAAATAGTTTATGAAGACCCCAAACAAGTCTGTTTTCTACATTAGGATGTTGTTGGCTGCTAGAGAAAAACAAAACAAAACAAACCTCTAAACCAAACTGGCTTCGACAGGAAAGGGAATGTATTAGAGCACTGAAGTCCAGGAGTGGCTTGGTCCTGGGCCCAAACAAAACCAACCCGAACGCGACCCTCTTTCTCCTTTTTTCAGCTGTGTTTCCTCAGGACTAACTCTTTTCCTAGGCAGGCTCTGTCCTCGTGGTCCCACAATGACTGACAGCAACTTCAGGGACTATGTGCTACCTAATTCATGTTCAGCAGTAAAGATACAAATCTAATTCCCCAACCATTGAAACAAAAGGTGTAGGACTGTCTTTCCAATGTGGGCTATAAGTCCATCTTGATCAATCACTGTGGCCAGGGAAAGGGGAAGGGTGGTCTTGGTTAAGCAAGGTAAGACTAACCTTAAGACCTTGGTGCAGTGAGTCTCACCTCAGATGCACAGTGCACAGCTGAGAAATGCAGGGTACTAGAAGAAGGTAAGAAAGGAGGGGCGCCTGGGTGGCTCAGTTGGTTGGGCGTCCGACTTTAGCTCAGGTCATGATCTCACAGTCTGTGAGTTCAAGCCCCACGTCAGGCTCTGTGCTGACAGCTCGGAGCCTGGAGCCTGTTTCAGATTCTGTGTCTCCCTCTCTCTCTGCCCCTCCCCTGCTCATTCTCTCTGTCTCAAAAATAAATAAAAACATTAAAAAAAAAAGAAGAAGGTAAGAAAGGACAGAGATAGATACTGGGAAAGCAATTAATTACTGTCCACTGTATGTGTGAATACAAAAATTCAAAGAAAAAGATACTAGTTCTATGTTTGTTACTTTGAAAGTAAAACCAAAACAAAAGAGATCACAGTCATACAGGATTGCCAATGTTTTTCCAGAGTAGAGGTATGGAAGAGAAATCTCCAGCATCTCCAGCCTTGTCCCTGAATTTTACCTTGCCTCTATTGTCTTACTAACTGACCTCAAGAAATATGATATTTTCCCTTTTAAATTGCCATTTAAAACTTGGGCAATAATTCTTTCCCGAGGTTTCAACATCTGAACTGAGCCAAGCTAGCATTTTCAAATCCCAAACAACACGAAAATGAATAATAATAGAAATTATCTACAATGTAGACACAATCACATTTCCCAAGTACCAGTGTCTGTCCCCTGGCTGGCCAGTCCCAAGTGCACTTGTTCCAAACCTACTTTCTCCTCTAAGCCCCTTACCTGTCTTGCAACTTGCTATATACAATACCAGCATCTCTGAAACCACTAGTTTTCTAAAAAGTCAGGACTGTAGAATGCCTTGACAATGATGTGTTACACCAAAAATAACAAAACATACAATTTGGGGTTCACTTAAAAAACACTGTTTATTAGATTCCAATACAAAGAAAACCCTCAGAGGAGGGTTTAGCCTTTTTGGCTAATTGGATGAGATACCCACACACATTAGGGAGAATGATCTACTTTACTTAATCTATTTAAATGTTAATCACATTCAAAAATACATCACAGAAAAACCCAGAATAATGTCTGATGAAATATCTGGGTACCCCATGGCCCAGTCAAGTTGACACAAAATTAATCATCACAGATCAATGAGACCAATGGAGAGATTTAGAATATGTGCAAATACAAAGATGCTTGACTTATGACAAAGGTAGCACCATCTACCGGCAAGGAGAGAACTCAATAATGGTGTTGGGACAGTGGGTATCCGTGTGGAAGCAAAGTGAAAATGGATGCCTATTTAGACCATACAAAGGAACAGTTACAGGTGGACCACAGACCTAAATGGGAAAGGCAAATCAATACACTTTTAGAAAATAATATGGAAGGTCTTCATGACCTTGCAGTGGGGAAAATTTTCTTAAGCAAAATACAAAATTATTAACCACAAAGGGAAAGATTGATAAATTTGACTACAATAAAATTTAAAATGTCTTCCTTAAAAGAAAATAAAGAAATGTAAACACAAACCACAAGGTGGAAAAAAATAGTCACAATAAATATAAATTAAAAAAGTGCTTAGATTCAGTACATCTACAGAATTTCTACAAATCAGTAAGAAAGACAACCAAGTAGAAAAGTTATTAAGAAATCTGAACAGGAATTCCACAAACACGTGCTCAACTTCAGGGAAATACTTCAGGGAAATATTAAAACCATAATAGACACTACCACATGCATCTACTAGAATAACTGAACTTTAACAGTCTGACAATGCCAAGTGACCAGGAAGCTACGGAACTCTTACACATTCATCATAGCAATTTAAACTGGTACCACCACTGTGGAAAACAACTTAGTAAGAGCTAATACAATTAAAGATATACATATTAAATAACCTACAATTCCACTTTTTTTTTTTTTTTTTTGCATGCTCTTTATTTTGACACAACAGGGCATGTGCAAGGCATGTTCACAAGTATTTGTTTGAAGTTATGTACAAAACACATCCTTTCCTTCTCCAGCTGCTCTTCTTTTCCTCTGTAGTTTTTTATAAAATACATGCTTTGTGGGGTGCCTAGGAGGCTCAGTCGGTTAAACATCTGGCTCTTGATTTCAGCTCAGGTCATGATCTCATGATCATAATCTCACAGTTGTGAGATCAAACTCCACATTGGGCTCCATGTTGAGTGTGGAGTCTGCTTAAGATTCTCTCTCTCTGCCTGTCCCTCTGCCCCTCCCCCTGCTTGTGCATGCTCTCTCTCTCTCTCTCTCTCTTTCTCTCTCTAAAAAACAAAACAAAACAAAAAATAGGGGCACCTGGGTGGCTCACTTGGGTAAGCGCCGACTTTGGCTCAGATCATGATCTCATGGTTCATGGGTTTGAGCACTGCATCAGGCTCTGTGCTGAGAGCTCAGAGCCTGGAGCCTGCTTCAGATTCTGTGTCTCCTTCTCTCTCTGCTTCCCCACCACCCCCCCCACCCCCCGCCCCAGGCTTGTGCTCTCTGTGTGTGTGTCTCTCTCTCAAAAATAAATAAACATTAAAAAAAAAAATACATGCTTTGAAACTTGGATATACAGGAAAGAATATTACAGCAACTCTGTTCCTAATTCTCCCCAACCAGAAACAAATTCCCATCAAAGGTAGAATGGATAAACACACTATAGTGCATTGATAAAATGGAATACTCTACAGTAGTGAAAATGAACAAGTGACAAATACATCCAAGATCATGGGTGAACCCTACAAACATCATACTGAACAAAGTAAGTTAAGCACATAACAATATATTGCATATTATTTCATTTATATCAAGTTATAATCTTAAGCCAAACTCCATAATTAAGTGGTAAAACCATAAAGCAATGTAAATAAAAGCTAGACTAGTGGTTACCACCAGAGGGGGAGAGAGGAGCACAGAAGCAGGAAGGAGCACCTGGGGGCAGGGAGCTTATAAGAGGCAGGTAATGCTCTATTTCCGGACCTAGGTGGTAGTTACAAAGGTATTTATTTTGCAATGATTTTTAAGCTTGGCATTTATGCTTGATGCACTTTTCTGCACATGTGTTAGATTTTAAAATTTAAAAGTTATGTGGGGGCACCTGGGTGGCTCAGTCGGTTGAGTGTCCAACTTCGGCCTGGGTCATGATCTCCCCATTCGTCAGTTCGAGCCCCACGCTGGGCTCTGTGCTGACAGCTTGGAGCCTGAAGCCTGCTTCAGATTCTGTGTCTCCCTCTTTCTGCCCCTCCCCTGCTCATGCTCTGTCCCTCTCTGTCTCTCAAAAATAAATAAATGTTAAAAAAAAAAATTAAAAGTTATGTGGGTTTGTTTGTTTTTTTTTTTAAGAGGGATGAAGTAGAAGACTAAAGCAATACATGTAGCATCTGGATACTGCTTAGCATTACACTTTGAAAGGGAAAAAAGACAAAGTAAAACCCTTTTAACTGAACTTACCCCTGGTATTCTGTTGTTTTCTTCTCTTCAAAATAAAAATTACAGAGGTATGGTCTTGCCCAGAAGGACAGGTATCTCCTAAATGTGGCAGGCCTGGAGATCTGCCCCTTGGGTTATAAACTCTCAGAACAGACTATCTTTAAATCCACTACTGTATCCTCAGCTTCTGTTACAAACAGTAGGTGCTCAAAAAATATCTGTTCAATTGATTCACCAGTAAAACTAAGTTTTACAAGAATCAAGTATTCTGAAAAGATGTAAAAGAGTCCTGTGACTTCAATAAATCTCTAAATTTTAAGAATAGCCACTGAGGTAGTTATTTGATGGTACATTTGAGGTTACCAGTAAAACTTCAAAAAAAAACACCCCACATTGTATTAATATATTTCCAACATAACATGTTAACATATGCTAGCATATGGCCAGCAAGTAATTTTAATTTCATCTGTTCTTTTTTTTTTTTTTTAAAGATTTTATTGTTGTAAGTACAATATGGGGCTTGAAAGGACAACCCCAAGATAAGAGTCACACGCTCCACCAGCTAAGCCAGCCAGGCGCCCCTTATTTCATCTCTGCTCTAAAAATACAACTTATACAACTCAATCTAACATTTTCAAATTTAATAATCTGAATTTTACTAAAGTTTAGAGTTTACGGAAGAAATTCTTACTTTTTGACTTAGGCTGTTTCAATCACACTTGTGATGCTCCAGGAATACAGAATGACCCAAGATTTTATTACCACAATTAGAACTGCTTAGCACATGTAGCAGGCACGAGATAAATAAATGCTCATTGAGTGAACTAACAAATGTTATTAAAATATGACTTAAAAACTGAGAATTAACTGAGGGTTGATGGGGAGTGGGGGGGTGGGTGATGGGCATTGAGGAGGGCACCTGTTGGGAGGAGCACTGGGTGTTGTCTGGAAACCAATTTGACAATAAATTTCATATTAAAAAAAAGAAAGCAAATAAAGGTATAGAAAATCAAAAAAATATATATGACTTGTATAATTTTCAGAAGGATATTGGATGACAAGTTACATATACTTAATGTATAATATGTCCTTCTAAAACTTTTAGGAAGAAAATGTCACTTCTAAGATAAATGTATATCCAAGACAAGTACAACTGATTCATAAACCAACAAACATCTTCTGTCTTACTGCAATTATGGCCAAAAAATATACAACTGTGTGGGTACTGATTTGTGATAGGTATATGCAATTAGCTTTAGACTGTTAAAAGTTAAACAGTATTATTCTTATACATGTTTTTATCAGGTAATATTACAGGCATGCCTAATACGTTGAGGAGGGAAACTTTTCCCAATTTCATATGCCCTCGACCCCTCCCTACTAGCATTTTCTCTTCAGGGTAAAGCATATTCAGGACTTCTCAATTTCAATAAAGTCAACTGTATGATCTGGTCTGGCTACCACCTCCTATCTCCCTCCTTCAGGGCTAAGTTTCTTCAAAAAGTAACCAAAGTTTATCATCTCCACTTCCTTACCTTACTACCTTCATTCCTCAAACTATAGCAATCTGGCAACTTCCTTGCACCTCCCACTCAACCCATTCCCACCCAGGTCATTCCTCCTAGAGGCTAAATCCAAGCACTGCTTTTCAATCCTTACCTTGCTTTATGCTCTAAGCTGCCCTGTCCAATACAGTGACCACTAGCCACACGTAGCTCCTGAACACTTCAAATGTAGTGAGTACGATGAAGGAAGGAAGTTTTTAATTTTTTAAATTTTAATTAAATTTAAATTTAAAAACTGACACTTGGTTCAGTCATAAGTTTCTCTGTAACAATTTGGGTATATGAACCTACTCTTTCAACTGTAAATTTTGTGAAACTGAAATACAGATCAAGAATTTCCAGGGAGGGGCACCTGGTGGCTCAGTAGGTTAAGTGTCCAACTCTTGATTTCAGCTCAGGTCATGATCTCACAGTGGTGGGATCAAGCCCCGTGTTGGGCTCTGTGCTGAGAGCTCAGAGCCTGCATGGGATTCTCTCTCTCCCTCTCTCTCTCTGCCTCTCCCTCATGAGTACCAGTACTCATAGTGGTACACTGTCTCTTGCAAAATAAATAGACAAGCATTAAAAAAACTCCCAGTGAAAATTAGGATGTAACATGTAGATGTAAAATGTAAGTGTAACACACACACTGGATTTCCATGACTTAGTGCAAAAAGATTATAAAATAATCTCGTTAATAATTTTTATAGATTATATGTTGAAATGATAGTATTTTGGAAATACTGAGTTGCATAAAATATTATTAAAATTAATTTCATTTATTTCTTTTTGTTTCTTAAAGCAGCTACTGGAAAATTTAAATTATCCATGTAGTATGTATTTTATTTGCATTGGACATTGCTGCACCATAGCATCAGATATGAATGACCACTCATTCCTTCTCAAAACACTGCTGCTTCTCTCCTTTACTTCTTTGACTCCCTGTTTTTAACCTACAGGGTAGCTTATTCTTCCACTCACTCCCTGAATGCCAGTGTCTCCCAGGGTTGTCCCAGGCCTTTTCCCTTTCCCATTGCCCTGGGCAACCTCACCCTCACCCAAGGCTCCACTGTTCCCATACCCTGAAGACTGTCAACCTTCTAAGTATAAATCAGCTCTTCTCCTAAGAAGGGTATGCTCGACTCCACCTACACTTAAGCGATCTGCACTTAGCCTGCCATTACACCTTTTGAATATTTACCTCATTCATATTATAAATCTGGCCCCTCTTCTCCATTTCATTCAGGCCTGCATGATTTCTCACTTGATCACTACTATAGCTTCCAAAATGCTATCCCTGCTCCTTCCAAATCAACTTCCCTTTGCTGTTAAGCTTCTAAAATTCACACCTGGCCAGATGATTTCTCTGTTTAAAATACTTTGGTTTCCCCACTGACTCAAAATAGAAGAAAAACTTATTATTATACATAAGGTTTCATGCTTCATCACCAGCCTTACAAAATCCCAAGCTCAAGCACATCTAAGTACCTGTAGTTCCCTGAATATGACATTGGCTTTCTTGCCACCATCTTTGTGCATGCTCTTTCTGCTGACAAGAATATCCTTTCCTAAAGCTCTATTCCTGCTCTCCTAGTCATCCTTCAAAATTCAGTTGATATATTACCTCCTGCAGGACACATCTCCAAACCCCGAAGTCTGAGCAAGTGTCCTCTGTGTCACCATCACACCTATATATAACTCTGGTTACCAGTCTATGAATTCCCTGATGCAGCAGGAATTAAGTCTAATTTAACCTTCCTCTGCTATACTTTGATATGTACCTATTGATAAATGGATGCAGTATTAAGGGAAATCCACAGAATAAAATATAAGGTAAAAATTTTAAAATAGGCTAATAAAGTCATGAGTTTAAATGAAGAAAGTTAGTCCGATCACCCTAAAAACACTTTATTAGATGGCCTATTTCAGAACTTCATAAGCTAGCGAATACAAACATATATTCTAAATAATCATTGAAACATCAACTATAAAAGCAACAATTAAAAAGATTAAAGACTAAATACGTTATTCTGTTGATACAGCCTTGTTTTTCATAGCTTTTCTTCCCTAATTCTACTTAAATCACCTTTCTTCAGTTCTTTACAGTAACTTACCTTCCAGTTAAAGTCTGCACACTTTCCTTCCCTGATTCAAACCTTTTCACTTCTACTGTCCCTTCAATTCTTCTTTCAATCTAACAGTAAAATACCAACACTGTCTTTGTCAGCTCAGTCGGCAATTTTGTATAAAACAAAGGAATAGTAAAAAGCAGTGAATGGAATGATATCACCAGTCAGACTGATAGACAAAACCATATGCACCTGGGTGGGTGATTTCATAATACTAAGCAGCTAATCTGAACCATATGCATACTAAGTGGAGTCTGACAGGCATCAGCAAGTCCTTAGGGTTGTTACAGCAGGACAGTGGGGGGCATGAGAAAAAAATCAGGCAGCTTGCTAGTGGTGAGGGCAGCCACAGCCCAGCCCTACAACATTCGCCAACTTGTGCCTGCCCTTCAAGAGACAGCAGAAACAGACAGGGGGGTGCAGGAAGCTGTCAGCTACATGCACTAGCACATCTGACTGACCAATTTGACGGTGTAAGCAGCAGTAGCCAACAAGCACCAGGTGCTAGTCTGAGCACCCTGGCCTGGATACCAACTTCAGGACATAAAGGCAGCAACTGAATTTTCTGAATTTTTGTTTTACTACAGATTAGATTCCAAGAGACGCAGAGAAGTACTTAGAAATTATGTAAGTATTTAAACTAGGTTAGTAGGAAAAATAAATAAATAAATAAACTAGGTTAGTAGGGAAAAACAATTTTTGAAGTATACCAGTTGCTTAAAGGAAAGAGAGAACATTCTTTTAATTACCTGAAAGTAACTTTACAAAATCACACATTAGTTAGGTCTTCCAGGCAAGGGAAAGTTCACCTTAAAGTCCACTATCTTCTGGAATTAACAATCAAGCAAAAATGAAATCTCTTGAATAACTTTACACCCAGCAAGATAATGGGACAGTGAAGCCTGTATTTGAAAAATTTTCTAAAATGTCACAGAACTGCACTAGTAAAGCAGCACATTTAAACAATCAATTTAATGCAAAGCAGTGCAGGACAAGATTTACTCTTACCCGTGTCCAGGAGTTCAGTTTCAGTTCTTCAGAATTCTGTGGTTCTTTATTAATCAGACAACATAAGCACCATAGTAGAATTTTTTGGCTTTCATCTGCAAAAAGAAAAACTAAAATTAGGTTTTAGCAAATACAAAAAGATAATCAGTATAAAAAATTTTTAAACATTATACTAAAGGAAATATATTTATCATATTTTATGAAAATATCAAACTACTAAAGTTACTGAACAAGCATCCAGGACCATGTGTGAAACTTTACTTTGCAGGGGTTTTTTATTCTTGTGGTTTTGGGATCACTTATGCTTAGCTCTTGTGTGGTCAATCCCTTTCTGATAAAGCCAGAAAAGAATGATGGAAATAACTAAAAGAACTGGGCTTTTCTCAAGATCATTTCTATCAAAGCATATTTCAAACCATTAGTAATTTCAACCTTTTTAAGGCAATACAACTGTTACAGATAGTAGTCTACATTTCTGTCTTACTCTTTTAATTTTCTAATTTCCCAAAATACCCTCACTTGTTAGAAAAAAATTTAACAAAATGATCATTTTAAAATATATTCTGTTTAGCACTAAATGGCTTGGATAAAATAGAAGCCTCTTACATGTTCCTCATTCTTTACTCTAAAATTGAAAACGTTACCAAATATGTATTGAAAACACTGAACTTGGAAATCTTATACTTGGCAAGAATATTTACTCAGTGAGCCATTTTCTTTTTCCTCTTTTGGTAACTGAGTCCATTCCAATTGGAGATTTCACAACACAACTGGGAAGCAAGAATGATGCCTCAAATGGAAGATGTCAGTACCTAAACTAGAGCCAAGAAACTATGGCCTTTATTGGACAGCCATTGAGTAGAAGAAGCTGAGGAAACCAAGCACCTGGACTCAATCCACTGCAGAATCACCTGCTGCCCTTGACCTTCTTACCTTCTGCAATCTCATAAACACAGCATTTCTAAGGGTTACATTAACAAGAAATAAGGAAAATACAAACTACAGCAAGCTACCTCTGCACTTTGAACCACACACCAAAGGACATTAATAGTAATTTTTAAACCCATTTTTTTCACCGTAAACATCATAAGTTTGTGCTCTTCTGGTAATACCTCTGAACAAACTTTATCAGGCATTATTCTGAGGGACATTCATTTTTCTTTTTCCTAGTTTTTATTAGCTCAAATACATCACTGGCTTGCCTATTTTAAGTTTATCTCACAAATCATGTAATTTAACTTTTGAAGGTCCTAGGATTCTTGAGGTTGAACCAATGTCACTGATTAAAACTGTGACTGTTGTACTTCCAATGCTTTAAATATTAGAATAAATTCTAATTATCTTCATGTCACAGGGTATTGGGCAGATCCCATGATATGCTTACTACATAAGGCTTCCCCTGTTAGAAAAAATGCAACCCAATGGGGAGCATTTCCAAAAAGCAGACACTCACCTCTAAGAGAGGAGGAGGAGGAGGGAGAGGAGGAGGAGGAGGGAGAGGAGGAGGAGGAGGAGGGAGAGGAGGAGGAGGAGGGAGAGGAGGAGGAGGAGGGAGAGGAGGAGGAGGAGGAGGAGGGAGAGGAGAAGGAGAAGACAAAGAAAGAAAATGTTATTTTATGGAACTTAAATCTAATAGAATCTAAAAATGGAAGTTTTCCCTAGGTGTTGAGTTGAGTCTGCACATTTAGTTCAACAAATGTATCATTTTTTAATTTTTCTCACAAAAACAAAAAAGAAAGAGAGCAGCCAGAGAAATGTTCACCCAATCTTTAGGAGGTGTCTTACTTTGCTCAAAGTACTGAAATTCACTGAAATGTACTGCTAATGAGTTTACTTTGCTTTAGGTATTTACAGGTAGGTGCAAGCCATCACTTGCTATTCCTGAGTGCCTCCAACACTCACTACAGGGGAGAAGGCATCTGTCAGGCTCCTCCCCTAGATCCAGAGTGGACATCCTGCAGGGCAGTTAAATGAAATGGGAAAATGCCTGGGATTCATCATGCAAGCAGTCACTGACAGCAGATCTTCGTGCAAATTTGGATTCTAAAAATGAGTGGAAGGGAAAACAATATACCAACATACATTTGCCACCTAATATTTTATTTTACTTAAGTTTATTTATTTTGAGAAAGACAGAGACAGCATGAGTGGGGGAGGGGCAGAGAGAGAATCCCAAGTAGGCTCCATGCTCTCAGCACAGAGCCCATGCAGGGCTTGACCTCACAAAACCGTGACCTGATCATGACCTGAGCCAAAACAGAGAGTTGGATGCTTATCCCGACTGAGCCACCCAGGCGCCCCTATTTTTTGATATCTTGAATTAAAATTCCAAATGAAAAGCTAAATTAATTCTGTAAACTTTATATCTGTAATTTAAAAGTGTGAAGGTAGCATTTTTAAGACAATAAATATTTATTATTTTAAGCTGCCAAGCTTAGGTGCAAATTGTTATATAGCAATAAATAGCAAATAGTGAGGTTATAACTGTTACATGCTTAATCGTGAGGGCAGAACTAGAAACAACCGGCCAGAATTCCAAGAAGGTGAAATCTGTAATTTTATGCAGAGAACAACCCTGAATAAAAGGTGTACCCTCCCTTTCTATTATGTTTTTTCTGGTCTCTTTGTGGTGTCTTTACATTTCCAAATTTCCTCCTTCCTTATTGTCTTTATCTCTGATCCAATTCTCATTTAACATTACCAGAGGTTTACTTCTTTCTTTGATAGAAACTGTCACATTTCCTGTATTTAAAAAGTGATTTTGATAAAATTTAAAACCATAAGAAAAGATCCTTTCCTGGACAATGTCCAACTAGCAAAACAAAAGTAGCAACATAGGCAAGACTTGATTCACCATGGAGTTCTGTTGCCTGTCAGTCTCCACTAAGCTCAGAACCAAAGGCACACCTCAAGCAGGAAGCTCAAAGTTCAAAACATAACACAAGCTTTGAAACAAAAAGAGATGGAGAATTTGTTTCTGGTTGTCAGAGGGGCCCAATGTAATGAGGATAGGTGCTAAGGAAAGACCACAGACACTTACAAGTTTAAGGCCATAGGGATAAATCAGTCTAGCCTCTCACTTTTACAAATAAGGAATCTGAAACCTAGCAAGTCTGGCAGCTTGTCTCAGAAAAATCCCATCTCATTTACTGTCCCCTAAGAGTTGGCCCCAACTCAAACTCCTTTTTCTTTTAGCTCTTTGTTCATGGCTCCACAACACAAGCCATGCCTGAGTCAGGCTGATTCGCTGAGGTCTCTTTTCTGACTGGATGCTTCCAGTGGGCAGAAATTATGAGCCGTGTTTTCCTAGGCCTGGCATATTGGGGAACAAAAAAAAAAAAAAAAAAAGCTTAGCAAATATCTGCCCAGTGAATATATACTTCATGTGAGGCTGGCTAGTGTTAAAGCCAGAACTAGACTACTTCAACCACAATGGTGTGATCCACAGGCCAGATCATCACAACAATGCAGGCTTTAGAGGGGTGGGATCCTGGCTTTTATCAGTTTTACATTATGGGGAAAGTGATTTACTTACTCTAATCCATAATTGCCTATCCTGCAAAACTATCAAGGACTCGGGGCACCTGGGTGGCTCAGTTGGTTAAGCGTCTGACTCTTGATTTCGGTTCAGGTCATGATCCCATGGTTTCCTGAGTTCGAGAGCCACATTCAGCTCTGTGCTGACTCTGCAGAGCCTGCTTGGAATTCTCTGTGTCTGTCTGTCTGTCTGTCTCTCTCTGCCCCTCCCCACCTCACACTCTGTCTCAAAATAAATACACAAAACTATCAAGGACTCAGATCCACTCTGCAATCCACAGAGAACAGTGCCTAGCACAACATCAGCAATGCCTCTCATTCCACTTCTTTATTGTATAGCACAAACTTTCCCACATCTTAACATTTCTGAATTAGAGTTGTATTCTACATTCACCATATACACTTAAAGGATGTAGTATTTATTTTTCTAAAAAGTGGCTATTCAATGTGTGAAGTATCTCACAATGGATGGTGCCTTTAAATGGAGGAAAGTCAACAACTTCTTTTCCTTTCTCCTGCCATTAATATCATTGGTCTAGCTCAGTGTTTTTCACATTTCTGGTCATGACCCATCCGGGGGGTTGTAAAAATAATTTGGGGTCATGAAGACTATTTTTAAAATAGTATAGTGAATGTGGCTACACAAAATCAAAACAAGCATCCTTTCATGAAATGTGTGTGTGTATACACGTCTGTGTGTATGTATGTATGCGTATATACATGTATACATGTACAGAAAATGTATTTCTGGTCAAGGATATTTGAGAAACACTGGCCTAGTCAAAATATATGAACTTAGGGCAGGTATGTATGGCCCTGGTGGGCAAATACAGTGATGACTCGGCCATATTAGATCAAGAACTTCAACAAGCTGGGGAAGGGTAGGGGAGGAAGCGTCCACTCAAAGGGGAAGGGAAGCAAGAGGACTAAGTGGAGAGGAAGAGGGACAGATGAGGGTTGGGACAGAGTGAGTGAGTTTGTGTAGTGCATCCATGTATATATGCTCCCGGGACCTAATGCAGCCCTGTCTCTTCCCCACTGAGTTCATGTTTCTTATAATTATTTATAATAGGCTAGGAAAGAGAAATTGTACAATTCTTTAAAATATCATAGGGTAATACTGACTTTGTTTTTTTATTCTCATCTCATTATATTATGCAATTAGTCTTTGACTTTAAACAATATGAAAAGTAAATATTAAACTAGCCAAGTCAAGGCAATAAACCTCAACTGTACACCTTCAGATGTGCCTCCTCCACCCTGTTGTAGGCCCTAGGATGACAAAAAGAACTAAAACCACAGTTCCTGCTCTTGAGAGGCATTCAGTCTTCCAGGACATCAGACAGGCAAACCAATAATTACAAAACAGTATAGTAAGTTTTATGGTTAAGGGGGATGTTATCAGCTACGAAGAGACTTAAAGAAGCTCCTAAAGCAGCCCCAAGCAAGACTATTTCAAAGAAAGTTTAAGAGGACAGGAGATGAGAACAGAGCTCCAAACAAAGGAATCACATGTTGCAGGCCCTGATATCATGTGCTTTCAAGGCACTGTTAGTAACTTGACCTGGCTACCATGTGTGTGGTGTGGTTGCAGAGGATTATATAGGAAATGAGGCTGGACAGGTAGACAGGAGGTCAGGGAAAGAACACCTCCCCCAATGTGTCCCCAGGTTCCTCTTCACCTTAGGTAAAACCAAAATGTTACCCCTAAATAATGTCAGGGCCATAGGAGGATTCAGATATTAAAGAATGACTTTACACATGGAAAACAGTAGTGTGCAAGTTAATGTGAAATTGTGAAACAAGAAATTATTTCATTATTATAACCATTTTATACTGAATTAAAAATGAAGTTATGATAATCATCTCGAAGAGTCTACTCTATAATATAAGGAGTCCTATTTTCTTACAGATCTGTGTGTGTGTGTGTGTGTGTGTGTGTGTGCGCGCGCGTGTGTGTGTGATTATCTATCCAAACATATATGGACAAGAAAAGGATGCTATCTTTCTAATGGAACAATGAATACATTTGAATAGCTGTTTCATAAAAAATAGGAGAAAATTTATAATTTGAAACTCTGTATTTTGTTAAACAATGCAAAGATTAAAATTATCATTAGAAGTTTATATTTTGAGAGGACAGGCTTTGGATTCTTACCAAATGCTAAAATATAAGGATTCCAACAAGTTTTTGCCAACAGTTGACCTATTGTGGGAAATCTTTCAATGATCATATTTGAATCCTGTAAAAGAAAGTTACGTTTTGGTCAATAAAAAGACAATATGCAACTTAGAAAGGTTGAACTGACACTACAGGTTGAGGGAGTTTGAATGTTTAGTATGTATTTTGGAAAAGTAGGAGATTCAAATAAAATTTAACAAGTAACCATCTTATTTCATCCTTAAACCACATCACCAAAACTAAAATGTACAGCACATTTATGTAAAATCTTGATACAAATTAACTTTATTTTACTCATACTTAGGAAAGGTCAATTTGTTTAAAAATAACAAAGACTGCATAACAGTGAACAAAATATTGTGAGCAATTAATAGTTCTATGATCCCATGTTTTCAACCTGGTTTTTCACTCTAACATAAGAGAGATTCCTAACTCAGCTTCACTAGGGCTATTTCAAAGAAGGTTTGGGAGGACAAGAACTCTGGAACTTGTAAAAAGAAATAAAAGCAGCCCAAGCATAAAGATATATATCTCTGTTCATTACCATTTCAGTTGCTACATGCTTAATGACATCATACTTAATCTACAACAACCTAAAACCTGAGATGAAAAAGATCAACCAAATAGAAAACAGCTTAAGATTAAAAAATGTACATGCTGTTATACAACTGGCCCTCTCCCCACTTCTTTACCTCTCAAGAAAGTTCAAAAATAAGACCTAAATGAGGTAACATGTACATAAGCTGAAATGTAAGCTGCTGTACCAATAAATTCTTCACATTTGTCTTAGCATCAAGGCCAGCCCTAGACTTTCTGGGACCAATTTAAAGCCAAGCTGCAGAAGTCGAATTATAGAGAAACAATTTTAAAAGTTAGCTTTGGTTGATCACACAGACCATATCTTTCCTTCTAGTTGCTAAAGACATATGAACTCATATCATCAACATGAATAATTCTTAAAATTTCTGACTTGCTTCTTAGATTAAGAGAAGAAAAATGTAACACAAGAACACTTACATTAAATGACAATTTTGCTTCTCATTTTGAAATTACAAAGTAGGTGTAAAACAAATAATATTTTCATAATATGAAAGCATGTTAATTCATAAAAATATCCACTGAAGTAAAAATGAGAAATCATGTCAAAATGAAAATATATCAAATTTTGAACAATACATTATACAACAATAGTGAAGATACTCAAAATCTTAATATTCACCAGAAAAGACCACTTAAAATATTCATAAGAAGAGATCTTAATACCTATTACCTCTTAGTAGAACCTTATCTAGGACAGCATTAAAGAACAACATAAAGAAGCATTTCAGAAAACTTTTCAATATTTAATAGATGCAAAGGTCTTTAAAAGAATCCCAATTCTTACCTGACAACGATTGTCACAGTCTTGTTTTTTTTTAAAAAAAACACAACTTTACTGGTCAGGAAGTCTCATGTGACAATGTAATTAATCAAGAAGAAAAGACTGAAATCATAAGAAATCAGAGATAAGGAAACCATCCTGTCCATATCACTTACAGGTAATTTGTCTTTCTAATCCATCAGGTCAATACTACAAGTTCCTGACCCTAGATAACATTCAAGCTTGGTGAAATGTAGTAGAGATTCATTATTTTGGTCTACTACCTACCATCTCTTTCAAGACTTCATACATCTGCCTCAGGAATTCCTGAAATCGAGGCAGATGAAGGCAGGTGTCTTTCTGGGTTTCCAAAGTGGAGGCCTGGTCCCACAAGGAAAGTTTCTGCATCCAAAATTGGTAATCAGAAGAAAAGCCTACTGAATCTTGAGCCATCTTGGAAAAAGGGAAAAGGTGATGTATCTTCACAGCAGCCCGCCAAGCACTGAAGGAAACAGTGGGCACACATCAAATCTATAAGAGAGGGGAAAAATGAAACATTATTTAAGGGATTTTTATTGGTGACTTCATGTTCTACTGACAAGTGAAAGGGGGAGTACAAGGGACTAAAGTAGCGTGATTTTATGGAGTCACCTTTGAATTATTTTAAAATGTGTCACCCAGCTGTAGCTCCAATTTTTACCATCTGAATTTTTTATCAGAGTGATATTACACTAGAAGTCATTATACTTTCACAGACACATGCTAATTATGCACAAAAAGCACAGCTGATAATACTTTATATCTTCTTTTCAAGATAGAGCTATTTTTAAATGTTCTGAACATGAAGTTCATTTGGATATTTTAATGTAATGGGAAATCAAAAACATCCATGTGTGTTAATAATAGTCTATGTCTAAAAAATGTTTTTGAAGTTCCCATGTTTTATATGCATTTCTGGCTTCTCATTTACGTGTTAAAAAAAATCTCTATGCATTACTGTCCACTGACATTTCTTCCCAGTTTCTCTTCATTTTTTAGAAAAGAGTAAAATAATTCATTCCATATGGATCAATTTGAACAATCTATTTCATTAAAGACTAGTGTTTATGCTTGATCTCAATTCTTTCACGAGAAGAAATACTTTAGTGAAATATGAAAAAATGCAATTATTGAGGAGGTGTACTAGTCCTACATGACAGAAAATAGCTCATAAACTTGACCTACCACATGGGAAGTACATGTTAAAAAGAAGAGTGGAGTTGTGAAGTGAGCAGGCACCTCAGGCAGAGCTAGGTAAAGAAACCGCAGGTGCCCCCCCACCATCCCAGCTCCTCACCGTCCTCACCTATAAGAACCACACCCGGCAAAGAAGGGAGGGCTGCTTCTCATCAGGTGCAGGCTTTTACAAGTTCTCCTACTTTCTAGGGGTAGGGGTGATACTCAGTTTTCTGATTTCAAAAGACAGCTCTGCAAATGGTGAGTGAGTTCAAATTCTCAGCAGCAGTAATTAACAGATAAAATGGTCCCAATTAAGTGCCAAAAACATCAACAAAGGGAGTTTCATTACTAAATAAGAAAGCAAAAAAATTTAAAGAGATCATAAAATTTGGTTGCAGTGCAAAAAATTTGAGACCAAGTACTAAAAAAATTGTACTAAATGGTACTAAAAATTTAGTTTTATAAAGGACCATGAGGTAAAAAAAAAAAAAAAAAGGTTTAGCAATAGTGACAAACGGCACATAATAGCCATGAATCTAGGCCTTCTCCCTGATTCCTCCCTTTCTCTCACTGACTTCCTGATCTAAGCCATCAACACCTGTCAATTCTACCTCCAAAATAAATACATGATCTCACTCAGCTTCATCCACTTCTTTCCAGCTCCACTGCTGCCATCCTATCCTATCCCATCCCATCCCCATCCCCATTCATTTCTTCCCTAGAGGCTTCTACCTGGTCCCACCTGGCCCTCTGTAATTTATTGTCTACAGTCAACAAAACCAACTTTCCCAAAAGGAAATCAGACCCAGCACGCTCCTGCTTAAAACCTTCCCACCCCAACTTCAATAGCTCCTTGAAAGAAATCCCAACTCCCTGTAGAAAAGACCCCAGCTCCTTGTTGGAGTCTCTAAAGTCCTGCAAAAACATGGCCCACACCCTCCCATTTCCCATGCTGCCTCTCCTCTGCTGCTCACTGTCCAGTCCAGGCCTCTCCTCTGTTCCACCAACACAGGGAATCCTTCCCTGTTTCCGGGGTTTTCTGTTGATTCCTCCACAGCTCTTATCACATCAGTAATTATCCTGGACATTTATTTGCTCATTTAGTTACTGCTTCTTCCACCAGTATATAAACTCCCTGTCTCTTAGAATTTAACATGGGCCTGGGGCACCTGGGTGGCTCAGTCAATTAAGCGTCCAACTCTTAGTTTCAGCTCTAGTCATGATCTCACAGTTCATGAGTTCAAGCCTCGAATCCAGCTCAGAGCTTGATTGGGATCTTCTCTCCCTTCTCCCTCTTCTCTCCCTTCTCTCCCTCACCCCCCCCCCCACCACCTCAAAATAAACAAACTTACAAAAAAAAAAAGATTTAACACATGCCTGGCAAACAATAAATACTGAGTAAAGAAATGAATAATTCACTGATATTTTTCAAAGTATAGTTCTAAACTGCTATAACAAGATAACAAAATGCTTTTCCAGATAGAGCAATTAACTTTTTAAAAGATAACTTCCCCAGAAAAAAAATTTTAAAGGCATATCTATGGGAAACTTAATTACTAATATCCCATTTTATAAATATAGTAATAGCTTTTACATACATACACTTACTATGCTCTTGACAATATATTAAATGCTTTATGCACATTAGCTATGTTAATCCTCATAGCAACCCTATGAAATGGGTATTATTATTGTCCTCATTTTACAGAGGCACAGAGAGATTATGTAATTGCTCAAAGTAAGATTATGTAAAAGCCCAAAGGAAGTAACTGCTAGTAAATAGCAGAGCTACAGGTTGTGGGATTTGAATTTAGAGAATGTGGCTCTAAAGTCTGTGCCCTTAATCAAAGAAATAAACTGAAGAAACAAATTAATGAATTTCGTATATATTTCATACAGTTCTAGATGCAGGTCTGTTTAGATATTTGGGGGCACTAAACTGAAGACCTTTTTGGTAGAGGTGACAGGAAACAAACATTATTTTATTATAGCCAAATTACAAACAACATTTTGCCTAGCAATGGGGATGCATCTGATTGTTTTAAATGCAAACAGTTTTAGAGATCATGTAGTGCAGTGGTCCTGATGGGCTGTTCCACAGCATGTCTAGGGGGGAGATGGTGATAGCTGGGAAACAAGTGGTGCCCTGATTGTGAAGGCTAGCAGTGGGGGTGCTGCTGACATTTAG